>NC_065598.1:113203726-113506756 GCF_024542745.1 Macaca thibetana thibetana
CAGGATTTTAGGTTAGACAAAGATCTTGTAGCTATGAAAAACATGATCCATGAAAGAGAAACCTGACAAAATGATCTTTATCAAAATTAAAATATTTTGTTATGAGAAAATCTACCTAGAAAATGAAAAGACAAACCACAAACCAGGAAGAAAAATTGCAACCCACACATCTGATGAAAGATTTACATCCAGAATCAATAAAAAAAAATACAACTCTACAATGAAAGACAATCCAGTTTTTTCCCTTAATGGGCAAAAAATCTGAACACATACTCAAAGATATATGGAATAACAAATAAATATATGGAAAGATGCTCAAAATCATTGGTCATTAAGGTACATGCCCATGAACACAATGAGACAATTCTTTATTCTTCCCATTAGTATATACATAGAGTTTCCAATAGTTTCTCATTATAAGTACAGTCATGCATCACTTAACAATGGGGATAGGTTCTCAGAAATGTATCATTAGGTGATTTCATCATTATGCAAACATCATAGAACACACTTACACAAACCTAGATGATATAGCCTATTATATACCCAGATTATATGGTATAGCCTATTGCTCACAGGCTACAAACCTGTAATGCATGTGACTGTACTGAATACTGTAGGCAACTGTAACATAATGGTCAGTATTTGTATATCTAAGCATATCTAAACTTAGAAAAGGTGCAGTAAAAATATGGTTTAAAAGATAAAAAATGGTACACCTGTATAAGGCACTTAGCATGAATGGAGCCTGCAGGCCTGGAAGTCAGTTGCTCTGGGTGACTCAGTAAGTGAGTGGTAAGTGAATGTGAAGGCCTAGGACATTACTATACACTATTGTAGACTTCATCAACACTGTACACTTAGGTACACTAAATTTATAAAAATATTTCTCTTTCTTCAATAATAACCTTAGCTTACCGTAACTTTTTTACTTTATATACTTTTTAATTTTTTTACTTTTTGCCTGTTTTGTAATAACTTAGCTTAAAACACATATACAGTTGTAAAAAATATTTTATTTCTTTATATCCTTATTCTATAATCTGTATTCTATTTTTACATTTTTTTTTCACTTTGTAAACTTTTTTAAAACTAAGACACAAGCACATAGGCCCACACAGGGTCAGGATCATCAATACCACTGTCTTCCACCTCCACATCATATCGCGCTGGAAGGTCTTCAGGGGCAATAACATGCATGGAGCTGTCATCTCCTATGATGATAATGTCTTCTTCTGGAATACCTTCCAAAGGCCCTGCCTGAAGCTGTTTACAGTTAGGTTTTTGTATACATAGAAGGAATACACTCTAAAATAACAATAGAAAGTATAGTAAATATATAAACCAGTAACACAGTCATTTATTATCAAGTATTATACACTATATATACACATGTATATATATACACACACACACATATATATATATATATATAAAAAACAGTGTTGCTATACCTTTATACCACTAGAAGCAGCACAGTGGGGTCGTTTACACCAGCATCACCACAAACACGTGAAGAATGCTTTGCACTACAACATCAGGAGGGATCTGACTTCACTAGGCAATGGGAATTTTTCAGCTCCATTATAATCATATGGGACCACCATTTCGTAGGCAGTTCATCACTGGTCGAAAGGTTATGTGACACATGACTATAATATCGCATTCTTATTTACACATCTTTGCACACACACAATTTCTGTTGGATCCAGTCTTCAGAACAGTGTCACTAGAAAAGCGCAAAGGGTAGAGAGTAAGATGGCCGACTAGAAGCCCCTAGCCCTCCTCCCTTCCATAAAGACAAGCAAAACAACAAATGAACAGTTATATTTTAATGAAAATAACTAATGAAGAACACCAGGGTACGTCAAAGGAGTAACACAAACCTTGGTGAGCACAGAAACTCAGGAGAGTCACATAAAGAACAGAAGGAAATACTAGGACTCCATCACTCCATCCCCCATGTGAGATCACCTGGGAACCAGAAGGAACTTTTCTCTGTGGTGCAAAGGTAGGCAAGAGGATCCCAGCAGCCCCCATCAACCCTTTGGATACCTACAGTCCTCACTACTGGGGTCCCCTGCAGTCCTCACTAGCATTAAGCTCAACTGAGGGAGCTGCCTAGAGACCACAAAGCTGTGATCCCCCCACAGGTAAGAAGCCAACACTGTGCCCCACCCCAAGTGGCCCACAGGTCTACTGCACTGAGAACTAATACTACAGTATGTCTTGCCCCAGGATGAGTACGAGTAGTCACAGCACATCTTCTTCCCTGAGACGAAACTGCCTTCAAACCACCCCTGCTTAGTGGCCCTATATCCCCAAGTCCAGCTGTGAACAATTGTCCCTTCCCTGTGGGGCCAAGCAATGGTGGAACTGCTCCACCCACTCCTTCCCCCACCCCCTCAGGCAGAGTTGAGGCTGCACAGTCCCTCCTGGGGAACCCACACTTTGGCAGAACAGCTCCATCTTCTCTCATCCATGCCTGCACCCTGCCCCTAGGGACCTGAGCTGAATCTGCACACTGCTGCTGAGCAAACAGCGCTTTGGTGGAGTCCCTGCATCCTGGTGAAAACAGGGCCACCCAGAAGAGTCACACACACACACACACACACACACGCGCACACACACACAGGCGCGCGCGCGCACACGCACACGCGCTAGCGCGCACACACACACACACACAGGCGCGCGCACACACACACACAGGCGCGCGCACACACATACACACACCCTCACCTGAACTGAAACTGACAATTGCCCCTTGGGAGTTGGTGCCTTCACTGAGCTGAGCAGCTGCACATCCCTTCAGGAGGTATTCCAGAAAAAAAAAAACATTGTTACCATAGGAAATGACAGCTCCATGCACGTTATTGCCCTGAAGACCTTCCAGTGAGATAAGATGTGTTAAGTGGAAGGCAGTGAAATTGATTATCCTAACCCTGTGTAGGCCCAGGCTGATGTGTATGTTTGTGTCTTCGTTTTTAACAAAAAAAAGTGTAAAATGTAAAAAAAAAAAAAAAAATAACGATTTTAAAAATAGAAAAAGGCATATATGTGGTAAAAGCCAAGACTTCACCATTATACAATATACCCATGTAACGAAAGTGCACTTGTACCCCTTACATTTATACAAATAAAAAACAATATTAATTCTTCCAGTTCATGAAAAAGGAAAAATGCTTACATAAAGAAATTATATGTATATATATATATGGATATAAAAAATGAATTTTTGTATAGCTGTGCAATATGTTTTTGTTTCAAGCTAAGTGTTATTACAAAAGAGGCAAAAAGTTTTAAAAAATTAAAAAGTGTATAAAGTAAAAAGTTACAGTAAGTTAAGGTTAATTTATTATTAAAGAAAAAATATTTTTTATAAATTCAGTAGAGCCTAAATGTATAGTGTTTATAAAGTCTATAGTAGTGTACAAGAATGTCCTAGGCATTCACATTCTCTTCTCACTGACTGACACCCATACAACTTTCAGTCCTGCAAGCTCCATTCATGGTAAGTGCCCTATGCAAATGTACCATTTTTTATCTTTTATACCATATTTTTATCATACCTTTTATATGCTTAGATATATTTAGATACACAAATACTGATCATTATGTTTCAACTGCCTATAGTATTCAGTACAGTCACATGCATTACAGGTTTGTAGCCTGTGAGCAGTAGGCTATACCATATAGCCTAGGTGTGTAGTAGGCTCTACCACATACGTTTGTGTAAGTACACTCTATGATATTCACACAATTACAAAATTGCCTAAGGATGCACTTCTCAGAATGTATACCTGTCCTTAAGTGATGAATGCTCTGTAAGCATTTAAGGCTACAAATTTTCCTTAAGTTTTGCTTACGCTGCACCTCACATGTTTTGCTATGCAGTGTTTGTTATTGCTCAGTTTTAAGTAGTTTACATTTCTATTAGGATTTCTTTGACCCTATGTGTTGTTTAAAAATGTTTTTCAATATCCAAACATGGCTATTTTTAGTTATTTGTTTCTTATTTTTAGCATAATTGCACAGTAACCAGAGAATATACTCTAATTTTCAGTCCTTTTACTAGTTGTTGAGACTTGTTTGATGGCCTAGTATATTAAAATATGGTCAATTTTAACAAATGTTCTGTCTGTACTTGTGAAAAGACATTTTCTCCACTTGCTGAAATATTCTATGTATACTCAATAAATTAAGCTTGATAATTATATTCAAATTATGTATAACCATACTAGATGTTTTTTGTCTGCTTGTTCTATCAGTTACTGAGAGAGGTGGTTTAAATTTTTCCATTCTAATTGGTAGATTTGTCATTTTTTTATTGCTCAGTTTTGCTTTATGTATTCTGAAGTTATGCAACAGATCCACAAAATTTTAGAACTGTTTTCTCTGCGTGATGAATTGAAGACTATATCATGATGTGGTCAAATGGAGAAAGAGGTTGGGCATAGTGACACATACCTGTAATCCCAGCACTTTGGGAGGCCGAGGTGGGAAGACACCTGAGACCAGGAGTTTGAGACCAGCCTGGGAAACATAGTGAGACCCCCATGTCTCCAAACATTTAAAAATTAGCCAGGTGTGGTGGTGCATGCCTCTATTCCCAGCTACTCAGGAGGCTGAGGTGGGAGAATTGCTTGAGCCCCGGAGGTCAAGGCTTCAGTGAACCAAGACTACACCACTGCACTATCACCTGGGTTACAGAGTGAGACACTCTCAAAAAAAAAAAAAAAAAAAAAAAACCCCACAAGTGAAGAAAGAAGTCCTCATTCCCTCTATTTCTCCCTTCTCCCCTATATTAGTCTGTTTTCACGCTGCTGATAAAGACATACCCGAGACTGGGCAATTTACAAAATAAGGAGGTTTAATGGACTTACAGTTCCATGTGACTGGGGATGCCTCACAATCATGGTGGAGGGCAAGGAAGAGCAAGTCACATCTTACATGGATGGTGGCAGGCCAAAAGAGAGCTTGTGCAGGGAAACTCCCCTTTATATAACATCAGATCTCGTGAGACTTATTCACTATCACAGGAACAGCATAGGAAAGACCCGCCCCCATGATTCAATTACTTCCCACTGGGTCCCTCCCACAATACGTGGGATTCAAGATGAGATTTGGGTGGGGACACAGCCAAACCATATTATCCCCCAATATCATCCTCTCTACATACACTTGGCTGTGGATATGATAGTAGATTGACTGAAATTTTAGACCTATCTATACTGGGGGTTGCTGTTAACATTATTGTGATACAAATGTAGAATGTAACAATAGAAAGTCATAGAAGAATTAAGGAATAATTCTGAAAGTTGAGGGAAGGGATGTTTGGAAAATAATGGTTAAACTTCCTAACAATATAAAGTTGGCTATCCAGACTGTATGTGCAGCTTAGTTTTATAACTTTTACTCACTTCCACCAGTCATGACTTCCCATTTCTCTTCCTTGCCAGTAATTGTCATGTGAGCCTGCCTCTATTTCACCCTCGTATCTGTCAGGGAGGTCACTCTAGATCAAATCATATTGTTTCAGTGCTGGGACAGACCTTAAAAGATTCTATTATCTTCCTACCCTTAACATACTTTATAAATGAGGAACCTGGGTCCTCATAGCTAACTAATTTTTAG
The DNA here is from genome assembly GCF_024542745.1 of Macaca thibetana thibetana. Classification (NCBI taxonomy): domain Eukaryota; kingdom Metazoa; phylum Chordata; class Mammalia; order Primates; family Cercopithecidae; genus Macaca; species Macaca thibetana. Next base: position 113,209,361 of record NC_065598.1, read on the forward strand.
CAGAGTAGAGATTAGAAACAATGTCTCTCCTTTCTGACTCCCTTGTCCTATTTTTTCTGCTTTTTTCCATTTTAGTTCCCCATTATAGTCACAGATTTTGCTATCTGCTAATTACTGGAATGTTCTACCTATATAAACTGTTAAAAGAAAAAACTGTTTGTTTCTCCTTAGGAGTCTCCTTGGTGTGAAAGAACACTATGACCTTAGCAGAAATGTGGGTTCTACCTAAGGGTTTGTTTGTGAAGTAAAATCCTCAACCATAAATCTGTCAGCCCTTGTAGGTTGAGAAAAAACTGGTTCTCATAAGGGTCCAGAATCTCTTTTAATGCATATTTATGAGTCTGACCTGGCAGCAGACATTCATGTGCATTTCATCTAGTGTAATAAATTTGTTGGCCTCATCCTGCTGTGGGGGTTGCACCTGCATTTTTCTTAGTAAATCGTGCTTTCTTCACTTATCATGCAAACTGCCAGGCCAGGAAATTTTCCATGGATGTTCCCACTCCTTTGGATTATGCCACTGCTTTCTGTATGAGCTGGCTGGAGCAAGATAGGGTAAATATCACATGTCTTTCAAGCCGGTCACTGAATTTATGACCATGGCAAACATTTTCCACTGGTGATTTTGTAGGAGCTTACTGCCAAGTTGTAAACTCTACATAAAATATCTGTGCCCATAATTATTATCTACATTTGAAAACTGGACCTCCAATAAAGTCATTTTTGATTCAATGCCACCCACCCCCAAATTGTTTCACTATAAAAATTTGATAAGATTTTCTTGGGGTTGTGAGGTTGCTTCTATTTTATTTCTTTCTTTTCCCCTGTCCCAACGTGTGCACATTTAATTATCCCTCCCCAAGTGTTCCCTTCCCTTCTAGAGATTCACTATTTATATTGGGAGTTACTGATAGAATGCACTACACATATGAATAGTATGGGGGAAATAATACATTGAGAACTACTGGTTCAGCCCCTTTGGATTGGAAATTGTTTAGACGGTCTGTGAGGCTTTTTGACTCAGTATCTCAGATCACTGCTCTTTTCCCAAGCTCAATATACTACAGTTAATATTCTTGTGTCTGTGACGCTTCTGAGAGGTGACAAAGGTTTATTTCAGTCTTTATTAGACAACATGTATGGGTTAACTAGGCAAAGTGGGGAAGGGAGTGGGCATTCCAGGCTGAGGGAGTCACATAAGGGAAATAAAACATAAACTAGAGCAGAGAAGTCAGTTTGTTTGCTGTGTGTAGAAGATTACGAGAATTAGCAAGTGACCAAGTCCATACTGAAGGGTTTATGTGTAACTCAAAAAAAGTTTTTTTTATATTGATGATACTGGGGAGCCACTGAAATACTTTCAAGTAAGAGTGACTTCAGAATAGCATTAGCAGTATTTATGAAAATGCAGTTGAACAAACTGAAGGAGGGCAAGTCCTGAAGTCAGTGGATCAATTAGAAAACTGATAGAGTAATTCAAACAAGAGTCTGAACTAAGAAAAAAGAGAGAGGAGGGATGAATTGAAAGCTATTGGACGGTTTCACTACTAGAATGGATGCAGGAGTGAAAAGTGGGGAGGAATAAAGAATAAAGCTCGGGTTTCTGGCTTGCACTACTTGGTGCAAGACCTGCCATTCCCAGTGGCATGGAATAAAAGAGGAAGGGGGAGAGGAAAAAGAAAATCATGTAGGATAGGATGAAGAGTTAAATTCTGGGCAGGTTAAAATCAAGGCACTGTGTGCCATCCAAGTTATCTAGTAGACACAAAAGAATTAATAAATTTCAATGAGATCTTTCTTATTATCAGGAGATATTCTAACTGAAGGTTTGGTATGCTTTACCAAAAGTTCATTATTTGCTCACTAGTGTAATAGTATGCTAGATTATATTTCTGTGTCATAAGATATTTGTGGGGAAAAACTGTTTTTAAATGCTTCATTAAAATAGTTAAGACAGTTTTTTTTTTAAGTAAAAGCAAGTTTATTAAGAAAGTAAAGGAATAAAGAATTGCTACTCCATAGGCAGAGCAGCCCAGTTTCTAATTTTATGTTTATTTGAGCACTAGGAATTTCAGCATTAGTGATTATTAATATTTATACTTTATTTTACAATAGTTTTTGTCTCTTCTATTTCTTCTTTCTTAATAAGGTTAAACTGCAGTTTCAGTTGAGGTCACTGGCACCTTATTTAGAAAGAGTAGCATAAGAAGGGAATGTTGTAATATGTTCCAGGATTGAGGTTTATTTTGAAATTAATTCTTCTGAGAGGTTTTTTTTAAATGTGACTGCAATGTAACAAAACTAACCAATCACAAGATAAATTATTATACACAATTGGGATTTATCTGCAACTTTAAAATAACTTGGAAGTTTTTTGGTTATGTGATCACTATAGTTTCTGAAGCATTATCATTTAGTTAGACCTTTCCAGGAATTTGTTTAGCATGCCTTAGATAAAACTGCTTCCTTTTTAAGGAGGTGGCTCCAACAGCAGTCATTGCATTGGGAGAAGGACTGGGAAGAAGAGACTCGTGGAGCATTTTGTAGAGAAAAAAGGGTCTAATGGTTAATTTGTGTGTCAACATGGTTATTTGGTCAACCATCATTCTAGATGTTTCTGAGTAAAGTAGGTTACTTTGCGTAAAGTAGGTTATCCTTCCTAATGTTGGTGAGTCTCATCCAATCATTTGAAGCCCTTAATAGAAAAAAAACTGCTCCTTTTTCTGTCCCCCATCCCCAAACAAGAAGACTGCCTTTGGCTGGAGCTTCAATATTAACTCTTCCCTGGGTCTCCAGCCTGTAGGCTTCCACAGTTCCTTAAAATCTTTTTTCTCTTTCTTTTCTTTCCTCCTCTCCTCTCCTCTCCCCTCCCCTCCCCTCTTCTCTCTCTCTCTCTCTCTCTCTCTCTCTCTCTCTCTCCTCCTCCTCCTCCTCCTCCTCTCAAACCCTATCCCTTGACAGATAATCTCCTAATGGTTCTAATTCTCTCTGAACAACCCCAATTATTAACACAGGGAGAAACATACTTTTGCTTTATTACTATATTTTGCTTTCCACATCCACCTCTGTGTTTCCTCTTGGCTTGGTGCTTTCTGGAATCATGTGGCACACTTGATTATGGCTGAACTTCAGTGAAAGTTTTAAGACCTTACAGTATAGCAAGGCACACTGCTTGCTAGCTGGTGTGATGGGTCTCCAATGAACTAGGCTAAGTACTTAATGAGTTTACAACTGGAAGCAATCAAACATCTATATGAGACAATGCCAAATGTGATCAATTCTATAAGAGAAAGTTAAGTAGCATGCAGTGGGAATCTACAAAAAGTAATTACTTCTGCTTGGGCGAATGAGGACGTTTGGGGCTGGTCCTTAAGGATGGATGAGGTTTAAATTACTACCTTGTTGTGGAGGGTGTGGGAGTATAAAAGTATATTCAAAAACGAGGGAACATGGTGAGAAAAGGCCTGGGACCAGGGAAGTAGGGGGTGCATTATGAATAAGGAAAGATGTTACTTATTATGCACCAGTATTTTGTGGGGAGCACTCACCAAGGAGATATGCTCAGAAATAAACAGGCCCTAGAAAGGAGACAGCCTGCTGTTTTCTCTCAGCAGCCATGGAATATAAATGTGTACAAATACAAGTTTACATGTATTCTCTGTTTTCTTCCATCAAAGTTGCTTCTGTTTGGGGACACCACAGCCTTACCATATAATTTGGTCTGTTCTGTCTGGGACTAATTTTTACCTCTGGGTTAAGTGTCACTCAGGGAAAAAATGAACCTTGGGGTCTGACAATCCCTACTTCACAATTGCATTCATAGTCATAGGGGCTTGCAGCTTCATGGGAACATTTACTCTTTGCTAGTGAGGCATTCTTTTGCAATAATTCAAAATGAGATGGCATATATAAAAGTACCTTACAAACTCTAAAGTAATGTACAGATGCAGACATTATTATAAGTTTTTTTTCTAGAAACAGTGGATATTATGTGAATGCCATATTCAAGTTTTTGAGCAAGGTTCTTACTCTAACTTTCTGCAATCGAATATCTGTGTAACAACTTTTGTTTTAAAAGTTACTTTTATTTTCAAATTGGCCATTTTTGAACCTCATTCAAAGGATTTACTTAGTAGAGGTAGCAGAAGGGGTTCCTTATAGTTTAGTGTCACCTATAGCAGTTTGTTGGCAAGTTCGTATTTCATAATCACAAATGATGGTCCAATTTATAATACAAATCACATGGGTTTAATTTTAAACATTTTAATTAAGTGTATTGAGGTGTAATTTACATATGGAAAAATTCACACTTTTTAGGTGTACAGCTGAGTTTTGACAAACATATAATAGTCATAATTACAACCATAATCAAGATACAGTATAGAACAATTCCATCACTGTACAAATTTCCTTTATGTTGAATCACTCACTTTTCACCCCCATTCTCCAGCAAGTACTGACTTGTTTTCTGTCCCTATAATTTTGCCTTTTCCAAAATGTCATATAAATGGAATCATAATATATTTAGCCTTAATGAGTCTGACCTCTTTTAGTTGATTAGCATTAACACCTTTGAGATTCATCCAAGTTTTTGTATGCATCAGTACTTTGTCCCTTTTTATTGTTAAGTAGTATTTTTTTGGTGTACATATACCACTGTTTGTTTATTCAATCACCAGTTGAAAACCACTCAGACTGTTTTCGGTTTAAGGCAATTATAAATAAAGCTGTCATAAACATTTATATACATATTTTTCTGTGAACATAAGCTTTTACTTGTCTAGGGTAAATACCTTGAAATGAGATTGCTGGATCATATATTAAGTGTATGTTTAACTTTGTAAGAAATTGCCAAATTATTTTCCAGGGTACTCATACCATTTTGTACTTCCATCAGCAATGTATGAGAGTTTTACTTGCTCACAATCCTTGCCAGCACCTTCGCATTGTCAGTTAGGTATTCTTTTTTTAATTTTAGACATTCTAGTAGGTTTCTAGGGGTATCTCATATTTTATTGCAGGTAAATTATACTACAGTAAAATTGATCATCTAAAAATAAAAGACAATCAACAAAAAAGGATAAAATAATAGTAATATGCAAAAGTGACTAAGAATAAAAATTCAAAGGAGAAAAAGAATTCACAAAATTCAAAAGAAAAGCACAAATAGGGCAAATGATTTGAAATTGTAAATTCGCCGAAAAAGAAATGTGAATATCAAAGAAGCACAAGAAAAGATTCAGCCATCTCTAGCTAAATATCAGGACATAAAATAAGGCTTAAAAGATGTATAGGAAGTCTAGCCAGAGCAATCATGAAACAGAATGAAATAAAAGGTATCCAAACAGGAAAAAAAGAAGTTAAACTCTCCCTCTTTGCTGATGATATAATTCTATCATTAAAATACCCTAAAAACTTCACCAAAATGCTACTAGAACTGATAAACCATTTTAGCAAGATTTCAGGACACAAAACCAATGTACCAAAATTATTAACCTTTGTATACACCAAAAACACCCAGGCTGAGAGTCGAATCAAGAACACAATCCTATTTACAATAGTCACAAAGAAAATGAAATACCTAGGAACACCGAGAACCAAGGAGGTAAAAGATCTCTACAAGAACTATAAAACACTGCTGAAAGAAATGAAAGACAACACAAATAAATGGAAAAACATTCCATTCTTGTGGATTGGAAAAATCAATATCATTTAAATGGCCATATTACCCAAAGCAATTTACAGATTCAACGCTATTCCTATGAAACTACCAACATTATTCCTCACAGAATTAGAAAAAAACTATTCTATAATTCATATGGAACCAAAAAAGAGCACAAATAGCCAAGGCAAAAGGAAAAAAGAAAAAAGCCAGAGGCATCACACTACCTGATTTCAAATTATACTATAAGGCTACATAACCAAAATAGCATAGTACTGGTACAAAAACAGACACATAGACCAATGGAACAGAATAGAAAACTCAGAAATAAAGCCACATACCTACAATCATCAGATCTTTGACAAGGCCAACAAATACTGGCAATGGGAAAAGGACTCCCTATTCAATAAATGGTGCTGGGATAATTGGCTAGCCATATGCAAAAGAATGAAACTGGATACTTGCCTTTCACCATATACAAAAATAATTCAAAATGGATTAAAAAGAACTCAAAGTATAAAAAGTGTAGAAGAAAACCTATGAATACCCTTTTTTTTTTTTTTTTTTTTTTTTTTTTTGAGACGGAGTTTCGCTCTGTCACCCAGGCTAGAGTGCAGTGGCGTCATCTTCATCTCGGCTCACTGCCAGCTCCACCTCCCGAGTTCATGCCATTCTCCTGCCTCAGCCTCCCGAGTAGTTGGGACTACAGGCGCCTGCCACCACGCCCAGCTAATTTTTTTTTTTTTTTTTTTTGTATTTTTAGTTAGAGATGGGGTTTCACTGTGCTAGCAGGATGGTCTCGATCTCCTGACCTCGTAATCCACCCGCCTTGGCCTCCCAAAGTGCTGGGATTACAGGCGTGAGCCACCGTGCCCAGCCATGAATACCCTTTTCAACATCAGCCTGGGCAAAGAATTTTTGGATAAGTCCCCAAAAGCAATTGCAACAAAAACAAAATTTGACAAATAAGACCTAATTAAACTAAAGAGCTTCTGCACAGCAAAAGAAACTATCAACAAAGAGACAACGTACAGAATGGGAGAAAATATTTACAAACTATGCATTTGACAAACGTCTATTATCCAGAATCTATAAGTAACTTAAACAAATCAATCTGCAAGAAAAAACCCCATTTTAAAAATGGGCAAAGGACATGAACAGACACTTCTTAAAAGACATACAAGCAGCCAAAAAGCATATGAAAAAATGCTCATCACTAATCATCAGAGAAATGCAAATCAAGACCACAATGAGATACCCTCTTACACTAGTTATTAAAAAATAAAAGAACAACAGATGTCAGTGAGTCTACAGAGAAAATGGAACACTTACACACTGTTGGTGGGAATGTAAATTAGTTCAGCCGCTGTGGAAAGCAGTTTGGAGATTTCTCAAAGAACTTAAAACAGAGTTACCATTTGATCCAGCAATCCCATTACTGGATACATACCCAAAGGAAATTAGATCATTATACCAAAAATACACATGCATTTGTATGTTCATCATCATGCTATTCATAATAGCGAAGACATGGAATCCACCTAGGTGCCCATCAATGGTGGACTGGATAAAGAAAATGTGGTACATAGACAGCAAGGAATACTATGCAGCCATAAAAAAAGAAAAAAAATCATGTCCTTTGCAGCAACATAGATGCAGCTAGAGGCCATAATCACAAGCGAATTAACACAAGAACAGAAAACCAAATGCTGCATATTGTTACTTAGAAGTGGGAGCTAAACATTGAGCACATTTGGACATAAATATCGAAACAATAGACACTGCAGACTACTAGAGAGGTGAGGGACAGAGCGCAGCATGGGTTAAAAAGCTACCTATTGGGTATTTTGCTCACTACCTGAGTGCGACATACTCATGTAACAAACCTGCATATGTATACCCTGTATCTAAAATAAAAGTTGAAAATATTTTTAAATACTCCCTAATAAGAATAAATTATTTTTCTATCAAATTGTGTGTACACCTGTGCCAAAGAAAAAAGTACATCAGATATGTCAAGGGGGTGGGCAGATAGTTAAACTCACTCATCATGGGAGCATGACCTTTGGAACAACTTGTCAATATCTATAAAAAATAAGAATACAAATACCACTTGTTACAGTGGATTTTTTGTTTTTTTTAAAATTGATACATAATAATTGGACATATTTTGGGGGTACACATAACATTTTTGATACAAGCATACAATGTGCAGTGATCAAATCTGGGTAATTGAGTTATCTATCACCTCAAACATTTATCATTTCGTTGTGCTGGGAACATTTCAAGTCTTCTAGCTATTTTGAAATATTCAATAAATTATTGTTAACTACAGTCACCCTACTGTGCTATTAAACACTAGAACTTATTCTTCCCATTTAACTGTATGTTGGTACACATTAACCAACCTCTCTTCATTCCTCCTGCTACCCTTCCCAACCTCTAGTAACCATCATTCTTCTCTCTACCTCCATGAAGTCAACTTTTGTATATGAGTGAGAACATGTAATATTTGTCTTTCCATGCCTGGCTTATTTCACTTAACATAATGACTCCCAGTTCCATCCATGATGCTACAAATGACAGGATTTAATTCTTTTTAAGGCTGAATAGTACTCCATTGTGTGTGCGTGTGTACATATACATATATACGTGTGTGTGTGTGTGTATATATAAGCTTTTCTTTAGTCATCCTTTGACATACAGTTAGGTTGATTTCATATCCTGGCTATCGTGAATAGTGTTGCAATAAACATGGGAGTGCAGATATTTCTTCAATATGCTGATTTCCCTCCTTTTGAATATATAGTCAGCAGTGAGATTGCTGTATCACATGGGAGATCTATTTAGATTTTTTTAGGAACCTTCACACTATTTCCCATAGTGGCTGTACTAATTCACAACTCCACCAACAATATGTAAGTTCCCTTTTCTCCACATCGTCCCCAGCATTTATTTTATGTCTTTTTGATAATAGCCATTGTAACAGGGTGAGATGATATTGCACTGTGGTTCTGATTTGCATTTCTCTGATGACTAGTGATGTTGAGCATTTTTTTTAATATATCTGTCGGCCATTTTTATATCTTATTTTGAGAAACATCTGTTCAGCTCTTCTGCCAATTTTTAATCATATTTTCTTTTTTGCTAGTGAGTTGAGTTCCTTATATATTCTGGATATTATCTCCTTGTCAGATGCATAGTTTGCAAATATTCTCTCACATTCTGTAGGTTGTCTCTTCACTCTTGTTTCCTAGCTATGTAGAACCTTTCCAGTGTGATGTAATCCCATCTGTCTATTTTTGCTTATGTTGCCTATGCTTTTGAAGCTTAGCCAAAAATTTCTTTCCCCAAAGAATTTCAGACAGCACTTCCCCTATGTTTTATTGTAGTAGTTTCAGGCCTTAGATTTAATTTTTTAATCCATTTTGATTTGATTTTTTTGTATATGGTGAGAGATAAGGGACTACTTTTCATTTTTCTGCATATGGACATCCTATTTCCCCAGCACCACTTATTGAAGAGACTGTCCTTTCCTCCACTGCATGTTCTTAACACCTCTGTTAAAATCAGTTGGCTGTAAATATGTGTATTTCTTTCTGGGTTCTATATTCTTTTCTAGTGGCCTATGTGTTTGTTTTTATGCTAGTACCATGCTGTTTTCCTTACTCAGGCAATGTGATTCCTCCAGTTTTGCTCTTTTTGCTAAGGATAGCTTTGGCTATTCTAGGTCATTTGCTGTTCCATATAAATTGTAAGATTGTTTTTCTCTATTTTTGCAAAAAAACATCATTGGTATTTTGGTAGGATTACATTGACTCTATGGATCACCTGGGGTAGCCAATATAGACAGCAGTATGGAGGTTCCTCAAAAACCTAAAAATAAAACTACCATATGATCTAGCAATCACAATTCCTGAGTATACACATGTATATATCATCATATCAAAAAGATACCTGCGCCCTCATGTTTACTGCAGTGCTATTAACAATAACCAAAATATGGAATCAATCTAAGTGTCCATCAATGGATAAATTAGTTTTTTAATGTTATATACATACACAATGGAATACTATTCAGCCATAACAAAGAATGCAACCTGTCATTTGTGACAAAATGGATGAACTTAGAAGACCTTATGGTAAGTGAAACAAGACAAGAACAGAAGGACAAATACCACAGGATTCCACTCATAGTGGGGAATTTTTAAAAAGTTTATCTCATAGAAGTAGAGAACAGAATAGTGGTTACCAGAAGCTGGGCGAGAGTAGGGGGTGGGTAATGAGGAGAGGCTGCTCAACAAAACGTTACAGTTAGATAGAAGGAATAAGTTCTGGTATTCTATTGCATAGCGGGGTGACTACAGTTAACAATAACGTATTTTAAAATAGAAGAGAGGATTTCAAATGTTCTCACCATGAAGAAATGGCATATATTTGAGATGACTGATATCCTAATTACCCTGATTTGATCATTATATAATATATATGTATCAAAACATCACACTGTATCCCATAAATATGAACAATTATCATGTATCCGTTAAAAACAAAATAAAACGTTTTTAAAAGGCTAAAAATAGATGCACTATGCATCTAGTTTAATAAGCTACAAAAACAATGTTATAAATATCAAAGAAAGTACAAATGTAGAAATAATAAAAAACAAAAATAAATGAAATAGAAAACTAAAACAATAAATGATCAAGAAAATCAAAATGTGAGTTGTTGTAGTGGCTCACGCCTATAATCCCAACACTTTGGGAGGCCAAGGTAGGCGGATTGTTTGAGGCCAGGAGTTTGAGATCAGCCTAGGCAACATAGTGAAACTCTGTCTCTACAAAAAAATGTTTACAAACTTAGCTGGAAGTGGTCACATGCACTTGTAGTCCTACCTGTTCTTGGGAAGCTGAGGCAGGAGGATCCCTTGAGCCCAGAAGTGCTATAATTGCACCTTTGCACTCCGGCCTGGATGACAGAGTGAGACCCTGTCTCAAAAAAAAAGGTTGGGTTGCTGAGGATTTTATTAGCTGAATAATAGTGACAAACTTCTTAAAAGATTGATCCAGAAAAAGAGAAATAGTGTGAATATATTAGGAATAAAAATGAACATCACAATGCTACAGAGATTCAAAAGACTTTAAGAAAGATTGTGAGGAAAAAGGTACTTAGAGGAATAAACTAATGAAACTTCTCTGAGGGGCAATGAGGATATATTTATAAATGCACATGCCTTTTGCTGCAGAAATTCCAACTCTCAACGTATATCTCACAACTGTACACAGAAATGTGCAAGGCTGTTTTCAATATCAATCACAAAATCCATACCTAACTATAATGTCTCTATGTAGGAGACTATTTAGATAAATTATAAAACATTCAAATGACACAGCACTATGGAGTGATTAAAAATAAGGTAATAGGCTAGGTATGGTGGCTCACACCTATAATCCCAGCACTTTGGGAGGCCGAGGCGGATGGATCACTTGAGGCCAGGAGTTTGAGACCAGCCTGGCCAATATGGAGAAAACTCGTCTCTACAAAAAATAGAAAAATTAGCTAGGCATGGTGGCACGTGGCGTAGTCCCAGCTACTCAGGAGGCTGAGGCAGAGAATCACCTGAACCCAGGAAGCAGAGGTTGCAGTGAGCTGAGATCATGACACTGCACTCCAGCCTGGGCGACAGAGCAAGACTCTGTCTAAAAAATAATAGTAATAATAATGAGGTAACATACCACATAAAAAAAATTGTACACAAATGCTAACAGCAGCTTTATTAATAATAAGTAAAAAGTGAAAATAACCCAAATGTCCATCAACCGATAAATGAATAAACATAAGTAGTAGTATATTCATACCTTGTAGAATTATTCATCCAGAGAAAGAAGAAAATACTAATACATGCTATAACTAAGACGAACATTTTAAACGTTATGCTAAGGGAAAGAAGCCAGACACAATAGGCCATTTATTGTATTATTCCATTTATATAACATGTCCAGAATAAGCAAATCCATAGAGACAGAAAGCAGAATCATAATTGCCAGGAACTGGGGAGAGGGGAGATAGGAGTGTCTGCTAATTGGGTACAGGGTTTCTTTTTTTCCTTTTTTGAGAGTTTAGTACAGATTCAAACTTTATTATAGAACAAATGGGATGAGTAAAAGGATACATATATATATATATATTTTTTAATTTCAATAGTTTTGGGGGTACAAGTGGCTTTTGGTTACATGGATGAACTGTATAGTGGTAAAGTCTAGGCTTTTAGTGTACCTGTCACCCAAATAGTGTACATGGTACCCCATAGACAGTTTTTCATCCCTCATCCTCCTCCCAGTCTCCATCCTTCTGAGATTCCAGTGTCCACTATATCACTCTGTATGCTTTTGAATACCCACAGCTTAGCTCCCACTTAAAAGTGAGAACATATTATATTTGCTTTTCCATTCCTGAGTTACTTCTTTCAGGATAATGGCCTCCTGTTTCATCCACATTGCTACAAAAGACATTATTTCAGTCTTTTTTATGGCAAAGTAATATTCCATGGTGTGTGTGTTTAGATATATATATATATTTTTTATATATATATATATATATATAATATATATATCATATATTCTTCATCTACTCATCAGCTTATGGTCACTTAGTTTGATTCCCTATCTTTGCAGCTGTGAATTGTGCTGCAATAAATATATGCATGAAGATGGAATTTTTTTTTTTTGAGATGGAGTTTTACTTTGCTGCTCAGGCTGGAGTACAATGGCACAATCTCGGCTCACTGCAACCTCTGCTTCCCGGGTTCAAGCGATTCTCCTGCTTCAGCCTCCCAAGTAGCTGAGACTACAGGAGTGCACCACCACAGCTGGCTAATTTTGTATTTTCAGTAGAGATGGGATTTCACCATGTTGGTCAGGCTGGCCTTGAACTCCTGCCATCAATTATCTGCTCACCTCGGCCTCCCCAAAGTGCTAGGATTACAGGTGTGAGCCACCGTGCCCGGATGTCTTTTTTATATACGGCTTTTTTTCCCCCCTTTGGGTAGATACCCAATAGTGGGATTGACAGATTGAATGGTAGATCTACTTTTAGTTCTTTGAGAAATCTCTAGACTGTTTTTCTTAGAGGTTGTACTAATTTACATTCCCACCAACAGTATATAAGCATTCACTGATGAAAATGTTCTAGAATCAGATCACTGTAATGGCAGCACAACTTTGTGAACATACTAAAAGAAACACTGAATTGAATACTTTAAAAAGTTGAATTTTATGGTATGTGAATTATATCTCAATTTTTTAATTATATAAGAAATAAAAGAATAAGGATATGTATTTATGTCCTGATATAGAAATATCTATAATATAAAGTTTTGTTAAGTAGCTATAAATCAATGTGTATCACGTACTTCCATTTGTGTTTAAGAGGATATACACACATGCTTGTATTTGCATAGAAAACATCTGTAAGCAAAGCAAATGAACAAAACAATACAATGGCTGACTCCAGAGACAGAAGACTTATTTTTCATGGATATTTTGGGTTTCTGTAAATGTTCTCCCATGTGTTAGATGGCTTTATAATTAAAAAAAAAATAGAAAGCATATGAAATATGTACATTGAAATTCTTCCAGTCTATGAGGCATGTATTAAAATGTGTTAGCCCTATATGTACCTATGATGAAATACAAATTTGGTGAAATTATAAAACATAACATTAACAAATAAGGATGTTACTCTACAAAAAAAAACTTTTATTTTTTACTGTTAGACATGACACTTAAATACTCTAAAAATTGGAAAATAGAGGATTTCTCTTATCGAAAATGAGAAAAATACAATATTTAAACTATGCCCAAGTCTCCAAAGTTTAGGTAAAATTTGAAATAATTCAAATCATAAAATCTCAAAGTTGAAATGGAACCTTCCAGATCAAATTGGTCCTGCCGCTTACACAATGCTTAATTTCCCTCTAAACTCTCATCCCTGTTAAGAAGTTAACTAGCCTTCCCTTAAACCACCTCTAGTAATGGGAACTCCCTATAATTTGAGATGGCCCATTCCATATTTCAATAGCTTTATCAGAAAAATCTCCTTATACTGAGGTGACATCTAACTCTTTGAAACTTCTACCCACTGAATCTGTTCTTTAAAATATATATATTATATATACACACACACACACATATATATATATCTTCTGTGAGTACATTTATTCATTTATCTATTTACTTATATAAATTTATCTTAGGTTAATTAAATTATGAAACACTCTAAACCAGACATAATCATCCACATTTTTATCCCAAGAGTATACTTTTTCAAAATAAAAATTAATAAATTTGGGGACCTCTTTATCTAAAAGAGTCTGGAAATAAGATTTCTGACTTCTTTCCTTTTATTTATGTATGCATAATACAAAATTAAAGCACATTTTAAATGCTTAAAGAATTACATTTCAAAAAACTTTATCTGAATCTCTGTTATGGGAAAGGTCACTTTCTACCAAGTATTACAATTACTTTCGCCCTTCCCATCTGCTCCAGTAGACTCTTTGAGGGCAGCTTCCAGGTCTGATTCTTCCCTCACTGTACCAGCTAATGGAAAATATAGTGGCCCCAGGATCAGGGCATCTGAATTTGAGTCCCAGTTCCTTCTAAGTAGCTTGTTGCTTTTCCCAGGTCTCTTAACATTGCTGGGCTTCAGTTTCCTCATCTATAAACTCAGAGGGCTGATATATAGAGAGTTGTATTCAGCTCTGAATATTTTACACTTTTAGGATAAATTTTACTTATGACCGTCAATGGATCTTCTTCCCCTTTATCAGTGGATTTCAACTGCAAGAGCAGGGGAAAGCAATGCCACTGATACTATTTTGAAGCCATACTATCTAACTCCTTTAAGAGTAATACAACAGACAGGGCAAAGTAAATTCACTGTAAGCTACTGAAGTACCTAGGAAATTTATTGTTAAAGCAGATAGTCTTTCCCTCAATCCAATCTACATTTACTGTTTCAAAGAATGGAAAGCAATACCCTGTGCCAGTATTTTACGTCTCTAAAAAGTTTTGATGAGAATTATGTGATTACTAGTTAACCAGTACTGCAATAATGTATATGTTAATCATTACTTAAGCATTATACATAATACATTACTGAATTCAGTATGATACTCATCCCTATTCTGACTTCAAAATTTTTCTCTCATGAAATCTGTCATCTATATATCACTTCACTTTTATTGCCCTTAACGCAAACAGGATTTTAAATAAGTAAATTCTTAAAGATATAACAGACACATATGTGGTACATGTTTCTTAGATTTAGCATTTTGTCTTACAAACTAAGGAACTGTTGCCTACATAATGATCACTTTAAATAACTCTATTGACAAAGCAGCAAAAGAGAATATAAAGCCACTCCAAAATGTCTCCTGAGTTAGGACAAGGAATAGTTTCTGGTTTCAAGATACAATTAAACTATAATAACTTACAAAAAATTCAGCAAGGCCAAAATAAGTCAAAATTCCTCTGGAAAGATGAGAGAGATGCATTTTTTCCTTCTTTCTCCTACAAAATATGGCTAACAACCATGGATATTGTATATAAAAACAGAAAATGGTTCTGAAAGGTGGCAGGAAGAAGCAGATGAGCTAGGGACCTCAGGACCCAAGGAATAGCACAGTGGAGATTTTCCTGGGCATTCCATTTGCCTAATATATTCAAGGCATAAAGCTGAAGAAGTTGGCAACCTAGAAATGACAGTAAGTACAAACCAAGAAAAAGAGCAGAATGTCAGGACAGGAAACTTTTAGACAATAATTACTCTACTCCAGCTAAACACTACAGAAAAAAATATGGCTGCACCCTCATCCACGTCACCAAAGGCTTAGTGGGAATCCTAGACTTCCACCTTCACAATGCTGTAATGAAACACACTCGTTTCTGCCCTGGGATGGGGTCAGAAGAGGCCCAGTGGAGAGCCAGGACTTTCACCACTATCCAGTGGCTGAGAGACCATTCCCCTAATGATGTCAGTAAAGGCTATGTGTAAAGCAGTAACAAGGCAATCTTAGCCCTCTCAGGCAGGGAGATATCACTGGAAGTCTAGTGAGGAGCCAGAACTTCCACCCTCACCCACCAGTAAGGAAAAACCACCCTCTTAGGTATCAAGAGAGGTCAATTAGGAAACCTGGATGTCTAGACCCACCTGGCAGTAATGAGGCAGTGCCCTCCCTCCCCTGACACAGCAGTATCAGATGAAGCCAGCTAAGACAGAAAGTTTCATTCATACGGCAAGATTTTAAATAAAATTAAGTAAATAAATAAAACAAAAAGTTTCAATGAGATCCAGAATCTTATGACATAATGCCCAAAATGTCCAGGTTGCCATCAAAAAATCATTTGCCATACCAAGAACCAGGAAGACTCAGCTGCATTTAAAAAGTATCAATAGGGCTGGGTGTGGTGGCTCACACCTGTAATCCCAGCACTTTGGGAGGCCAAGGCGGGTGGATCATTTGAGGTCAGGAGTTTGAGGCCAGCCTTGCCAACATGGTGCAACCCCGTCTCTACTAAAAATATACAAATATTAGCCAGGTATGGTGGCGTGCATGTATAGTACCAGCTACTCGGGAGGCTGAGGCAGAAGAATCTCTTGAACCAGGGAGGCAGAGGTTGCAGTGAGCCAAGATCACACCACTTCACTCCAGCCTGGGCAACAGAGCAAGACTCTGTCTCAAAAAAAAGAAAAAAGAAAGTACCAATAGATGCTGACAGCAAGATGACAGAGATATCAGATTTATCTGACAAAGATTTTAAAGTAGCCAACATAAAAACACTTCAATGAGCAATTATGAAAACATTTAAAACCAAGTCTCAGGAAAAAACTAAAGTCTCAGTAAAGACATAGAAGATATAAAGAAGAAACAAATGGAACCTTTAAAAGAAAAAAAATACAATAATTGTAATAAAATACTCAACAGATAGGCTCAACAGCAGAATGGAAAAGACAGAGGAAAAATCAGTGAACTGTAAAATAGAACAACACTAATTACCCAACCTGAAAAACAGAGATAAAATAAACTAAAAAAAATATATGAATACAGAATTAGGGACCTTAGAGCTATAACAAATGATCTAACATTTGCATTATGAGAGAAGAAGGAGAGAGAAAGAGGGTGGGGCTGTAAAAGTACTCAAAGAGATAAGAAACCTACAGAATCAAGAAGCCATGCAAATCCCAAATAGAATATACCCAAGAAAATCCATTCTAGGATAAAGAAAATGTGATAAATATATATATATATATATACACACACACACACCATGGAATACTACTCAGACATAAAATGGAATGAAATAATGGCATTCACAGCAACCTGGATGAAGGTAGCATCATTATATACATATCAGAATATTCTAAGTGAAGTAACTCGGGAATGGAAAACCACCAAACATCATGTATTCTCACTCATATGTGGGAGCTAAGCTATGAGGATGCAAAGGCATAAGGATGATGCATAAGACTTTGGGGACTCAGGAGAAAGGGTTGGGGGTGGCGAGGGATAAAAGACTTCACACTGGGTACAGTGTACACTGCTTGTTCGATGGGTGCAACACAATCTCAGAAATCATCACTAAAGAACTTATTTATGTAACCAAACACCACCTGTTCCTCAAAAAACCTATTGGAATTTAAAAATACATAAATAAAATAAGAAAATCGGCTCTAAACCATATCATAATCAAACTTTTGAAAGTTATTAAAAAATAAAAAATTTTAAAAGCAGTGAGAGAAACACCTTACCTACCAGGGAAACAATTCACATGACAGCAGATTTTTCATCAGAAACCATGGAGGCCATAAGGGACACACAGGATTTTTCAAGTGCTGAAAGGTAAGAACTGTCAACTCAGAATCCTACATCAAGCAAAAAAAAAAAAAAAAAAAAAAAAAAAAAAAAAAAAAAAAAAAAAAAACTTCAGGAATAAAGGGGAAATTAAAGCATTCTCAAAGGAAAACTAAGATTTTGTCGCCAGCATACCTACCCTATTAGCTAAAAGAAGATATCTAAACCAAAAGAAAATGATAAAAGAGGGTATGTTGGAACATCAGGAAGGAAGAAAGAACATGGTAAGCAAAATATGTATCAATACAACAAATTTTCTTTCCTTCCTCCTCCTGTTGAGTTCTCTAAATTATGTCTGTTGTGGTGAAACATTTCTGTATCTTCATTGTGGAGGCAGTTACATGAATCCATACTGTGATAAAATGTCACAGAACTATACACATACATTGTACCAATATCAATTTCTGGGCTTTGAAAATATACTATAGTTACATAAGATGTAGTCATTTGGTGAAACTGGGTGACAGGTACCCAGGACATCTCTATACTGTCTTTGCAAGTTCATGTGAATCTGTAATTATTTCAAACAAACTTTTTAAAAAGTTTAGTCAAAACCAGGCTACTTCCTAATAGTGAAACAATTTTAAAACAAATTCTATCGGCATGAGTTAAAGGCAAAGTCATTCATAGTCTGGTGGTCTTTTTTTTTTTTTTTTCATTTTCTTTAATTATTTGCCAAAATAATTGACCATAATAATGAGTAATTTGCCTGCTAAAAGTGACCCTTACTAATTGATAACAATTAAATTGCTAATTTGTCATTTACCTCATTCTTTATATATTTCTTCTTGTACAAATGTCTTAAATAAAATGGCTAGAAAGATAAATTTGAAACTAAAAGCCAAAGTTCCTTTCATAACCAGGTAATACTAGTTATATAAAATAATAACTAACATTTATTAAATCTTATCATATTCTAGGTACTACGCTTAACACTCACATACACTACTTTATGTATGCTTTTGAAGGTTTCCCCCCAAAAATAAGTTGTACAAATTTTCTAGATTCAAATTAATACAACTTAAAACTTCATTAAACTGAAAATTTCCTTCCAATTCCTAGGAGAAAGACAAATGATAATATAAACTGTTTTAATTAGGTCCTAAAAAGTAAGTATTAATATGTGTCTGAAGCTATAAACTTAGAGACTTTCAAAAGCCTAAGTTAAAGCCAGCCATGGGTTAAAGCCATGATTTTAAGTCCAAGGGTACACAGCTATTAAATAAATACACTCCGCTGGGCAAAGTGGCTCACACCTATAATCCCAGCACTTTGGAGGCCGAGGCAAGTGGATCACTTGAGGCCAGGAGTTCGAGACCAGCCAACCTGGGCAACACAGCAACACCTCGTCTCTAATAAACATTTAAAAAAAAAAAAATTAGCTGGGCATGGGTGCACACACCTGTAGTCCCAGCGACTTGGGAAGCTGAGGTGGGGGATTCCTTGAGCCCTGGAGGCAGAGGTTGCAGTGAGCTGAGATGGTGCCACTGCACTCCAGCCTGGGTGACAGAGCCAGACCTTGTGAAGAAGGAGGGGAGGAGAGAGGAGGGGAGGGGAGGGGAGGGGAGGAGAGGAAGGAAGGAAGGAAGAAAGAAAGAAAAGACACTCACCCTTGACTATACAAATGAGCTATACTATTTATATAGTAAATCTTTCTCTATGTACATACTTTTTGTCTATACAAAGTCAAAATTCCCTCACAGGCACACGAAGTAAAGGTTCTCTCTTCACGCTTTTCATTTTTAGATGATGCCTAATATACTATAGAGAGCTCTGCTTATTGTTCTTTGTAATTTCTGGCAAAATACAGTATACCATTTTCACTTTCTACAAAACAATTTTTGAACAATGGCTCCAAAATGCACCGGGAGAGTTCATGCCACTAGTTAATGTACCTAGTCTCCGAATGGCTGGCAAAATAGCACAGGCTGATGCTGCAGCTGCTACCACGTTCTCAGTTGCTTCTGGAATTTTTATAGTTTATTGGCATAATATGAGAATATATACAATTATCTATAGTATGTCATGACTAATACATATGCAATACTAATACTATAAGCTTGCTACTTACACTTACTTTCTCCATTAAGAAAAACACTGACATCGTTATGTTAATTATCATGGGAATTGATAGTATATCACATTTTTGCTTTTGAGCAAAAACGAGAACCCATTAAGTTCATATTTTTTAAATGGCATATTAGACAATATGTCAGTTTCATGACCCATTCAGCCTTCAACCCAGCCCACCTATCAGATACAATATAAAAAAATTGTATTACTCGCCTACTTAAAACTGCCAATGATTTCCCTCAGCAGCCTGTTATTCAAATCCCTCCATTTTCTAGCCCAATTTTTCTGTATTCTCTCTTACTACTAAATATCACTCAACTAAAGAGATCTCAAAATTCTCCCGTATATCCTTGTCTTTCCATTTTTATTTATACATTGCCTATATCTTGAATGTCTTCTCATATCAAAATCCTACTCAGCCACCAAGGCTCACTGTAAAACCAAGATCCTTGGTCAAACCTAACTTGACTATTCCAATCATTTCTACTCCTTCGGCAACTTTTTCTCAATCACCTCTTTCATGTCTATATATATCATCTGTCTAACAATATTGCAAGATCCTTGAAAGTGGAGGCCCTTGAGCAACTAATTTAACTTCCTTCTATGTATTAGTCATGTGTCCTTTTAAAATCTTTTAGAAGGGCTGGATTAAACGATCCCTAGGGCTCTTCCTAACTCTTACACATCAATTGTTTGTGCCTTCTATAATTTATATATTAATCAACTGATGTTTATTTCAAATTATTTTATCAACACCTTTTACAAAATTACCCAGTCCTAGCTACCAGAAAATACTCTAAGTATTGCAATTTCCAGATGGTAGATAGGAAGAGTTGACATCTTAATCAAAGAGTCATAATTAGTAAACTAAATATTCATTCATTTTCTTACCAACAAACATTAACTAAAGCTCAACTCTGGAGCAGGTATCATGCCAGACAATACAGATAACTGAGTTGGCCCCTTCACTCAAGGAATTCACAATCCAGGGAGAGAGATACAGAAGGAAAAACACTACTTATAATAAAGGTTGCTAAAGAAAGTCATGAGCAATACAATGGAAATACATGAAAGAAACACATAACAGGGGTTTGGAGTAGAGGAGGCTCAAGAAAACCTTCCCAGAAGAG
Source organism: Macaca thibetana thibetana (assembly GCF_024542745.1). Taxonomy (NCBI): domain Eukaryota; kingdom Metazoa; phylum Chordata; class Mammalia; order Primates; family Cercopithecidae; genus Macaca; species Macaca thibetana. The sequence goes on from NC_065598.1 coordinate 113,230,140, forward strand.
GTGCTATCTAAACTGAACCCTGAAGGACAAAAAGTAGTCAGCAGTTTAGGCTAAGTAATGATATGGTTTGGCTCTGTGTCCCCACCCAAATCTCATCTCAATTTATAATCCCCAAATGTCAAGGGAGGGACCCGTAATCCCCATGTGTCAAGGGAGAGAGGTGATTGGATCATGGGTGCAGTTTTCCCCATGCTGTTCTCACGATAGTTCTAACGAGATCCGATGGTTCTATAAGTGTTTAGAAGTCCCTCTGTCACTCTTCTCTCTCCTGCCACCTTGTGAAGAAGGTGCTTGCTTCCCCTTCACCTTCCACCATGATTGTAAGTTTTCTGAGGCTCCCCCTCCATCAAAACTGTGATTCAATTAAAACTCTTTCCTTTATAAATTATCCAGTCTTGGATACTTCTTTATAGTAGTGTGAAAACAAACTAATACAAGTAGCAAGTACAAATGTGTGATAAGAGAGCATGGCCACTTTGGGGAAGTCCAAGTAGTCCCCATAAGGCTGTAACTTTGAATGGGGTGAGACAGGAGCTAGACGTACAGGCAGGAGTCAAGTCATGATGGGCTTGTATACTCTGCTGAGAAGTTTTAATTTTTACCCTGAAGCAAATGTGTAGCTGATGTCATAGAGATAATATCTCCAGATAAGAAATTGATGAATGATTAAAGGTTTACATTATGGACAATGTATAGCAGAGAGTGTTAGTTATTCCCCAATATCTGTTCTTCCCAGCTCATATAGTAATAAATTTTTTGATTGGTACATATCCATGTAGTGAAGGGCCACATTTTCCAGCTTCTCTTGTAGCTAGGTATCACCAAGGATTAAGTTCTGGCCAGTGGGGTATGTGTGAAAGTGATGTGTGCAAATGCTAAATTACATCCTTAAAGGAAAGGAGTGTGTTTTCTTCTGCCGCTTTTCCTATTCCTTTGAATGTAACGTTCTTAGAGAAGATCAAAGAGAGTGCATATAAAACTGAGAGTGCCTCACAGAATGAAGATAGAACTTTGTTCACCACTGCATCCCCATCACCTGGGTTAAAGAAAGTACTTGCTAATTTCTGTTGAATTAATTTGTGTAAAATACCTCATTTTCTCTCATTAGAGAAACAAAGTGCTGCCCTACATAGTAAGGCTAATTAAAGCTAGCGAATCTTCTTTATGTGCAGATAAAGCAGATCCCCCTATAAAACAGGTAGATGGACTTAACCTACATGCAGAGTCATTCTAAATCACTTAAGACTTTACCATTTTAGGCACTGATTTAAGCAGAAAATCAAACTATTGTGAAGTAATAGTTTATGAGTATAATGTAATAGGTTCATTTGTTAAAATCAATAAATGATACATTAAGTCACAGAAAACTCAATATTCACATTACTCAAAATCCTCTCTCCTAAATGATGTGATACTTTCTCATTCAGCATGCCCCTCTTATACCAGACCAATTTCGCTTGCCTTAAATGAACAGGCTTCTAACCTCTTTTAACATAGCCCAATATCACAATTGCTAATAACCAAAAGCTAGCCGTGAGGAAAGGTAGCATCATACACACAAGCCAGAATTTCTAAATCAAGTAAGCTTTTTGTTTTTAACTCTGCGGCACCTGACTCCCTGATCCCAGGTGATGTCAACTATTGAGCTTAGCATAAAGAGGCGCCTCCACCTAATTAATATAAAGGTGTGCTTAGTTTTTTTATTCTAGTGACAGCAGTGCCATCTTAATTGATTCTATCCTACCTACTAGCTGTGAAATCACTACACCTTTGCCATACATGGCAAAGCAGAAATTCCATCTATGCAAATAAAAAATATACTTAAGATTCACAGGAAATCATTTTATCAACTCACTTTAATTTCAACTAAAACTACTTTGACCCCTGAGTAGAAACAACCCAAGTATATAATAGGTATTTAAAAATATCCAAAAAGTGTAAAATGACGTTTCAAGATCATTCTGAAAGAAAAATTCGGTAAAATTAAAAGTAGGAAAAATCATAAAAAGAAAAAGAGAACAACCTAAGATTAACTCATTTTAAAAGACACTTATGTTCTTTAGGACATTTAATTATGTCTGAAGGTCATTTTTTAATAATAGAAGGAGATAGTAATTATTTAGTCTGAAAGATACACTGACTGTAGCCTATTACTTTATTGAAGACCTGGGAACAGCCTGCCTCCCCCAACACACACACAGATGTTTGGTTTGGTAACTCCCACTGGACAGAAACACAGTCCTTGACTATAAACACTAACTGTATGTTTTTTGAAGTCTAAATAGCTGAAAAGTCAGTGGCCAAACTTTTTTTAATTCCAGTTATTTCATACTATCTGTACACAGTATCATGGAATACATTTTATAAGATATTTTTCAGCCACATGCAGTTGCTCACACCTGTAATCCCAGTACTTTGGGAGGCCAAGGTGGGAGGACCACTTGAGCCCAGAAGTTCAAGAACAGCCTGGGCAACATACCGAGGCCTCATTTCCACTAAAAAAAAAAAAAAAAAAAAAAAATTGCTAGGCATGTTGATGTGCGCCTGTGGTCCCAGCTACTCAGGAGGCTGAGGTGGGAGAAACATTTGAGCCCCAGAGGTCAAGTCTGCAGTAAGCTGTGATCATGCCACTGCATCCTAGCCTGGAAAACAGAATGAAGCCCTGTCTCAAAAAAAAAAAAAAAAAAAAAAAGACATTTTCCACAACACACCACCCCAATACTATGCCCCAGCCAAACAAAAGGTGTGGGGGAGTTGCTTTTACCTCTATCATCTGTCCACTAGTAACCTATGCCAGGTATAACCTTTAGAAGTATTTAAAAATATCAGTGTATACACATAAAATTTCTCAGAAATCTTTGGCTCTGGCCCATTATAGAGCATACACAGACAAGGAGGCAGCCACTCATACTAGTGGGTTTAGCAGTTTTGTTTTAAATACAAGTCTGGCTTTGCTATTTAGAACTAAGATCAATACCTTTATGACAAATACAAATATACAATCAACTTGAATTGAGAATTCAAAATTAGATCAATCCATAATCCCTTGAAAGACTGTCACCGATCAAAATTAAATTAAAAGGAGGAAGAGCTCTACAGCAATTTGGAGCTAGACTGCAGAAAAACGGCATGAGGTCTGTTAGACTGAGCATAAATCATGAATATTTTGATAGAGAAGCAGTAGTACCAACAGACACACTAGTTCCATCCTCTTTGTGGCCACATTTGTTTCAAAGCAAGTTTCTCTTTTTGAGGTGATAAAAATGTTCTAAAATTGTGGTGACAGTTGCTCAGCTCTGTGAGTATACTAAACACTACTGAATTATATTAAACAGGTAAATTGTATGATGAGTGAATTATATCTTAGTAAAGCCGTTAAATATTTTTTTCAACACAGGATTGTGAAGTCAAATATTGTACACAAAAACAGAGCTCTGATTAGCTGCCAGTAAAAAGATTCCCAATTTGTTTTAACCTCTAAAGTTTTTTTCCAGTTTAAAATAAACACGCCCACACACACATATACAGACATGCACCTGTGCACACACACATGCACATATGTACACATAGCTTTGGGCATTAAAATATTCAGAAATATGTTCCTTGCTTTTCAATAAGACCTCCTTGAAAAGTGCCTTCTTCAAAATATCTTTCCAACTTTAACACCCTCATCTGATCATTTCTCTGTATTTCTCTAGAATCTGTTTTCTAACATGCCTTTTTTAAATATCATGCTCTCTTATATAATGGCTTCTGTCAGAGACAGAATGAAAGGAAGTGTTGTGGTTAAAAGCATAGACTCAAGAATCAGACTACATGGATTTTATTCCTAGCTCTTATATTTATTAGGTGTGTAACCACAGGCAAGTTATCCAGCATCTATGTGCCTCAGATTCCTCATCTGTAAAGTGGAGCTAGTAATAGTTCCTACCTCATCATATTGTTATATGGTTTAAAATGTATCAATGCATCAGATGCACTTGGAAGGGTCCCAGGCTCATAATGAGTGCAATAATGATTTATTAGTCACTGGCTGGTTGGTAATAATATTAGTATTGGCCGATATCAAATTGACTCATGTTCTCTGTTGCCCCTGGCAAGATTATAACCTATTTCAGGGCAGTGAACACATTTTCTACCTCCTAGTAGAGTGCTTAACGTATAATTGCTTGTTCATAAATGTTTACATGGATACTGTACCTATATGATACCAAAAGTACTTATAAAATTCTTACTAAATCCAAAACTCATTTTGATAAATACCAAATTGTGCAAGAAAGTGTATAGGTATAGAATGTAGGTATCACAACTACTGACATTTTGCTTTAACCCCATCAATTGAAAGGCTACAGATATTAAAGGATCCTTTGGGCTAAAGAGCTTTTAATATCATTAGTACAAAAGCATTGGATTAGAAACTAAAGGCCTACTCTTAGCTCCACCTCACAGGATGCAACCCTTCTGCAATTTACTTAAACTCACTGTGCATATTCCACAGGAATAAACAGAATAAGGACAGTTAATCATGCTTCAAAAGAAAGATGCTCTAAAAATAAAGGGTATTATCTTTATTTAAGGTTTCAGCTAATGACCTAATGGTAGAGTAAGTCTAATTTTTCTAAAATATATATATATTTGACTATTGTCTTTTTATCATCAAATGATACTGAGAATGATAGCTATCTATAAATGTAGGTATCACTGCTAATAAATATTTCATCAATATAGTGAGCTAAGTTTTTCAAGCACTTGGATATACATTATCTTAATAACAGTCACAAAAACCTGTGAATATACAGTATATGACCAATGTGTTACCTGGTCTTTTCCCTTCTGTGCACCTGTGGCATTTCATAACCAAGGATTATCTGTCTCATCATTTGTCTGACATTGGAACCAAAGGGCATCATGTAAGAAAGTAGGAAAGATACATTCATGTACTTTCAACTTAAAAGATTAGTCTATCCCTCTAACATCTAAAGCTGTTCTCAATACTCCATTTAGATTTATCCATTCATCAAAGCTACTATCAAACTTTTATCTTCTCTTAAAGTATTATTTGATTTGCTATTAGAGTAATCATGATAAAAACTTGAAATAACCATAACAACTCAAAATGCATAAAAAGACATTATTCACAACAGAATTATACCTCTTCTCAATGACTTAACTATTACAAATGCTTCAGTATTTTCTTCTTTGGCGACTTAAAATCTGGAACAATTAGCGATAAATCAGAAAAATGTGTGACCTCTGTGATTATCAGAAGACCAAATGTTTTCATGTTTAAAAGACAACATTGTTCATAGTATACATTATCCTGCATATCCCTTTTCCTTCAAAATGGATATTAAAATTTAAAATCCTATTAAACCAAACAGTATCACATTTAAATAAATATTGGGTTAATTGTATTAAAAACTGACATTTTTCTTGGATTCAATGTGATGCCATATTTGAGTAAGTAATAAGCCAAGCATTCACCGTAAACTTTCTCGTCTGCCAGAAAACTAGTGTTACTTCTAAACAGTCTACTCACCACTTACGAGATGCACATTCGAAAAACAGCATTCCAGCTAGGATTAAGACAATATAAACAAAGAAGACACACAATATCACATTTCTGCTTCATATATGATTGGCAAAGCTCCTATAGTATGCTCCAAGTTATCAACTAATTCAGCCACAAATCGATGAAAATAGTCAATAATAAGTAAAGTTATATTTCATATGTGGCTTAAGTGTGCTTAGCACTCTATATGCGTTATTAATTTAATCCTTAAACTAGATGAGATAGTTTACAAGGGAGATAAACAAGGTTCAGAGAGGTGAAGCAAGTTGCCCAACAAGAGGCAGTCAGGATTTGAACCCAAGCCTATGATTCCAAGGTTCAAGATCATAGCCATTAAGCTCTACTGCCTTTCCACTAAGAAATATCCAAGAGTGAGGCCAGGTGCAGTGGCTCATGTCTGTAATCGCAGCAAATTGGGACGATGAGGATTGCTTGAGCCCAGGACCAGCCTGAGCAACATGGTGAAACCCTGTCTCTACAAAAAATACATAAAATTAGCCAGGCGTGGTGGCATGCACCTGTAGTCCCAGCTACTTGGGAGGCTGAGGTGGGAGGATCAGTTGAACTTGGGAGGTTGAAGCTGTAGTGATCCTTGACTTTGCACCACTGCACTCCAGCCTGAGTGACAGAGTGAGACCCTGTCATCTTAAGAGAAAAAAGAAACATCCAAGAGTGGAACAGAAAACTTTGTTGAAATGATCTTTAGAAATGTATCGCCATTTTTTAAAAGTGGAACCAAGAAACAAAACTCTACAAGCTACAAGCAAAACTCTTATCTCCTTTTACTGAACAGACTGTAAAAGCACTTCACACGTAGACTATAAAGACCATCCATTAATCACAATCCTCTAGACCCATGTCCTTACAAGCTTTGAGCAGTAACACAACAATATAACAATGTCAGGCCCTGTGAACTATGTCTGGCATGGAACAACAACAATGAAAGTGGGACTGCAATAATGAAAATCAGTTGAAAGATTTAGTGTTTGACTTACTCCATTTACTTTCATCCCCTTTCTTCACTGCCTTTTTCTTCTTCATCTTTCTCATCTGGAGCAAATTAAACCATCACGTTGTAACAGGCATTCCTCCAATGCTCTGCTGGCCTATTTTCAAAACCATCTCAAACTGTAGAAACCTTTTATCAACCTCAAAGCACATAATCCTTGACAACTTTCTTCTAGTATTAACTATTTCAGTGGCCAGCAATTAACAAAGCAATTTGTATCCTATGTTGTAAATGAAAGCAACTTTAAAGTTAGCAAAAGTGAACTTCAAATCAGTGAGACAGGCAAGTGTGCACAGAATAAGGCAAAGGTTTGACACCAAGAACTGTGCTGCTTTAAGTTCGTGGTCCTTGTGTCCTAATAACCTCTAACTTTTTTTTTTTTTTTTTTTTTTTTTTTTTTGAAACAGGTTCTCACTCCATCACCCAGACTGAAGAGCAGTGGTGTGATTATAGCCCACTGCAACCTTGAACTCCTGGGCTCAAGGGATCCTCCTGCCTAAACGTCCCAAGTAGTTGAGACTATAGGTGTGTGCCTCCATGCCCAGCTAATTTTTTAATTTGTTGTTGTTGTTGTTGTTCTTATAGAGACAGGGTCTCGCTTTGTTGACCAGGATGGTCTTGAACTTCTGGGCTCAAGCAATGCTCCCGCCTAGGCATCCCAAAGTGTTGGGATAACAGGAGTGAGCCACTGCGTCTGGCCTAATAACCTCTAATCTTAAGATATCATTCCCTAGGCAGGTCCTTCTCAGTCACCCTTAGCCATTACCCACCAACATTAAAAACTCTGTAAGAACTCAACACATGTTTAGATTTAGACCATTAGACCAAGGGTAGCCAATATGTACCCTTGAAATTGCGCAACAGAGAAAAACATTAATATCCATTAACTTTTCCACAGGTCATCATGGGAATTTATGGCTATGAAAATGTTTGGGTGTTTGACTAAAAGAACAGATTCGGGCAGTACAGCACCACCTCAGTGTTTTCCAAAGGGTCATCTCAGGGTTACCACAGCTGTCCTTGTAAGCAGAGACTTTCTCTGAAATATTGGGGTTTACCTCAAATTTTCTATGAATATTGTGTTCTAAGGCAAATTCATGTATCTGAATTTGCTTAAAGATTTTTAAATAGCTACCAGTTAACGTTCTCCTAAATCTCTGTGTAAAACAGATGCTTCAAGAAAATACAAGCTGCTTTATTTTGCGGCTCCTGGGCGCACTACCTTGTCACCACCCTGCTCAATCAGTACATGTGCTCCACTTTGAAGGACCCAAAGTAATGGAAAGAGCACTAGATAGAGATTCTGTTTGTTTAGACTAGCACAATGCTTGGAATATAATAGGCACTTAATAAGTATTTGTTGAATGAATTGGCAGGATGGTTTCAAGGACTAGTTTTCAACTGCAAGAAAATTGCAGAAAAAATCCTTTGAGACATATAATTACTAGCAACCCCACAAAAGTGAAGAAAAAAAAAACAGGCCAGGTACGGTGGCTCATGCCTGTAATCCCAATACTTTGGGAGGCCACGGCATGAGGATCACTTGAGGCCAGGGGTTCAAGACCAGCCTGGGCAGCATAGTGAAATCTCATCTCTACCAAAAACAAAAACTTAAGAAAATATACCAATTGTATATTGGTAAAGAACAAGAAAATCCATTTTGTTTTAGTTTAGTCAGAAAAGAAAATGCTGTCAAGATGTTATATAAAGATAATACCATGGGGGGTTGTGTTAAGATAATTAAAACCCAGTTCATATCATGGACACCAAGAAGAGTTTTCAATTAACTCTTGGGTTTTCCTTTGCATGTTTTTAATCTTAATGATGTCAAGTTTACAGAGGAAAATAAAGAATTGTAACGCACACTCATGTTCCCATGTAACCATGCAGGGCGCTGGGGCTGAGGAAGGTCAGGAATCATGTCTCATTTGTTTTCTACCTTTCTCTTGCTTTTTGTTGTTGTTGTTGTTGTTGTTGTTGTTGAAATTGAGTCTCACCCTGTCACCAGGCTGGAGTGCAGTGGCACGATCTTGGCTCACTGCAACCTCTGACTCCCTGGCTCAAGCGATTCTCCTGCCTCAGCCTCCCGAGTGGCTGGGATTACAGGCACATGCCACCACACCCAGCTCATTTTTGTATTTTTAGTAGAGACAAGGTTTCAGCATGTTGGCCAGGATGGTCTCGATCTCCTGATCTCATGATCCACCCGCCTTGGCCTCCCAAAGTGCTGGGATTACAGGCGTGAGCCACCATGCCCGGCTTTCTCTTGCTTTTAATACAGATTTCTATACACATTAGCAGTTCAACAAATGTTCAACAACTACAAAAAAAAATAAGTGTCTAATCACATTAAATAAATTCTTAACTGAATTTCTTACCCTCGCCCCCACAAAAGACTCTCTTGTGCTAAAGAAGCATAGTTTGGTTTAAATAACAACAGAAAAACAAAAAGTAAAGTGCTCTGAATGGTATCAGATGAGAGTACCAACAGACGAGTCTTGGCTCATTTCAATTACATGACCCTGCCATATCTATTTCCCTATGACATGAGGACCATTCAGCGAGTCCTCTATTCACAGAGTTACTGCATGAGTCAATCAGTACATATTTACATGGTAACTATTATGAGCAAGCTATTGTGGAAAGATAAAGTAGTTTATTTACCTCCCTAATCACCACCCACAGCAACAACATACTATGTGCAAGGCCCTGATTTAAGCAGTTTACTGCAAGGTGTACAATCTCATTTTAAAATCTTGGTGCCAGATGTGTTTCTGAATTTAGGAATGTCCAAACCTTTAGACAGGAAATAAACTTCATATACCATATGTTATGTAATACACCATTAGGGTCTATGGTGCAACCCCATAAACATATTAGCAATTCTATAGCAAAACAAAATAAAGATCAACATTAAGTAGAATAAAGACTATAAATACCCTATGCCAGTTTAAGTCAGGTTTTGCCACCACATGAGTTTTGGCATCTAAGTTACCAAATAACATTTTTATCAGTTTTCAGAGCTTTTGAAATTTAAAAATTGCAAACAAATTGTGGGCCTAGGCCAGGGGAGGTGGCTCACGCCTGCAATCCCAGCACTTTGGGAGCCCAAGATGGGTGGACCACCTGAGGTCAAGAGTTTGAGACCAGCCTCGCCAACACGGTGAAACCCGTCTCTACTAAAAATAAAAAGTTAGGCCAGGAGCAGTGGCTCACGCCTGTAATCTCAACACTTTGGGAGGCCGAGGCGGGTGGATCACGAGGTCAGGAGATCGAGATCATCATCACTAACATGGTGAAACCCCGTCTCTACTAAAAATACAAAAAATTAGCCTGGTGTGGTGGCACGCACCTGCAGTCCCAGCTACTCGGGAGGCTGAGGTAGGAGAATCGCTTGAACCCGGGAGGCAGAGGTTGCAGTGAGCCGGGATCATGCCACTGCACTCCAGCCTGGGCAACAGAGCCAGACTCCGTCTCAACAAAAAAAAAAAAAAAAGAAAGAAAGAAAAAGAAAAAGTGGGCCTAGCTAATTCATGTAATCTTAGCAAGTACCATAAGAGGCAAGTTCTATTATCCCTTTTTTACATATAAGATAACTGAGGTACAGAGAGGTTTACTAACTCACCCAGTGTCCCACAACTATTAAGTCTCCTAGCTGGAATTGAAACCTAGGTGGCCTAGTTCCAGAGCTTGAACTCTGAACAAGTATGCTCTACAACCTCTCTCAGAAACCACTTCAGAACACCAGACAAACACATGAAAAGTATATCAAAAAATTAATAGGAGAAACATCACAAGACAGCATTTATTCATTATTCAATAACTATTTATAAAGTGCATACCATGTGCTGGGTGCTCAGAATACAACAGTGAGCGAACCAGATAAGGTCTAGGTGGCCTTCATGAAGCCAGAGGCAAGTGGGGAGATGGCCAGGCACCAAAATAAGCATAATTATGACACAACAGGGCAAGTGCTGTTCACCTTCAGATGGGGAGATCTAGTTCAATGAGGAATAGTGTAATAGGACCTGGGATTCCAAATGACAAAAAAGAAAGACAAGGCATCCATTTGACAAGCACCTACTGTGCACCTACTCTATGCCAGGAATAATGCTAAGCACAAAAGTTCCAAACTGGGGAAAATCAGTTTAAACCAACAGAGATTTGTGAAAGAGAATAATAAGGACATATGGGAAAGTAGGCTGGGATCAAATCATGGAGGATCCTTGCTTGAGTGGCTCAGTTAAGGAGGAAGTTGACCCTGCAGGCACTGATCAAGGTTATTTTGCATGTTATTCCCCCACAATATTAGGATTTACTCCTGTGGAATGTCAATAATCATCTGCATTCCTATTTGGGACCAACTAGACCTCAAAGCTGGATTGCTTTCAAGGAAGGGCTTAGGGCAATAAATTCATTGAAGCTTCAGGAAACACAGTAGCCCTAATCTCTCAAGGAATAAAAGTATGGCCATTTGAAAATGTTGGAGAGGCAACAGGTAAAAGAAAATGATAAGCCCTTCTTAAAATTCCAAAGGCCCTTTCTAAAACCTAGGTTATTCCTTTACACACAAATAAAATGTCCAACCTTCCAAAGGAAACATATTTCCATGAGAAAATAAGACATCATTCTTTGAAAAATAAATTCTTAAGTTGAACAATGATCTGATTTTTAATAAAGTTGGTGACAACTTACCTTGTAGCACAAGTCACAATGTGACAGTGGAAAGTAAACTGCCTTTTAACATACTCACCTCAGTGTTCCCATTCCCCCATCCCCTTACCAAAACAGAGTAGAGGAACTGGATTACATGATTATTTAGCATATTGATCATACAGTTTTTTTTTATTCTCAGGTATTAATATAAATGACTGAGTGAGTAGACATTCTATTTATCCTCTGCAAAACTTTTTTTTAATTTCCTTGGATAATTTTTTTAAGCCAATGACCTTCCCCAGGAAAGACTCTTCAGTGGCTTCCTATTGTTCTAAGAATCAAACCCAAATTCTTTCTCAGGACCTCCAAGTCCTATTTATCTGTTATTGAGCTGCTTCTAGGCTCTGTAACATCTTCTTTAATCACTATCAGCTCACGAGGATCCAGTCATGCTGACTTGCTTTCTGCTCTTCAAAAACGCCAAGTCTCTTTTTCCCCCCTCAAGGCCTTGGCTCTTACTCTTCTCTCTGCAAGAATGTTATCTGGGGAATGTTCTCCCAGATTCTGACAAGGTAGGCCTATTCTCTCTTCTCTTTCAGGTCTCTGCTCAATCATCTTCTCTGAGAGGCCTTTCCTGACTTCCGACACTAAAATAGGCCCTTCCTAGTTATCTGTATCATATTCCCCTACTTATTGTCATTGCTGTTACTACAGTCTATAAGGATCTTCTTCATTTGTTTGCTTGTTTATTGTCTATATTCTCTGGTAGAATATAAGCACTGTGATACTCCACAAGAGCAAAGATCATGCTTTATGAGGTTTATCATTGTGCCTAATACAGGGCCTTGGCACACAAGTACCAAATAGATTTTGTAAAATGAATTAGTAAATGAATGAATGATACAAAAAAAACTGATTGTTATGAATATCAGTAACTTGAGAAAGCCGTTCTTATAATTTTGAGATATTTTCTCTAGGGCTATTCATTTCTCTACAGTCTTTCCACATTTTCTGAAATAATTCCTGGAAATTTGTTGTATTATTTCATAGCAATAAAAATACATCGGTTTCAATCAGTGGATTTAAGAAAAAAATATTTTCAAGAGGTTTTAGTGGCTTACCAAACATCAATAAAAATCAAAAAATTTGAAAATTGGTCAGTCTCATTTCACTACCGCAAGTCAAATTACATGAAGAGAATGTGAAATGTAAATAAAATGAGAAAGAAGATAATCCAATAAATAAGTGCAGTTACATTTAGTAATAACAGAAATATCCAGTCTGATAATCTCTAGGTGTACCAGATGGACTATCAAACACCTATTGAGTCATATTGAAGATTCAGAGCAAAATGTTTATGGCTAATTCACATCCACCTTTATTCTTTTCCTGGCAAATACAGTCTTACTATGCAATCACATTACTAGCAATCTTAGCTTAGATTTTGTATCAATAACAATCATGAAAAGAAAAAAGTAAGAAAATAGTATAAACTCTTTTCCTTGAAAAAGTTGTAAGTTTTTATGTCTTTTGAGAATGGTTTGCTAAGAAAATTACAGATTTAGAAAGGTGGGCCTATTAGAATAAGTACCCTTTCCCTACTACATTCCATTTTTTAATAAACCTCAAGTAAACCCAGGAATTTACCAAATCAATTGGGAAACTACAAATCATCTGCAAGTTATCTAACTAAATGGATAAGCAATAGGCTTTACTTTTCTTGTGAAAACTACTTTCTTCAGAACATCAACTAAGCCTTATATAATCACACGACACTTTTTGAAGTGTGTTTATAAAAATGGCAAATTAAAAACCTTGGGCTTTTTAATAATTGAAGCTCTTATTTATCTGTTTTTTAAATACATCATTTGATGTTGCAGCAGAAACTACTCTCATCTCACTGCCATAAGAAGTGCCACCGGGACAGTGAAATTTAGCCATTATCTTCATTCACAACCTGGTTTCTTCTGAGATTGCTGCCAATTAGTGCACACTGTGTCAATGGCAACACTAGGTCACACATCAGGCAAACAACTCTTTTACCGTTAAGTATGAGGCTATTAATAAGAACTTGCAGTTAAGGGAGCTAATATTTTTAGATGTAAAATGATGTCATAAATGCTGAATTATTTCATTTTTCTCAGTTTTTAAATTTGAACACTAGATACAGCCTATTTCCAAAAACACAGCTGCATATGTCAGCATGTGCTTGTTCACTGGTATTTGCCTCCACTGTGTGCTTCTCCATTCAGTTTTCTTCACACACTAATTGCAGTATGGAAGTGAGCAAATGAACCTCAGTATGGGAGCTAACACCACAACTACATGGGGAGAAAGTGATATCCCTAAGAGTGAGTAGTCTTTTTTGTAACTACGTGGTTTTAAAATACGCTGCTTTTAGACGGTTTATACAAATATGAAATCTACTGTTAAGAAACTGTGGCTTCAAAAAAATAATAAATTTTTTAAAAAGCAGGTGCTCTCCAGAGACAGTTTTAAATTCCAGCGTTTCTTAGTCTCCATTCAATGTGCTTAGTTGCCAGCCTATGCTAACTTGAACGACTTTATCCCAAACTACTAAAGTCCTCTGACTACATTAAAACTATGAACATCCCAGTTTACAATTAGAGAAATGGAGCCAGGCATCACAAGCCCCACCAATCCTCTCTCTCAGGCCTGTTCAGCAGCCAGGGAATAATCAGATTTAGGACCACGTACGAAAATTGCGTACAAACATATATACATACATTTTAAGTGACTATTGTTCTTGGGCTAAGTTAATGAAACCTAGAAAGAAACTTTAAAGTTCCCTAGTTGATATTTACTAAGGCTATTTAGTGAAGGGATGATCTCATCACTTTCAGTAAACTGTAGCCTAGACTATAAGCCTCCACGAAAATCATTAGTCAACTGTGATTAAACAAGCAAACAAAAAAAAAAGTCAAAATATTCAGAGCTGAAGACATTCAGAGCGAAGTTAAAAGCTTCGAGGAAGAAGAGGAGTGTGCTCCTGACTTGGGAGCCAGGAGAGGAGCCTCCTAAGTAAGAAGCTTCTGAAGGAAGAGATGGATTAGGAGGCACAAAGCAGAAACTGTTAGAGGGCAAGAGACAGTGGGGCCGGGGCGGGCAGAGGGACCCCAGACCGTCAGGGCAGCAACAGCGAGGCCCAGAGAAGAAAATCTTGGAGAGATGACAAAGCAGCACAGGAAAGCCGGCTTCTGGGGTCCTAGAAAAACCCAGGCGTCCGACGGAGCCAGAAGGACCGGGAGAACGGGATGCGAAGGTGTAAGGATGAGGGCGCGCACCAGCACGCGGGAGAAAAAGAGGGGGCGGCGGGCAAAACGAAGCTGGTTCCCTGCTCCTCTACTCCTCTGCCCCTGGTACAGATCGCAACTCCTCGCCGCGCACCGCGCAGCGCCAGGTCCGGAGGCAGGGAAGCGGCTGATGGAGCCCCTGTGACTTCGGGACCCTGCCTCACCTTGCTCGCCGCGTCCTGGCGTCGCGCCGCTTGTCCGCCGGGTGCTGCGCTCCGAGGGCCAAAGAGGGAGTCTCGCGGCGCAGCCGGGGCTCCCTCCTGCTGCGAGGCACCAGCACCCGCACCTTCGCACCCTCTGCTAGTCCCGGCCACTTCACCCTGTCCTGGCGCAAGCGGAGAGCACGGACCCTAACCCGAATGCCGCTCCAGTTATTTTCAAAACTCCCCGTTCCAGGCTTCCCGGGAATAGGAGCTGAGCTACTGCGGCCGCAGCGGCAGAGCCTCCGCCTGACCTCACCAGGGTGTGGGGGGGACTGCTGAGGGAGGGGGGGCGGGAACCCAGTTGGGGAGGGAGGGGGCAGTGGGGGGAGGGAGCGCGCGGGCGGGGGAAACATGGCGGCAGGGGTGGCCCCGGCGGCGCCTGCGCGGGAGGCAGGGTGGCGGGGAGCTGTGGCTAGGACAGTGTGTGGGGTCCCAACGGAACTCCCGGGCTGTAGCCAAAGCTTGACAGGGCTGGACCCTGAAGCTGAATGACCGCTAAGTGGCCCTCACGCCTCCGAACCCGGGAGGGTCGGGTGTGAGCCCACATGGCTTCTAGTGCCGGGAGGCAGAGAAAGTGAAAAGTGTCAAGTATCCAAGGACAACAGTGCAGCCGCCCTGGGTTAGCCACTCCAAGGAGGTCCACCCGTGCATTCTGCCAGCCGTGGCCTCGGCCTCCTCATAGTCACGGCAGGGCCCCGGCAAAGGGTGTGCTCTGGAAGCGGTGCCACCTCACCTCAGTGGGGCCCACGTCTCAAAATAAGCCTGACCCAGGCTCTCACACAAATACCACTCTTCTAGTGGGATAAGCGCTTCATCCCTCCCCCTCCCTGCTGCAGTACACAACATTAAGAAAGAGGAAGGATAAAAACTACAAATAATCGTTTAACATTTTACTGAGCGTCTGCTATGAACCAAGCACTGAAGCTTCAACTTACCTAATTCACAGCTACTCTGTAAGTTACACACTATTGTCTCCATTTTACAAGTGACAAAACTGAGGTGTATAGGTTAAGCAAGTTGCCAGAGGTTACGTAAATAGTGACAGAGCGGGACTCAGGATCCCAAGCGGTGTGATTCTGGCACCCAGGCTCTTAACTATGCGACCTGCTTCCCAACTCTGGTGGGACTGCTCTTCTAAGTCAGAATCTTGATTCTGTTCTATCAGCCTAGCCCCCAACAAAAACCCCCGTCAAGCCTGTTTTTCCCCTTGCTTGTCTTCTATTCATTCTTTGCCTTCTTGACGGTTACAGCCTGGGGCCACCTTCTTACACCTCTTCCTTTGCCCTTCCTTGCCTTTCTACTTATAATTCCAGACTCCTCCTTGGGAAAATAAAGGGAGTTTGCTCTTAGCAACCAGTTTAATCACTGTTGTGATTTTTTTCTTTGGCTGTTTTTTGGTTTTTTTTTTAAGGAAGTGATGCGGTGAGTGTGGAATCTTTATGTTTTCTAGGATTTCTCCCTCTGGGATCTGAGATCTTCAACATTGCTGACTTTGTATTTCAACTTACATACACTGAAATTCTAGTAGAAGGTTTTAGGTAAATTTGAGAATAATCAGCTACTCAAAAACTTGCTAGAACTAAAGATAATACCACATTGTTGGACTTTACCAAATATTCAAAGAACTCCAAATATACATAGAATTTGCATTATTACCTTTTACCTGCAAGTGTATTGAACCCAATTCCCCTTTGTTAACAGGAATGCATCCATTGGCTTCTCCACTATGCTTATTCAATAATTATTGTACAGCTACCTTACACACTAAATGCTTATTAGGTAGAAAGCACCTTTTACAGAAGTTTACAATCTGACTGAGGTGATATATTTCAAGCAATCACTTTTAGCATGTATCAAAAACCTGGCACATAAGTTTAAAAAAAAAAAAAGTACAAACTGAGCTGGTGTACACTCGAGTCACTGCTTTATCCTGCCATTAAAAGGTTCAAGTGGGGTTAGTTTATAATAAGTTTCTCCCACAGAAAGGCCAGTAAAAATGGGACAATCCGGTGTGGCCAAGCAGGCCTTATCTACACAAAGAGAAAACCCTCATAGCAAGGTTGTTGAGATGGGGGCAACTACAGGATCTGCATTTGAACTACCAGTAGCTTGCACAGATTCTCAGTTAAAAAAGAAGAAGAAGAAGAAGGAGAAGGAGAAGGAGAAAGAGAAGGAGAAGGAGAAGGAGAAAGAGAAAAAAAAGAACTGGCAGTAAGATATTACAAATATACTTATCCAATAGAAGTCCATTGCTGTTTGTTTGGGTTCAGGTGCTTTATCTGAATACTTAATCTACTGGATAGAGCACTAGACTTGGAGTCAGAAGACAATTTATGTGCTATGTGACATTAAGTTAGTGCTCTGAGAGTGTTTTCCCAAATTTCCAGTGGGGAGTAAAATAATACTGGTCTGATATGCCCCACAGCATTGTTTAGGGTTTCAAATAAGATAACCTATGGGAGAGTAAGTTGTATTTGGAGAAAAGGTCTTTAAAGAGGTAATTCAGTTAAAGTGATGTCTCTAAGATGGGCCCGAATCCAATATGACTGCTGTCCTTTTAAGAAGAGTTTAGGACTTAGACATATATGCACACAGAGGAAAGACCATGTGAGGATGCAGTGAGAAGGCAGCCATTTGCAAGACAAGGAGGGGCTTCAGAAGAAACCAAACCTACCAACACCTTGATCTTCTAGAATTACAAGGAAATAAATTTATGTTGTTTAAGTTACCCAGTCCATGGGGTTACACTTTGTTATGGCAGGTCTAGCAAATGAATACAATGGGGAGCATTTCAAATGCCAGCTAGAGTATCCGCTGACTTCGTTATTGTTCGTTGCTAAAAACACACACATTAATTATCTGTTTCCATGTGTCAGGAGTCCAGGTATGGTTTAGCTGGGTGCACTGCTCAGGGTCTCACAAGGCTGCAATCAAGCTTTTGGCTGGGCTGTGTCCTCATGTGGAGCTCAGAATCTTCTTCCAAACTCATTCAGATTGTTGGCCAAATTCAGTTCCTTGCAGTTACAGAATTAAGACCCGTAGCATTTACTGGCTTTAGAGGCAGCCCCTCTCCATTAGCAGTTGACAACATGGTTGTTCTGCTTAGCCAAGGCCAACAGAAAAACTTCTTTCTCCTCAGGAGGGGTCTAGTGCCTCTTTTAAGGTCTTTTACCAGATTAAGTCAGGCCCTCCCAAGATTATCACCCTTTTGATTAATTCAAAAATTAACTGTGTGCCTTGATTACATCTGCAAAATCTCTTCATCTTTGCCACATAATATAACCTAATCACAAGAGTGATAGCCCAGCATATTCACAGGTCTCAACCACACCGAAGTGGAGAATGCATAACAGGAGACAAGAATCTTGGGACCATCTTAGAATTCTGCCTACCGTGCCCCAAATATTTGACAGCACCAATTAATTATACAATTATAAAAATTAACAGACCATACAGGCAGATGTGGGCACACACATAACATACATACAAACACACACACACACACACACACGCACACCCCCAAAGTGCACAGAGCTGGTAGCTGATCTCTAATCAGTCTAAAAGCATTTGCAAGCTTGCTGTGTGCCTAATGTGAAACTAAAAGATTTCAACTGCATTAACTCTGATTAAATAACAAATTGAAAACTATTTAGGATACATTTTGTCTCTCTGGTAAATTTGCGTTTCTTCAAAACACTCATCTCATCAATTATTGAATGGAACCTATTATTGAATGGAATCTATTTTTAAAAAAACCCTCACAGGGCTTTGGGTAGCATACACAGAAGGGTCTTGCTTTAGAAGTTAGAGATAAATCTGACTAAAGAGGTGCAAGACCTGTCCTGAAAACTTTAGGCTTGAATAAATGTAGAGATATACTGTATTCATAGGGCAGAAGAATTGATATCATTAAGATGTCAATTCACTCCTAATTGATCTATAGTTACAGCACAACCCCGATCAAAGTCCTAGCTGGCTTTTTCTGTAGAAATCAACAAGCTGATTCTAAAGTTCATATGGAAATGGACTAAAATAGCCAAAACAACTTTTAAAAAGAGCATTAGGGGGATAATACTACCTGATTTCAATTTTTACTGTAAAGCTACAATATTCAAGACAGTGTAGTATTGATCAATGAAACAGAATAGAGTCCATAAGCAGACCCACAACATATATGGGCAAGTGATTTTCAACAAATATTCAAAAACAATACTTCTTTCCATAGTGAGTACACCAATTTACATTGCCACCAACATTCTCCACATCCACATCAATACCTGTTATTCATCCTTTCTATAATAGCCATTCTGACAGCTGTGAGGTAATATTTCACCGTGGTTTTAATTCGCATTTCCCTTGATGATTAGAGATTTTCAACATTTTTAAATATATTTATTGGCGATTTGTATCTCTTCTTTTGAGAAATGTCTGTTCAGATCCTTTTCCCCCCTCTGGGTATATATTCAAAGGAATTGAAATCAGTATGTTAAAGAGATATCTGCACTCCAGTGTTTATTTCAGCATTATTCATAGTAGTTTAGTAGTCAAAACATGGAAGCAATCTAATAATCCATCGATGAATGAATGGATAAAGAAAATGTAGTATATATACACAATTAAATACTATACAACCTTAAAAAAAGAAATTCTGTCATTTGCATCCATGACAACGTGGAAAGAATTGGAGGAAATTATGCTAAGTGAAATAAGCCAGACATAGACAATACTGTATGATCTCACTCATATGTGGAATCTAAAAAAGTCAATCTCATAGAAACAGAAAGTAGAAAAGTGGTTATCAGAGGCAGGGGAAGGAGTAGGAAGCATGGGGAAAGTGAAGATGTTGATCAAAGGGTCCAAAGTTTCAGTTAGACTGGAGAATAAGTTTTAGTGACCTATTGCATGGCATAGTGACCGCAGCTAATAGTGTATATTTCAAAACTGCCAGAATAGATTTTTAAAATTCTCTCCTCCCACAAAAAAAAAAAAGATGAGTTGGTGAGGTGATGGATATGTTACTTATCTTGATTAAATCTTTCTATAATGTATACATAGACCAAAACCTCACATTGTATCCCACAAATATACACAAGTATTTTTTGTCCATTTAAAAAATTTAAAGGCAATTCAGTGGAGAAAGGATAGCTTTTTTCAACAATGGTGCTGGAACAACTGGACATCCATGTGAACTAAGATCCACACCTAATACCATCTACAAAAATTAACTCAAAATGCATCAAAGACCTAAATGTAAAATCTGGAGCTATAAAATTTCCAGAACTTTGGCAAAAACCTTTGTGACCTTGGGTTAAGCCAAGATTTTTTAGCTGTGACACCAAAAGCATGATCCACAAAAAGACAATAAGTTGAACTTTATCAAAATTGAAAAGAAACAACTCTTCTATAAAAGACACTGTTGACAGAAAGAAAAAAGAAACTACAGACTGGTAGAAAATATGCAAAAATCATATCTAATATTAAAAGACTTGCATACAGAATAAAGAACCTTCAAATCTCAATAACAAGAAGATGAACAACAAATTAAAAATAAAAACAGGTAAACTATTTGAACAGACACCACCAAAGAAGATATATCAAAAAAGCATGACAAACAAGCACATGAAAAGATTCTCAACATCATTAGTCATTAGGGAAATGCAAATCAAAGCCACAAGGAGATAACACTACAATGTACTAGAATACCTAGCACTAAAAAGAATAATTGTAATAAGTTTCTGCAAGGAACTACAACTCTCATATGCTGCTACTGTGAATGAAAAATGGTACACTCACTTTGGAAAATAGTTTGGCAGTCTTTTAAAAAGTTAAACATACACCTCCCATATCATCCAGACATTCCACTCCTAGGTACTTACCCAAGAAAAATGAAAGCATATGTCCATACAAAGACTTGTACATTAATATTCATAGCAGATGTATTAGTTATTAGCTAAAAATAGAAACAACCCAAAAGTCCATCAACAAGTGAAGTGATAAACTAGTACATCCATAAACTGGAATACTACCCAGCCATAAAAAGGAATGAATGTACTACAATATGATATGCATAACAATATGGATGAATCTCAAAATAACTATATCCAAGCGAACGATGCCACACAAAAAAGTATTCGGTGTATTATTTCATTTATATAAAAGTCTATAAAATGAAAATGAATCTGTAGTGATAGAATGCAGATCAGTGTTTGCCTTGGGGTGAGATTGGAGGGAGGGCAGAAAGGACAATTGGGTACAAGGGAATTTTTGGGATGATAAGTATATTCCTTATTGCTTTTATGGTAATGTTTTCACAAAACATGTCAATATTTATCAAATTGTACACTTTAAATATGCACAGTTTATTGTATGTCAGTGATACCTCAATAAAGCTGTTAAAATTAGTCATGTGCCTTGACAAACTGCAGTATCTCTAGTTTACTCCCTTTTTGTGAACAAGAATACAAAGACAGGAATACAGTCAAGGCTCAGGAATGGTTTGGAATCAGGGACTAGAGTGCTGGAAGGACTATCTCTGTCTCTTTTCTGCACAGTACCAGGAAATCTATTTCATTATTCTCTTTTATCACAGATGGGGATTTTATGCTTTCCCGGCTGCATGATAGGACTCAGTTGGTCACACATCCCTGGGTTTTATCTCCTCTATTCAACAGACCAGACAGACTGAGGCTGAAATCTCTGAAACCTAACTCTATATTCCATTGGAGTTATCTCTGACTGGCCATTTTGGTATCAGGTACCCAGTTCTGGATCAATGAACTAATCTCTGGCCTAGATTGAATCTAAACTAGATGGAGAAAATCTTAGCATAGCTGTTAAGAATTTGGGAAAACAAGCCGGGCATGGTAGCTCACACCTATAATCCCAGCTAGCAGGGAGGCTGAGGTAGGAGGATCACTTGAGGCTAGGAATTGGAAACCACCCTGAGCA
This sequence comes from Macaca thibetana thibetana, assembly GCF_024542745.1. NCBI lineage: Eukaryota > Metazoa > Chordata > Mammalia > Primates > Cercopithecidae > Macaca > Macaca thibetana. The sequence goes on from NC_065598.1 coordinate 113,251,842, forward strand.
ACACAGCAAGACTCTGTCACAATAATAATAATAATAATAATAATAATAATAATAATAACTTGAGGACATAGTGGTCATGACTTCAAGTCAGTATTGAGGTTTCAGTTAGCTCCAAGAAGGCTTTTGTTATTTGCAACCAAAAGAGTTCTAACAAAATCACCTAGCATTTGTAATGGAGATATACGGTAAAAGCTAGAGACATCAAGTAGGCAACCACAATTTCTAAGGTCTCACCAAAAGAACTCCTGAGGCCTCCTCTTGCTATAAAAAATGTATTTCATGATTCTCATTGTAAACTCAAATTCTACCATAATTAGTAGAATGCATAACGGGGCATCCAGAAATTTAAGAGAAGGGAAGCCTCCTATCTTCTGTTTTCACCCTACCACATAGTTTTCCACCCATGCTCTGAAGTTAGGACCATTAAACAGAGAACAATGGGAAAGACTAGCTTTTAATCAAATTGAAGAAAGGACATATCATTCTCACTATAAGTAACTACACTGTTGTAAGTAGCAAGAAATTTAGGATGCCACCTAATACAAAAGGGATCATTGCTCCCCTCACACAACACCCTATGAACACAGAAAATGACATGGATGATGTTGAAGTTCAGGGGGCTATTTTATTATTTTTAGAGAAAAGGTCTCCCTCTGTCACCCAGGCTGGAGTGCTGTGGCATAATAAGAACTCACTGTAGGCTGGGCACACTCATCCCAGCACTTTGGGAGGCCGAGGCGGGTGGATCACTTGAGGTCAGGAGTTTGAGACCAGTCTGGCCAACATGGTGAAACCCCTTCTCTACTAACAATACAAGAATTAGCCAGGTGTGGTGGTGCGTGCCTATAATCCCAGCTACTCAAGAGGCTGAGGCAGGAGAATTGCTTGAACCTGGGAGGTGGAGGTTGCAGTGAGCCAAGATCGCGCCACTGCACTCCAGCCTGGGCAACAGAGTGAAACTCTGTCTCAAAAATAAATAAATAAATAAATAAATAAATAAATAAATAAATCATTGTAACCTCGAACTTCTGGACTCAAGCGAGCCTCCCTCCCCCGCCTCCCGACTAGAGAAAATGCCATTTTATTGTTCATACATTAGAGAATTTGTTAAATACCACTCACAAACTACAGTGGCATCATATTATACCAAACGTTCTATAGAAAAAAAAATGAAAATTATAAAGGGTTTGCATTGCACATGAAACCCCAGCAGTTATACTACTGACCACTCGGAAGAGAGATAGGCAGCAAGAGCTGCTTACTGAGTATATCAAGTTTAGAACTGAACACTTTTTTTTTTTTTTTTGAGATGGAGTCTCGCTCTGTCGCCCAGGCTAGAGTGCAGTGGCGCAATCTCGGCTCACTGCAAGCTCCGCCTACCAGTTCACGCCATTCTCCTGCCTCAGCCTCCCGAGTGGCTGGGACTACAGGCGCCCACCACCACGCCCGGCTAATTTTTTGTATTTTTAGTAGAGACGGGGTTTCACTGCCTTAGCCAGGATGGTCTCGATCTCCTGACCTCGTGATCCACCTGCCTCAGCCTCCCAAAGTGCTGGGATTACAAGCGTGAGCCACCACACCCAGCCCAGAACTGAACACATTTTTAAAAGAAAACAATATTTTGTCTACATTTGTGAAGACTTGGAACCACAGACAGTTTTTAAGGAAAAAAAAAAATTACTTTCAAGTATTTAGAGAAATGCAAATTAGATTGGCTAAGAGTTCATAGAAACCCTTAATAGACCGACTATATTAATCAGAAAGATAATCAGCCAAGTAAGGTATCCAAGTCTTCTCATATATTGTTTCCTGTAAGGACACTATTCCCCAGCCCTATTCGCCTAGACAACTTCCACAAGTCTTTAAGTCTCAGCTTGGTGCTTTTCTCCAGAAGACCTTTCCTGATACCTTAGACTAGAATGAGTATTTCTGTAATATTCCCAAAGCACCCTGTACTCTTCAAATCATAATGTCATCCTGTTAATGTAAACCATTATTTATCTTCTTGCTAGAATGTAAGCCCCATGAAGACTAGGTCTGTCTTGTTCTGTTACTGAATCCCAGTGTCTGAAGTAAAGCCTGTCACATTGGGACTGCACAAATAAATACTGTCGATTTAATTTGTTAACTCAACTCACTAAAGAATTATGTTGTGTGATGGACTAACTATATTAGCTTACCAACTGTACCTAAAAGAGGACATCAACGGTATTTATTCTTCTAAGTTCTTTATACTCTCCTGATACAATCTTGTCTATAATACTGATGTTCTTGGCAATGCTTTTATTTTTCCACAGATAGGGCAAACTCTCAGTTTCTGTCTAAATATTCTCGGATTCTCAACTAGTGAAGTACACATTAATGAAGCTATACTGCATTCTGATTAGATTATTCTTGAAACTTCCTAATAACCACTTCATTTCAGGGATTAAAAAGTTTCAGAATGTGATGTGTCTACTCAACATGAATGATTTTAACTATACAACTCTTTTTTATTCAGGCCCTGTGTACCTTAGCTGCCTAAATACGGAATTTTGTTATAAATCCCACATTCATACATCCAAGATACAGGAAATTACATTTCAATGGCATTTGTAATTTATTGGCACTTTTAGTAAAATTGGTTTTTTTACAACTGTTTCCTTACATTATAAATTATATCCAGCCAGAGGCTGCTCTTTAAGTATCCACACTCATCTTGCTCAACGTCAACACTATGCTAATTAGAAGTGTAGCCTCATTTGAGTGTCAGAAAAGCCCTGAACTCTTCTAGGCCTCCCATCTCACTCCTCACCCCAACCTGCTTACCAATCAGTACTTGTCGTTCTTGGGTTTGACATCCACTGATATTTCCTTGATTATTCTTAATAATGAGAATGAGTTGAGTTTATTATTTATTGAGTGCTATGATATGGCAGATACTGTACTCAACCCTTTAAAAACATTATCTCATTCAGTCCTTGAAACAATCCAGTGAGGTAGATGCCGTTAATGTTCCCACTTCACAGAGATGAGATCTGAAGCACAGGAAGTTACATAACTTCCTTAAGGTTTCACGAGTATTAAGAGACAGGGATGGGCTTCAATCCTGGGCAGGGCATCTCCAGAGCCTATGCTACAACATTTTTATGAAAATGTTAGTATATTGTTGTCACTCAGGGGAGGGCTTTCCCTCACCTTCCACCTTGCTCTGGCCTTCTCAGTGAAACAGGAAAAATAAATAAATTATATTACTTTTACTTGAGATACTTGGGTACAAACATGGCCAAAAAGAACATCTATTTTTTTTCATTTTAAGTTTCATCATCATTCTTCTTCCTAATCTCTACCTACACTCTATGTATTTGAAAATTACTATGGAAGATTCTCTTTACAACAGGAAAGTTATACACAGAATATCAATTTATCCCCACATTCCTTGTTATTGACAGTTCTTTCTTCCATGTTCAAACTTAACATTTAAAAACTGAGTCCGGGAACAGTGGCTCGCTCCTCTAATCCCAGCATTTTGGGAGGCTTAGGTGGGTGGATCACTGGAGGCCAGGAGTTTGAGACCAGCTTGGCTGACATGGTGAAACCCCATCTCTACTAAAATTACAAAATTTAGCCAGGCATGGTGCCAGGCGCCTGTAGTCCCAGGCGCTCAGGAGGCTAAGGCAGGGAATAATTTGAACCTTGGAGGCAGTGAGCCGAGATAGCACCACTACACTCCAGCCTGGGCAATAGCGCAAGACCCTGTCTCAAAAATAAAAACAAAAACCGAGTTATGCCAGGAGTGGTGGCACCTGCCTGCAATCCTAGCTACTCAGGAGGCGGAGGTGGGAGGATTGCTTGAGCCCAGGTGTTCAAATCCAGCCCGGGCAACAGAGCAAGACCTAGTCTATACTAAAAATAAAAAACAAAAATAGCCTGGCATGGTGGTGTGCACCTGTATTCCCAGCTACCTGGGAGGCTGAGGTAGGAGGATCATTTGATCATTTTCACTCCAGTCTGGGCAAATGAGTGAGACCCTATCTCCAGATTGATGGATGGATAGATAGGTAGATAGATAGATATTTAATAGATAGATTTTAATTTTAAAAAATAAATTAATTTTTAAAAATTATATGAATAAAAAGTATTAAATTTTTGAGTTGGAAAGAACCTTAAAGACGATCCAACCTCTTCATCTTACAAGTGAAGGTCTCTGGATCAAGACTCAATATGCCAGGCATTTAGTTAGTTAATTCTGCAAATATTTATTGAGTACCAACTATGTATTTGAGATGGTGCAGAAGAGACAAAATTATGAGTTTGAAAAGCTTATATTCTAGTAAGGTAAGATAATAATCAAGAAATACCATAACATGATAATTCCAGGTAATGATATGTGTCATACAAAATAAAACAAGGAAATGTTTTATAGTAAGTGAGCAGTATACGTAGTGAGTGATCTGGGATGGGAGAAACTAATTCTGAAGGGGTAGTCAGGAAAAACTGCTTTTAAGAAGTAAAATTTATACCGAGCTCTGAATGTTGAAAGGAAGTCATGCCAGCAAAGATCCGAGGGAAAATCATTCCAGAGAAGGAATGGTAAGTGAAAAGCCCTGAGGTGGGAATTAATTCAGTGCATTGAAAAAATAAAAAACAGCCATTATAGCTGAAGAATGGTAAATCATGGCAGAGTGGTAGAACATGATGTCATAAAGGTCAATCAAAACAAAATCATTTAGGGTCTGTGGACCATATCAGAAGATTTTGATATTATTCTAATTGCAATAAGAAACCATAAAAACGTCGGGTGTGGTGTTTCACACCTGTAGTCCCAGTACTTTGAGAGGCCGAGGCAGGCAGATCACCTGAGGCCAGGAGTTCGAGACCAGCCTGGCCAACATGGTGAAACCCAGTCTCTACTAAAAACACAAAAATTAGCCAGGCGTGGTGGCGCTCACCTGTAATCCCAGCTACTCAGGAGGCTGAGACAGCAGAATCGCTTGAACCCAGGAGGTGGAGGCTGCAGCGAGTGAAGTTTGCACAACTGTATTCCAGCCTGGACAAAAGAGCAAAGACTCCATCTCAAAAAAAAAAAAAAAGAAAAGAAAAGAAAAAAATAAAAAGAAACTTTGGAGCAAGGCAATGATATGATCTTAGTATTTTAAATGACTAAGTGATGCTAAAATCTTAAGTCTGAGTACAACAATAGTTATACTTATCACTATTTTTCATTTGTGTACAGAATTGACCAGTTATGAGTTGAGTTTATTATCAATGTTTTAAGAAAACAATGCTGCCTGTGACATCCCGCCCCGGGGGCTAAAAGTGTCTGCCACCTTTATCTGCAACAGCATGGCCATCCAGGAGCTGTTCGAGTGCATCTCGGAGCAGTTCGCCGCCATGTTCTGGCGCAAGGCCTTCCTGCACTGATACACGGGCGAGGGCATGGACGAGATGGAGTTCACCGAGGCCGAGAGCAACGTGAACGACCTGATGTCCAAATACCAGCAGTACCAGGTGCTGGTACTGTTGAGGAGGAGGACGAGTTCGAGGAGGAGGACGAGTTCGAGGAGGAGGCCGAGGAGGAGGTGGCCTAGAGCCTCCAGTCACCAGGGAAAGCACCAATTCTAGAATTGGTGCTGTTAAGTAACTAGTTAACTAACTAACTAGAATTGGTGCTGTTTCAACTTACCAACAGCAACTGTTTACCCAACTCCAAACAACACTACATGGATGTTCCTAAAGGCTAGAATTTACAACAGTTTAGCTGTTTAGAAAGCTTTTTCACCAAACACCACTCCCTTTGTTTCCTTGTCCTTGGGAGCCAGTATATAGACCATTAGTTCTTTTAATTTTTTTTTCCTTTTTCATGGAAAGGTGTGCACTCTTTATTCACTCCCAGCCTGCCCCGCTGTGTGCGCACTTGCTGTTTTCCCTGTCCACATCCCATGCTGTACAGACACCACCATTAAAGCATTTTCATAGTGAAAAAAAAAATCAGTTAATCAGTTTCATAGTGGAAAAAAAAATCAGCGAAATAAAAATCAGTTATCTAGTTAACTAACTAGCTATCTAGTTAAACTTTTCTGACCTACCCGCCTAGGATGACCCTCCTACATAACTATCATTATTTATTTCTCATGTATTCTTTCAGAATTTATATTTTTTATTTGAGAGCTAAATCAGCAAAACTATATTTTTATGGTTTTTAAAGTAGTGAATGGAGCAAAATAGGGAAGATATGATGGCATTTGTTAAAAGAGAACAATTTCTGCATAGTATGTTTGCTATTGGGTTTTATTAAGTAACTAAGGAAGTATTTGTTAAGTCTCTTCTCAAGCATGATTCTAGGTGATGGCTATAAATGTATTCCATATAAGAACATTATCAATATACTATGGTGAAACCAAAATTAGGTTTTAATGGACAACTTTAATTTCATATGTAATAAAACAATTTTTATAAATGCAATATTCTCTAATCAAGAAATCCAAATTTTCTACTGAACATGTTAAAGGAAAGTGAACATTTAGAAAACAACTGATCAAATACAAACAACTGGAAAGAGTAAATGAGAAGTTAAAGAAAAGAAAAATACAGGAAACTTGGGGAAATAGCTTTAGGAATGTCCATAGTCATTAGCTTTCAGCCACCAGGAAGACGTCCAACCAAAACTAAGATTTAAATGCCTTCAGGGAAGAAGAAGTTTCAATATTTAGCAGTTTAGTTACTAAGAGAGTATCTGACCTAAATTCACAGTAGAGTAGCTCATATTTTAGGTTACCTCATACTAATTCATTTCTCAAGCTTTTAACTACATTTGTGATATGATGGACACAAAAACATTTTAAAACAGAGACCACACAGGAATTTTAATATTAATCTGTATTGGGCTAGCAAACTAAATAATGTACGTCCTGATAGAAATCATAACGCAAAGCAACTACATCACATCATGCTGCACACAATGCCAGAAGAAAGGTTTGGTTAATCACGAGATATCACCACTCACATTAATTGTATCCTTGTATTCCCCTCTGGGTCGTGCGAAAGAACTTTCACAACTGAATCAGTTCAAATATGTCCACAATGTCTTTAAATATCCTTGAGGGTTCAGCATCTCATTCTCAAGTGAATACTTTTCCACCCATTTGTGTGAGTATGCTCAAGGTATTTTTTTTTTCCTTTTTTGATAGAATTGCAAGGAGAAATATGGTCAAATTTTGATATCAAAAGCAAGCAGATTTTTAAAGTAGATTTTTTTAAATGTACTTCATATGAAGTTTCCCAGCTCTGTTACTTTCTTCTATTATCCTTATAGAACCAGATTGTGGGGAGGTAGAGATACTATTAATGGAATAGTTTGGATGGAACACAACATAAGCAAGTGATGCCTTTCAGTGGAGTGGAATTCAGGTAAACTTGGTATTACACAACTGTATTAGTCAGGGTTCTCCAGAGAAATACAACCAATAGGAGAAATATATATACATACACACACACAGAGAGAGAGAGAGAGAGAAACTTATTTTAAGGAATCGGCTCACCTGATTGTGAAGGACGGAAGGCTGGAGACCCAAGAAAGGGTTGCTGTTGAAGCTCCAGTGGAAGGCAGTCTGTTGACAGAGTCCCTCCGTCTTGGGGGGCTGGTAGTGAGTCTTTGCTTTATTAAGGTCTGCAGGTCAGGTCATGTAAGCTGGAGTTCAAGGCAAGAATTGAACCTCAAATTGAGGAACTGGAGTGAAAATCAAGAACCCACAGCAAGAGGCTACTTCTTTAGACTGAGCAAACCAAGTCGGGGTTAGAAGGAAAACTTGGAGTGAGTATATTCAGGTTTCACTTCAGGTCTACGGATTGGATGAGGTCCACTCACATTGTGGAAGATAATCTACTTTACTCAAAATCTACTGATTTAAATGTTAATCTCATTTTTAAAAATACCTACACAGCAACATCTAGAATAATGTTTAACTAAATATCTGGGTGCCAAGGCCTAGCAAAGCTGACACATAAAATTAACTATCAGTACAACCAATCACCAACAAATATTTCTTGAGCAATAGAGATGTTCCTGGAAAGTGGTACATACATATAATTTTTATAGATAGAGGCCCCATGGGGCTTCATGCACTAATGTCTTTCCACCTGTAGCCCAGTCCTGCTAGTTTTTGAGGAATCCAAACAAAGGCAAACAACCCAATAAATGGTAGATTCAGCCACCCTATGCTTCAGACCTGGGAGATTAGTGGTCAAGCTTGAGAAGAGCAACAAGCTGGAAGACCTGAAGTGAAGCCTGAGCATACTGCTTTGAACTTTGGACTCTTTATTATTTTCTTTTTAAAGTCAAGGACTTGCTCTATCTCGACTTGCTCTATCTCCAGGCTGGAGTGCAGTGGCATGACCATGGCTCACTGCAGCCTCGCCTTGAACTCCTGGGCTCAAGCGATCCCCCCACCTCAGCTTCTAAAGTAACTGGGACTAAAAGCATGCACCAACACATCTGGCCTTTTTTTTGTTTTTGTGTTTGTTTGTTTGTTTGTTTTTGTTTTTGTTTTTTTTGAGAGAGGGGGGGTCTTGCTACGTTGCCTACACTGGTCTTGAACTCCCAGCCTCAAGCATTCCTCCTGCCTTGGCCTCCCAAAGCACTGGGATTACAGGTATGAGCCACCGTACCTGGACTGGATTCTTGATTTTTTCACTCCAGTTCCTCAATTTGAGGTTCAATCCCTGCCCTGAAGTCCAACTTTTACTTGACTGGAGCCCAAATGCTCCCCTTCCCCCATGAATTGGTGCTGTTTCAACTTACCAACAGCAGCTATTTACCCAACTCCGAACAACACTACATGGATGTTCCTAAAGGCTAGAATTTACAACAGTTTAGCTGTTTAGAAAGCTTTTTCACCAAACACCACTCCCTTTGTTTCCTTGTCCCTGGGAGCCAGTATATAGACCATTAGTTCTTTTAATTTTTTTTTTCCTTTTTCATGTTCTACCCCTTCTCCACTAGCCTGTGCCAGCTTGCATAGATTATGGAAGTAGATGAAAAGGGGAAAAGGTAAAAATGAATGATCCAATTGTGAAATGAACAATCTCACTTATCCATTCTGCAGGATCAGATTCCTGACTATCATATTTTCACAGAACCAAGTACATTCATATTTGAGTGTGGATTCAGGTACACCTTCTAGAACAAAACTGAGAAGTATACACTATAAACAATACAAACGTGATATATTTCATAAGTCTTACTTTAATTCTATCACAAAGGGACTTTCTTTGTATGGGAATCACATATTCTAAAATTATGATCTTAACAGAAAAATGAACTACAAAAAAAGATTTTCAAAGGTGATTCATAAAATCATTTTAAATACATTTATATGCAATATTAAACCAGATTTGTCCAACAGTGCCTAGTTTGTAAATCAGATACCTATGAAAGATACATTTTTAGCTGATGTATATTTTTTATATACTGGATGATAATTTTTTTTTTAATTGGAGTTTCGCTCTTGTTGCCCAGGCTGGAATGCAATGGTACGATCTCAGCTCACTGCAACTTCCGCCTCCCGGGTTCAAGTGATTCTCCTGCCTCAGCCTCCCGAATAGCTGGGATTACAGGCATGCACCACCACACCTGGCTAATTTTGTATTTTTAGTAGAGACAGGGTTTCTCCATGTTGGTCAGGCTGGTCTTGAACTCCTGACCTCAGATGATCGGCCCACCTCAGCCTCCCAAAGTGCTGGGATTAGAGGCGTGGGCCACCATGCCTGGCCCTCAAAGCATTTTCATAGCCATTATTTCACCTGGCAGAGATGAGGACTCAGACACATGAAAGAAGGCGAGAAGCCCAGCTGTCAGAAATGGTGAAACAATGTCAAGGCAACAATGATAACCCGATACTGAAACTCAGATGGCTAGGCTAGAACTGCCCGACTTGCCCCTGTCTAAAATCAGGATTGGTCCAGAGACACAGGTGGGATTGAATCCGTGAGTAGGTGGCAAGCAAGTTAGTTCCTGTCTGTGGAGGCAAGCAATGGGGCTATGAAATAGGCAGCACCTGATGGCAATTTCATCCAAAAAGGCAAACAGCTCTAGACATCCAAATGAAGGGACATCTTGACTTTGGCACCCTGGAGAATGTGACAAATTGGACTGAACCTTTGAGAATTATTACCTGCAGCAAATGCAACAGAACTTGGAGTAATCAAGTTGAACAGAAAATCCTTAGCAGCAGCTGATGTTGTTGTTCACCATCACTTCTTGTTGAATCATCCCCCCGTTGCTCCCCAAGATTTCCATGATAGATTCTCCTGCTTTGCCTATTGCCTCTCTGGCTACTCCTTCTCTGTCTCTTGCAAGTTCCTTTTATTGTCTTTCAATGTTCCCTAGCTCAAAGAATAGTACCACCAGCCACCTAATTATGCAAACCAGAAATTTAGACACTTTCCTTAGAATTTTTCTCTACCCCCGCCCCATGTCCAAATTACCGTGAATTACTATAAAGTTTACCTGGTAAATATCTCTTTAATCTATTCACTTCTCTCCATCACCACTACCCTGGTCCCAGACACCACCACCTCCGACCTTGAATACTGGAACAGCCTCCTGGGATAGAATCTTGGCTCTCCCACATTCCAGCTATGTGTTCTTCAGCAAGTCTATTCACTTCTCTGAACTTCAATTTCCTCATAGGTTAAGTGGGGACAATAACAGTAGCTACCTTGCGGGGTTGTTGCGAAGATTCAGTGACAAGATATATAAAATACCTTTCAACAGTGCTTAATACAGTAAGTGCTACATCAATGATAGCTTTTAAAATATTATCTGCATTCTCACTCAACCCCCTTCATTATTCGCACTGTAGCCAAAGTGGCATTTTCCAAAATAAATATGATCATACTCTCCCCACCACCACTACACACAAGCACCCACAGAACACTCTGACAGATTCCCATTGCACTTAATATAAAGTCAAAACTGCTTAACATAGACTAGAACAAGGCAGTGCATGAATTTCTGCAGCATGAAGCCACAAATGAATTTTCCATTGTACTCTTTCACCTTCCTACTAGCCTACTAGCCTACTAAGCCTTCTCTTACTTCCTCACACCCAACCTGCTTCCTGTCATCCCATAGCCTCCCATAGCCTTGTTCTGCCTATCTGAAATGCTTTTTCTTTCTTTCTTTCTTCTTTGAGATGGAGTTTCACTCATGTCACCCAGGCTGGAGTGCAATGGCCCGATCTCGGCTCACTGCAACCTCCACCTCCTGGGTTCAAGGGATTCTCCTGTCTCAGCCTCCCGAGTAGCTGGGATTACAGGCACCTGCCACCACACCCAGCTAAGTTTTGTATTTTTAGTAGAGATGGGGTTTCACCATGTTGGCCAGTCTGGTCTCAAATCCCTGACCTCAGGCAATCCACCCGCCTTGGCCTCCCAAAGTGCTGGGATTACACGCATGAGTCACTGCGCCCAGCCAATGCTTCCATTTTTTAACTGCACCTTATCCTTTGGTTTTCAGCTCAAGCCTCACTTCCCAAGGAATGCTTTCCTGACCAAAGATGTATAAAATGCTCTGAAGCAGCCACATACCTCTCCCATTGTGTATATCACAGTGGTCACTTTTTATTTCTTTGTATGATTAGAGGATTAGTTTTTGCTTTTCTGACCTGACGGTAAGTTTTGTGACAGTAAGGAACTTGTTTTTGTTCACTGCTACCTCACCAGCATGTAGCACATATCTAGCACATAATAAGTGCTCAACAAATTGACAGACTCAATGAAAGAACGAGTGAACCACACTTGTGCATAAGGATCAAATGGAAGCAAAAAAGGAAATTGAAAGTTGTAATCATATCTGTAGATAAGATTGTAAAATGGTCTGAGCCTTGAAACAGACTGTGAAAGCTAAACTTCTTTTTTCTTTTCTTTTTTTTTTTTTTTTCACTTTGAGATGCAGTCTTACTTTGTCACCCAGGCTGGAGTGCAGTGACAGGATCTCGGCTCACTGCAACCTCTGCCTCCTGGGTTCAAGCAATTCTCTGCCTCAGCCTGCCAAGTAGCTGGGATTACAGGCGCGTGCCACCCTGCCCGGCTAATTTTTGTATTTTTAGTAGAGACAGGGTTTCACCATCTTGGCCAGGCTGGTCTTGATCTCCTGACCTCGTGGTCCACCCACCTAGGCCTCCCAAAGTGTTGGGATTACAGGCATGAGCCACCACACCTGGCCGAAGCTAAACTTCTTAAACCGAAATCGTGTTTAAAGAAAAACAGGACAGAGAAAAATGGAGCTTAGACTAATAAGAGAATCAGGGTGGAAGAGAGAGGATTGTTGAATCCACTAAATCACGACAAAACAACAAAGCACGATTTTGAAGTTGTGTGCACACGCGCGTGTGTGTGTGTGTGCGCAGACATGCATATTTGCATTTAACAGTCTTTCACTTTCCAGGTTTTTAATCACTCCTAAGCTATTTTTGACAGGAAAAGAAAATTCTAGGAAAAAAGGGAGAAAAGAATTAATAAGGATTCTTTTTAAAAGTTGAGCAGCTAATGTATTTTTCTGACTCTGAGGCTCACACCATAGCAGTTTATAATAAAGCAAACATTCAAGCTAAGAGCCTAGGATTTGAATCCAAAGTTGCTGATGTCAGACAGTTTTTATCCTGAGTCCAAGCCTACAAAATTCATTTGAAAAAGAAAAAACTGTTTGCACAGAGACCATAATAAAGCCTAACTATGTTTGAAAGATGTTTTTTGTTTTTTGTTTTCATCTTGCAGGAAATGTAAGACCAAATTAAAGTTGCATACAGCACATGGATTGGGGTTTTTGGCTTTTAATTTTTTGCTTCCTATATGACATTTGTAGTTTCAAGATTTGTTATAAAATATTTTTTAGAAGAGCAAAACAACACTGAGACTTAACACCATAAATGTTTTCCTAGGGCACAAACACACACATTTTTCATTATTATGTTGTTCAGAAATCCTAAATCTTTGACAAAGTAGCTATAGGTCATTAAGCAATTTGCCTCCCTATTCTGAGACTCAGTTTAGCATTTACAAAATGAGTGAGTTAAAATAGATAATGTCTAAGTTTCCTTTAATGTTTTTAAATGTTAATTGTGGTAAAGAACACAAAACATAAAATTTACCATCTTAATCATTTTTAAATGCATTGTTCAGTGGTGTCAAGTATATTCACATTGTTGTCCAACCAATTTCCATAAATTTTTCATCTTGAAAGACTGAAACTTTATACCTATTAAACAATAACTCCCCATTTCCCCCCTTTGCCCAGCTCCTGACAACCATCATTCTGCATTCTGCGTCTAAGAATTTGACTTTAGATACCTTATATGGGTGTAATCATACAGTATTTGTCTTCCTATGACTGGCTTATTTCCTGCATGCTGATAATCAACCATATGAAAAAATAAAATGTGACTGACTGCTTATTTCACTTAGCATAAAGCCCTCAAGTTTCACCCTTGTTGTCACAAATAATAGGTTTCCTTCTTTATTAAGGCTGAATAGTATTCTAATATGTACACACACCACTTTTTTTTTTTTTTTTGAGATGCAGTCTCTCTCTGTGGCCCACACTGGAGTGCAGTGGTGCAATCTTGGCTCACTGCAACCAGGGCCTCCCAGGTTCAAGTGATTCTCTTGCCTCCAACTCCTGAGTAGCTGGAATTACAGGCATGTGCCACCAAGCCCAGTTAATTTTTATATTTTTAGTAGAGATAGGATTTCACCATGTTGGCCAGGCTGGTCTTGAACTCCTGACTTCAAGTGAACCGCCCACCTCAGCCTCCCAAAGTGCTGGGATTACAGGTGTAAGCCACCACGTCTGGCCCACATTTTCTTTTTTTAATAATTTTTAAGAGATAGGCTCTCACTCTGTTGCCTAGGCTGGAGTGTTGTAGCATAATCATAGGTCACTGCAACCTCGAACTCCTGGGCTCAAGCTATCCTGTTTCAGCCTCCCAAGTAGCTGGGACTACAGGAGCACACCACCACACGTGGCTTCCCCCCCCACCCCCACCCCACAGACTGGGTCTCTATGTTGCACAGGCTGGTCTCAAACTCCTGGGCTCAAGCAATCCTCCTGCCTCAGCCTCCCAAAGTACTGAGATTACAGGGGTGAGCCACCGTGCCCAGTCTACACTACATTTTCTTTATCAATTCATTCATTGATGGATATTTACTTTGCTTCCACCTCTTGGCTATCACGAATAGCTTCTATAAACATGGGTGTGCAAATATCTCTTTTGAGACCCTGCTTTTAATTCTTGTAGATATATGGTCTGAAGTGGGATTGCTGGATCATACAGTAGTTCTATTTTCAATTTTTTGAGGAAACTTCATACTGTTTTCCACAGCAACCACACCATTTTACATTCTCACCAACGGTGTATAAGGGATCCAATTTCCCCGTATCTTCACCAATACTTTTTATTTTCTATTTTTTTAAGAGTAATCATCCTAAAAGACGTGAGGAGGCATCTCATTATCATTTTGATTTGCATTTCTCTAGTGATTAGTGATGCTGAACATCTTTTCATGTGCCTGTTGGCCATTTGTCCGTCATCTTTGGAGAAATGCCTATGTAAGTCATTTGCCCATTTTATAACTGTGTTGTTGTTGTTGTTGAGTTGTAATTCTTCATATATTCTGGATATTAACCACTTATTGAATATATGACTTGCAAATATTTTCTCCCATTCCATAGGTTGCCTTTTTACTCTGATAATTGTGACCTATAATGCACAAAAGTTTTAAAGTTTGATTTAGTCTATTTTTGCTTTTGCTGGCTGTACTTACATGCTATATCCAATAAACCACTGCCAAATGCAATGTCATGAAGTTTTCCTCTATGTTTTTCTTCTAGCAGTTTTATGGTTCTAGGTGTTACATTTAGATCTTTATCTATTTTGAGTTAATTTTTGTATATAATGTAAGGTCGGGGTCCAACTTTATTCTTTTGCATGCAGATATTATTTTCCCAAAACTTTTTTTTTGTACAGACTGTGCTTTCTCCATTGAGTGATCTAGTACCCTTGTCAAAAATCATTTGACCATATTCACTAGGGCTTCTTTCTGGGCTGTTTATTCTATTCCATTGTTCTACGGGTTTGCCTTTTTGTCAGAACCACACCATTTTGATTACTACAGCTTTGTAGTATGTTTTGGCATCAGGAAATGTGAGATGTCCAGCTTTTTTCTTTTTCAAGATTATTTTAGCTATTCAGGGTCCCTTGAAATTCCATATGAATTCCAATCCATGAACACAAGGTGTCTTTCCATTTATTGGTGTCTTCTTTAATTTCTTCTGGCAATGTTTGTAGTTTTAGCATACAAGTCTTTCACCTCCTTGGTTAAATTTATTCCTAAGTATTTTCTCTATGTATAGTATCTTTTTGATGCTATTGTAAATTAAAGTGTTTTCACATTGTTCATTACTAGTGTATAGAAACGCCACTGATTTGGGGGTATTGATTTTCTATTCTGCAACGTTGCTAAATTCATCTAACAGGTTTTTTTTGTGGAGTCTTCAACATATATGACTATGTCATGTATGAGCAGCGACCATTTTACTTCTTTCTCTCCAATTTGGATGCCTTTTCTTTTTCCTGCTTACATACTCTTGTTAGACCTTCCAGTACTATATTGAATCCCTCTAAACCTTATCAATTTCTAAGTAAACATTTGTATATTTTACAAATTGTTAAGCTGACAGAGTTGACAGCCTCTTCCTCCTCTATCCATGTTCTTATCATTCACTGATGGCTGTCAACTCTTTTCTCCTTTTGTTCCTCCTCTAGCATTTCTCCCCCAACAACTCAGCTCAGACTCCTTTTTTTTCTTTTTTCTTTTCTTTTTTTTTTTTTTTTTTTTGTTGTTATTGTTGTTGTTTTTGTTGTTGCCCAGGCTGGAGTGCAATGGCGCAATTTCGGCTCACTGCAACCTCCGCTGGGATTACAGGTTCCCGCCACCACGCCCGGCTAATTTTTGTATTTTTAGTAGAGACAGGGTTTCACCATGTTGGCCAGGCTGGTCTCGAACTCCTGACCTCGTGATCCACCCACCTCAGCCTCTCAAAGTGCTGGGATTACAGGCAAAAAAAAAATTTCAATTAGCCAGTTGTGGTTGTGTGAGCCTGTAGTCCTAGCTCTCAGAAGGCTGAGGTGGGAGAATCATTTGAGCCCAGGAGATTGAGGCTACAGTGAGTTATGATGGCACCACTGCACTAACTCCAGCCTGGGTGACAGACACTGTGTCTCTCAAACCAACCAACCTACCAACCAAATAAATAAATAAATAAATAAATAAAACATGGTTTTGGCTTTTTGTATTCCACTGCTACATGTGATTATAACTGATCTTTGTTATCCAGAAGCACCTCACATAAAGAACATGTACTGGGCCAGGCCCAGTGGCTCACTCCTGTAATCCCAGCATTTTGGGAGGCCAAGGCAGGAAGATCACTTGAGGCCAGGAATTTGAGACCTGCCCAAGCAACACAGTGAGACCCCTGTCTCTACAAACAATAAAAGAAAAAATTAGCCAGTCATGGTGGTATGCTCCTATAGTCCCAGATACTCAGGAAACTGAGGTGGGAGGATTCCTTGAGCCCAGGAGTTCAAGATCAGCCTGGACAACATAGGGAGATCCCCGTCTCACAAAAAAAATTTAAAAAGTAGCCAGGAGTGGTGGCGTGTGCATGCAGTTCCAGCTATTTGGGAGACTGAGGTGGGAGGATCACTTGAGCCTGGGAGGACAAGGCTGCAGTGAGCTATGATGACATCACTGCACTCTAGCCTGGGTGACAGAGCAAGATCCTGTCTCTAGAAAAAACAAAAACAACAGTTTATTCTTCTACTTCTAATAATCCCTACTCCTAATAACACCAATAAAATATTCACAATAGACTCTTCCTGTTACCAATGCATACATTTAAGTTCACAGGCCATAGAAAATTCTCAAAAAAAGTCCCCTCACCACTTGTTAGTTGCTAACTCAGTTCATCTTCCATGAAAAGAAAACTTATCTTGTCATCAGTCCCCAAGATAAAAAAAAAAAAAAAGGAGGGAGAGGATTATGCGTTATGTCCTTGGCTGCCTCACAGAGTTGACCAGCTTGTTCTTTATGTCTTTGGGCCCATAAACACAAGCAAATAGATATTAATACTTTTCTCGAAGGTATTCAGCCAATTCCTATATAAATGTTCTTTTACCTCCAGGGAGATGACTATAAATATGAATGGTGCTTTAAGCTATTAAATGTTAATATGCTTAGCTCATTAAATCTTCTTAGGAATAATCTGCAGTAAAGGAGGGTCTATTAACATTCATATGCCTATCTGTATATCTGCCAGAGGCATATGTGGTATCCAAAGAAGTATGGAGTAAGTCTCAACCAGAGCACAGCCTGAGTATGAATGCTGCTAAGTGGTACACCTGCTGCCAAGGGGAGCCAGCCAGTCCCAGATGTGAGTAACATGGAGGAGCACTAGAGTGTTGAATATGAGAGTCATGGTGGATCGGGCCTCTTGAAAGAAACTGTCTGCAACATGTGAAAAAGAAACTGGGAAAAGGAGGAATGGGCTACAACTTGGATTATCCTTACAGGATATTCTTATTTTTCAAAATACCTCTAGATCCTCACAATTTTTAATTATTAAATATTAGATACCTACAATAGAATGTCTGTAATGTGTATGCAAATTATAAAGTATAGCCATAATACCTGTAAACCCAATGTCCGTCAAGGAGATAACAGAGTTCTGCTTTTGGCCTCTGTATTCCGGCCAAGTCTGTTATTTGGTTTTGATTTGGGGCTAGGTCTTTGGAAAGCTGAATAGCCAAGCCCACATCAACATCCTTTCGGTTTCCCTGAACTTGTGCATGATCAGAGAACAACATTTGGAATTATTATATCAAAATATCAAAATATTCAGCTTCAAATGTAAGCATTCCAGATGATAATTGGACTGAAAATTGCCTCTGTTCTCTAGATGTCAAAATTCTCAATCACTTGGAGCATAAATACACATCTATGCAGGAGTAAAATGCTGCACTAATAAATAATGATTGAGGAAGCTGTTAAATTTATGTACAAGCACAATGACTATGCACATCAAGTAGGTAAATTAACAGGGGATCCTAGCTACTCAGAGGCTGAGACAGGAAAATCACTTGAAGCCAGGAGTTCAAATCTAACCTGGGCAACATAGCGAGACCCTATCTCTTAAAAATGAACAGTAGGCAAATAGATTGAGAGTTAGTATAAATAATTTAAAAGAGTGTGTTTACTTGATAACTATATGAAAAAATTATATACTTTTCAAGCTAATAAATGTTCATAAAAATTACATAATAATTCCAGAGCAAATAGTATAGATTAGGTTGGATAGTAATTCAAATATTTTTTATTTGTTTGATGTACTTGTGTTTCCCACATGACACAACATCATCTTTAAGGAGTGAATTTAATTTCAAGTATCTAATTCCATATAGGCCATAAATAAGACTTTTAAGGAAAAGTCCCATTTGAGGCCTTAGTATTTTGTGAAGATGAATTAAAAATCAGCATTGTTGCCTCTAAGTTTCACAAGGAGGAAAATTCCAAAATCATTTACGACTACATCCATGACAAATCGTCTTCAACTATATACGTAATAGAGAATATACAGAGTATAACAAAGATGAAAATATTAAAGAAAATTGAAACACCCTAAAAATAGCTTGGTTCTGTAGTGACCTCAGTTGACAGTGAGCATCTATTTAGTTTCATAAGTGTGTAGGTCAGTGTCCACAGGAGCAATCTAACAGTTAACAGTGTTAAAAAAAAAAATTGTTCCTATACTGAAGGTAAAACTAAAACAACTGGGATATTAAATGGCTTAATAATGGAAGTATAGCAATAATACATTTTTTAAATGAAATTTCAGACTTGTTCTATCTCAGAAGTTCATTCTACAATGATGATATTTGGTTTGGGCTGAATATTACACTAGACCTTTTAGTATTTTGTATTTGTCATTTCTTCATTGTTTTTTATTGCTTTACCACGTGTATTGCTTAGCTTTGCTCATAATTGAATGTTCCATTTTTAATTTTTAAATATATATTTGTGTGTGTGTGTATATATGTGTGTGTATATATATACACACACACATATACATACATACATATAATTTTTTTGAGACAGGGACTTGCTCTGTTGCCCAGGCTGGAATGCAGAAGTGCAACCATGGCTTCGACCTCCCAGCCTCAAGTGATCCTCCACCTGAGATCCTCCCACCTCAGCCTTCTGAGTAGCTGGGACTACAGATGTGTGCCACCATGCCTGGCTAAATTTTTTTTTTTTAAATAGAGACAAGGTCTCCCAGTCTGAACTTTCTATAGATGATATTATACTACATGAAACATTCTGGATGTTGACACTGGAGGTGAAATTGCTTTTTTCACTCAATATTATGTTTATGAGATTTGTTTTCTTTCCTACATCATGTTTCATCTTATGTTTATGCGTAAATTTATTTATCTATTTTCTGTCAATGGACATCAGTGTTGAACATCGAGGCTGTTTATTTCTCTATTTTTACTATTATTATCAAAGCTGCTCTAAATATTTATGCCCATGCCTCTTTATTTACATGTACAAGAATTTCTCAGGAGTATTCCCTGGAGTCGAACCATTGGGTTGTAGAGGACGTACATCTTCACTAGACAATACCAAAGTGTTTTTGAAAGTGGTAACACTAATTTATACTCTAACCACGGTATCCATACCTATTCTTTCCATGTAACTTCACAGCAATCTTGTGACAATACTAAGGTTTACAGGGAGAAAGGACCTGGGATTGTGAAATAAGAATTATTATAGGTGCCAGAAGGCCTGCTTTGGGTTCTGCTACTAACTTGCTGTGGAACTTTAGATAAGCGGCTTCACTTTTCTGGGCCTCAATTTATTTACCTCTCAAATGAAATGTTTGGGTAAGGAAATCATTGTGAACTTTCTTTCAGTTCCAAAATTATCTTATCTCTAGTTTACAGTTGAGAACACTAAAACACAAAATGATTTGCTCTGGCCAAAATATAGCATATCGGCAAAACTCAAGTTCCTCATATGTGAAGGGAGGCTAGACAATATGATCTTGGATAGCACTTCCTATTTTATAGTTCTTCTGCAATAGTCCATAATTTCAGAGCCAAGGTTAATCACCACGCATCGCATTAACTGATCTATTACTACAAACATTAATTAAGTACATTCTATGTGCAAGTAAAACATTATAGATACCAAGGAGAGAATGGGACATGTCCCTTGCCTTTCAGGAGCTAACAATATAACACAGGAGACAGGTGGGTAAACCAAGACCTATCCCACTATAGTGAGACAAGTGCTATGATGCAAATGTGCACACACCATGGTAGAAAAGAATACTAGTTGAAGGAAGTAATGCTTGAATGGCATTTTGAAAGGCGAGTTATCTAGATGATGGAGCAAAGTCTCCAGAACTTATCCCATATTATAGGTTACTGACTGTCAGCCCTCTGAAATGTAATTTCTGTGAGGTCTCAAATTGGACTTTGCCTGCCTTGTTCTTTGCATTTTTCCAAGCATCTAGTGCAGCGCTTGGTGCAGCGTAGTCTCTCAATAAATAGTTGTAAAATGAATGAAGAGTAATAGTACCTTATCATCCTAAAACATGTAATAGTTTACAAAAATGCTACTCTATACATTATTGTAATTGATCTTATCAGGTCCTTTTGGTACAAGCAAAACACATGGGATTGAAAAATGGTCCCTCAAATGGTAAGCATGAAAAGAGATTTTTAAAACACCTGATAAAGTTGTTGTTGTTATTTTAACTATACAAATCTGTTCTTAGCAGAAGATGTTTCTTATATATGAGGAAAAATTAAATCTGAAATGAAGAAAAAAACTCTCTGAAACATAGTATCCTCCATCACTCCTGATTGCCAAAACAACTATCTCCTATTAAATGCATGAGGCACTCTCTTCCATATTACTTCCCTCCCTCTTTTGCCTGTATATGCTCAAGAAATCAGAAAACAGATGTAGGACTAATTGCTATGAAAAATCAATTCCTGTCGTTTTCTATTTTTATCATGACAATGAATGTTGGATTGTTGTATCTGAATACAAGAATGGGTATTGTTCATGCAGAAGAAATCAGACATGAAACAAAGAGCAGCTCTGTATAGAGTGGAGTTGAACATTTCTGAACTACTTCAGAAGTACTGCCTGAGATACCTCTTCAGTGTCTCATTCCTATTAATACCTTATTTTCCTACAAACTGAACTGCTGCTTCAGAGCTATATTTTGAGACAATTATTCCAGATCTTGGCAAAGACCCAATCTGGGTCTCTGAGAATCTACAAAGGGGTTGGCAAAGAGTAGAGGCGGTGAGACTGCTGTTTCCCCAATCTAAATAGAGTCATTTGGTTACTTTGTCTCTTAGCACCTGTGTTCCCTCAGGTGCTAAGACCTTTATCACAATAAAGCTCCAGTTCACCCAAAGGTTAAGTTCTAAAATCAGCATATGGAGTAAGAGTCAAGATTACTATTAATAACCACTTAAATCTCCCATAAAATAGCATATAGTTGGTTTGTGAGTACTACCTTGTATGTAAATGTATTCTGTGAACAGGAATATTCTGTATATAATAAGTTACATAGGGAAAATATAACTTTCCATATTTTAACTACATAAAAAGGAGGGTGTTCAGAACAGAAATCACAGAAGTGCACCTATTCTGTTACTCTGTTTATTGGTGTAATTATTTAATGCTTATCACTCCCACTAGTCTTCTATCTCCACAAAGCCAGGAGACATATCTGATTTTGATGGTTTCTGTATCCTAAATGCCTACCTCAGCTGTGCTCAATAAATAGATGTCAACTGACTGACTTAAAGTTGAAATGGGAGGACACAGTCAGGATAAAAGATTCATTTCAGAACCAGGCTGTTCTGCCACCATAGTGACCTCAATGATGACAATGTGTCCTATGAGCTGTTGGGCCCTAAAGATCACCCTGCTGGTTAGCAACACTCCAGCTAGCTTCTATAGCACTCTGCTTCCTTCCTGCCAGCCTGAGAGGTGGACCAGAAGGAGATCTGCAATGGGTGGCATGTGTACACTAAAGGCCAAAGGCCAAATGATAATCATTTAACTACAGTTATTTCTAACTTGGGTCAATAAAAGTGTGGACTTTTATTATTTTATAAATTTAGCCTGCAATTTTACTTTGAGAATTTCTATGTTTACTGTTTTTAATCACTGCTACATGTGAATTTTATCATTTCAGAAAGGTACCCCTTCAGTTTCCAGCTCAGAGAAGGCCAAGGTACAACCTTCTTCAGTCATCCTGAATCTGGGCTCATCTAACACCAGCTACCTCATCATGCCACCTAAGTTCAACCCCAATGAGATCAAAGTCATATACATGAGGTGCACTAGTAATGAAGTCGGTGACACATCTGCCCTGACTCCCAAGATCAGCCCCCTGGATCTGTCTCCAGAACAAGGTTGGGTATGACATCACCAAGGGAACTGGTGACTGGAAGGGTCTGGGGATTACAGTGAAACTGACCATCAGAAGAGACAGGCCCAGACTGAGGCAGTACCTTCTGTCTCTGCCCTGGTCATCAAAGCCCTCAAGGGACCAGCAAAAGACAGAAAGAAACAAAAAGCGTTAGACACAATGGAAATATCACTTTTGATGAGATTATCAACCTTGCTGGACAGATGTGGCACTGATCTTTAGCCAGAGAACTCTCTGGTACCATTAAAGAGATCCTGGGGACTTCCCAATCTGCGGGCTGCAATGTTGATGGCTGCCACCACCATCATGACATCATAGAGGACGTTAACAGTGGTACAGTGGAATGCCCAGCTAGTTAAGAAGTACAAAGGAAAATATTTCAATAAAGAATCATTTGACAACCAAAAAAAAAGGTGGGGGGAGGGCAGATAGTACTCTTGCTCAGGCCTTAACAAGATCTAGAAAAATGACAGATAATCTGCTCCCATCTGTCAGTTAGGTTTCATTGCACTGACAACCTCAGCTAGCATCATGGACCATGAAGAAACAAGCTGAAAACACACAGGAGGGAAAACCTGAGACTTTTTTTTCTAGGCATGTAATAAACACATACAAATAAAATGCCTTGATAGACCAAAAAACAAGGGAAATGGGATTATGAATGAGCTTTATTTTCCTTCTTATATTTTCCTGTGTTTTTTATAAGTGTTCTATAATGATTATATGTTTTTTTAAATCAGAAGAAGGCCAGATGCAGTGGCTTATGCCTCTAATCCTGGTACTTTGAAAGGCTGAGGGAGGAGGATCAATCGAACTCAGGAGTTCAAGACCAGCCAGGGGAACATAGCAAAACTCTGTTTCTACAAAAAATAAAAATAAAAATAATTAGCTGGGCATGGTGGCATGTTCCTGTAGTCTCAGCTACTTGGGAGGCTGAGGTGGGAGACTTGCTTGAGCCCAGGAGTTTTAGGCTGCGGTGAGCTGTGATGGTGCCACTGCATTCCAGGCTGGGTGACAGTGAGACCATCTCTAAACATGAAAAAAGAAAAGAAAAAAAAGATTGTGAAAAAGAAAAGTTAAGAGACACTGAAAATCTAACTGTGATTATACTATTTTAATTGTGTAAAGATGCTACTTGATTATTTCTAACTTGGGTCAATAAAAGTCAGTCTCTCCCAATTAGTACTTTTTTTGAGACAAAGTTGCAAATTGCACTCTGATCACGCAACCATCTCTTGACTTAAGTTTGTCTTGCATTTCATTCACCACCTTGAAATAAGTACGGTTTCTAGGATGTTATAAATGAGAGGCTTAGTGAGCGTCCGTGAAGAAAGAGACCATGGCCAGGCGCAGTGGCTCACTCCTGTAATCCCAGCACTTTGGGAAGCTGAGGCAGGCAGATCACCTGAGGTCAGGAGTTCAAGACCAGCCTGACCAACATGGAAAACCCTGTCTCTACTAAAAATACAAAATTAGCTGGGTGTGGTGGCGCACACCTGTAATCCCAGCTACTCAGGAGGCTGAGGCAGGAGAATCACTTGAACCCGGGAGGCGGAGGTTGCAGTGAGCCGAGATCACACCATTGCACTCCAGTCTGGGCAACAAGAGCGAAACTCCAAAAAAAAAAAAAAAAAGAAAAGAAAGAAAGAAAGATAGGAAGGAAGGAAGGAAGGAAGAGGCAGAACAGCCACGCTGCTTATTTCCATACATTTCAAGTGTGACTACCACCTTCTCACCAACCACCCCTTAACTTTTAGCATATTGACATTCTTTTTTTTTTTTTAAACAGGGTCTTGCTCTGTGGTCCAGGCTGGAGTGCAGTGGTGCAATCTCGGCTCACTGCAACCTCCGCCTCCCAGGTTCAAGTGATCCTCCCACCTCAGCCTCCCACGTAGCTGGGACTACAGGCATGTGCCGCCACACCCACCTAATTTTCATATTTTTAGTAGAGACGGGGTTTCACCATGTTGGCCAGGCTTGTCTCAAACTCTTGACCTCAAGTGATGTGCCCACCTTGGCCTCCCAAAGTGCTGGGATTACAGGCATGAGCCACCACACCCAGCCTAGTTACATAGATCATTTCCTTGCAAATTTAGCTACCATTTGTATAATCCACATTCTTCAACTGCATTCTATAAATGCAAATACATATGAGGAGAAATAAGGAAGTAACTGAATCACACAGGTAAAAAGTCATGGAACAGTTGTAGCTTCCTCACCTTACCTCAGGTCAAGCACTGGCATGATACATATACATCCTTTTAGAGATAAGGTTAATTTCCTTTATATGCCTCGAACCCCATTGAATTAGAGAACTACTGTATTGCAGTTTAAAATTAAAGGAATGGGTTTAGATGGAATGCAATATCATGGGAAGCACACTGGGCTGACCTCAGTTCTGAGCTCCGCTACCAAGTAAGATTTTGGGTTAAATGTTAAATTAGAAAGTTGAAATAAAAGAACTCCATAGGCCATTTGAGTTCTAAAATTTCATTATTTTTCAGATCCTAAACTGTGAGCATACCACAATATGTTAAGTGACAGCTCTTTGTTAGCAAATATTTTTTTTTTCTCTAGCAGCACTGGGAGTTTTGCATGATGTCTACAACTCACATCATTCTGGCATCTATCTAAATATTCCTACTAGTGAAACATAAACCTCTTGTAGTCTGTGGCAGATTGGGCATGTAGCTGTATTATCTTCATCTGTGATCCACTTATGGCTACTTAATTCTACCAGGTGAAGCTGAGTCAACGCTCTGACACGGGTCTTCCAAGGTACACCTAGGTCCTGCGTCTAAAATTAAGCTGGAAAAACACTACTCAGTGCAATTCCAACTCACTATCTAGCACAGACTGAGAGCAAAGATGTCACTTCATTTAAGACGAAACAAAACTTTGTAAATCGGCATCATGATGCAATTTTACATGAAGAGTATTGGCCAAGGCCAGGCAAGGTGGTTCATGTCTGTAATCCCACACTTCAGCAGGCCAAGGCAGGAGAACTGCTGGAGCCTAAGGATTCATGGTTATGGTGACCTGTGGTCCTGCCCCTGCACTCCAGCCTGGGCAACAGAGTGAGACTTTGTCTCTAAAAAAAAAATGTTTTTAAAAAACAATAATCTCACTATACTTCTATTCATAGTTTGCATAAGCAATTTTGGGGCCTTATCTGTTCTAAGTGGATCACTCCCAAATCTTCATCTCCGTCTCCATCTCAGAATAATCTTCTGAGTTCTAGACTCATATCTCCAACTGCTGAATGGCATCTCTCCTACTTTTTTGTCCACAGACACCTGAGACTCGACATACTCCAAAATGAACTCATCATCTTCTGCTTCTGTTCCTTAAATCTACTCCTCTTCCTGTGTCTATGATCTCTGAGAACAGCAATGCTTTCATCTTAGGGACTTGGGTTTTAAACTTCAGCACATCATCTTTGACTCCTGTTTCTCATAAGTAATTAGTTGCCATGTTCTGTCAAGTCATGTCAATCAGCCCTTCAGCATCTCTGTTATCCATCTGCTCCGCGTATCCAATGCCCTATCCTCTAGTTAGGCACTATTCTCCCTAATTCTAGTCTCCAATTTCTCCCCATCAATCCATCTCTCACATTGCTGCCAAATAAACTTTCCAGAAGCACAGATATAAGATTTCTATTCCCCAACCCCAAAACTTTCAGAGGTCCCCAATTCCTATAGAATATTGGTTTTCAGACATTTTTATTTTTCAAAAGCAAATGAATGCTATCTTAGACAAAAACTTGTCACAGAACTCCGGTGTATAAAACACACAAAAGTGATATCTTATTGAAACCACCATTGCAGGTTTGTGGCTGAGACAGTGAAAGAGATCTGATCTAACCAACTCCATCTTGCTTCTGGCCTCCAAGCTCTCCTTGTTCATTCCTGGGTGTAGGCTGAAATAACTTTGGGAGGAACTTAGTTTATAGTATATAGTTTAAAACAAAGATGATAATAGCCCTTTCCCAAAACAAACCTTCTTGCCTGTGGACTAGACTGCCTTTGTAGGACTAACAAATTAGCCACAGAATTAGAAGTTACGGTTTAGGAGTCACGCAGCTGGAGGCTACAAGATTCTGACCCTCCCTAAACTGCTCCTAAGATCAGTGCTTGAGATATTTTGCAGACCCTGCACTCGATGGATCAGCTGGTACCACCCAGATCAATAAACTGGCTCCTCTGATCTTGTGTCCCCCACCCAGCAACTGACTCAGCACAAGAGGACAGCTTCAACTTCCCACGATTTCATCTCGGACCCAACCAATAACCACTCTTGACTCACTGGCCTTCCCTCACCCGCCAAAGTATCCTCTGATCCCTGAATGCTCAGGGAGACTGAACTGAGTAATAATAAAACTCCAGTCTCATGCACAGCCAGCTCTGCATGAATTACTCTTTCTCTCTTGCAATTCCCCTGTCTTGAGAAATCAGCTCTGTCTAGGCAGCAGGCAAGGTGAGCCCATTGGGTGGTTACATTATTAACATGAATTTATTTTGTAAGTTAAAAATCATTACATCTATGTATTTTGAAATCCATCAGTGAGAAAAATGGGGCTCTTTTGATAAACACAAAAACCTGAAATCAAGAACTACGTTCTTATATTAACATCCAATTTGATTCTGTTTTTGTTTTTGTTTTATAATAGAGCTGGGTCTTAGGCTGGAGTACAATGGCTATTCACAGGCACTACCATAGACCACTGCAGCCTGGAGCTCCTGGGCTTAAGCAATCCTCAATCTCCCAAGTGGCTGCAACTACAGGTGTGCCCCACCATGCCCCACTTACTTCTGTTTTGTTTTGTTTGTTTGTTTGTCTGTTTTTTTGGTGGTACAGTATTGAGAAAATTCTTACTCATAGATAAGTAGCTGCAAACGCTCACAATTTTAGCAGTTCATCTTGTAAGATACTTTATT
The DNA here is from genome assembly GCF_024542745.1 of Macaca thibetana thibetana. Lineage (NCBI taxonomy): Eukaryota > Metazoa > Chordata > Mammalia > Primates > Cercopithecidae > Macaca > Macaca thibetana. The sequence continues at coordinate 113,279,337 of NC_065598.1, forward strand.
TGTATAAGACGCTTTACTATAAAGTCTACACAAAATAGGTCAAGAGGTAGCATAATTTTAATTGTCTCTAATATGTTAATTTTTATGTATTTTACATGGTTTTAATTTTATTACAGTTTGTGTGTGTGTGTGTGTGTGTATATATATATATATATATGAGACAGGGTCTGGCTCTATTGCCCAGGTTGGAGTGTAGTGGCACAATCTGGGCTCACTGCAGCCTCCACCTCCTGGGCTCAAACAATGCTGCTGCCTCAGCCTCCTGACTAGCTGGGACTACAGGCACATGCCACCACGCCTGGCTAATTTTTGTATTTTTTGTAGAGACAGAGTTTTGACACATTGCTCAGGCTGGCCTCGAACTCCTGAGCTCAAACCATCCACCTGCCTCAGCCTTCCAAAGCACTAAGATTATAGGCATGAGCCACCATGCCGACCTCAACATATATTTTTAAAGGAGAAATTTAAACCAAGCATCTGTGGACCCCAGAAGCACTTATATAGAATCTTAAAGCTCATGAAATGTAATTTGAAACCCTTGCCATAAAAGAATGTGCTTGATGGTCTAGCCTCAATCTATTTTTCTTATCTTATTGTTTTCTATTGCCTTTTACACATTTTTTTTTTTTTTTTTTTTTTTTTTTGAGACAGGGTCTCACTCTGTCACCCAGGCTGGAGTGCAGTGGCTCAATCTCAGCTCACTACAACCTCCACCTCCCAGGTTCAAGCAACTCTGATGCCTCAGTCTCCAGTGTAGCTGGGACTACAGACATGTCTCACCATGCCTGGCTAATTTTTGTATTTTTTGGTAGAGAAATCGTTTCGCCATATTGGCCAGGCCAGTCTCGAACTCCTAATCTCAAGTGATTCACCCGCATCGACCTCCCAAAGTACTGGGATTACAGGCATGAGCCACTGCGCCCGGCCCTTTCACACATGCTTAAAAAGAAAGAAAAGTTGTTTTGCTTTTTCTAATTATTGCTGTGAGAATGTATATGTAAGAAAAGAAAATAATAAAACAGAGAAAAATTCCCCTTAATCCCTAAACCCAAGTATAACTACTATAAATGTTTTAGTGTAATTTCCTTCATAGTATGATTGATAGTTAGGTTATAGAGAACTATGCCAAGCACTTAAATAGAACTGTGCCAAGCACTTAGATATTATCCCATTAAATACTCACAAACACCCTATTATGCAATTAATTTTATTATTTTCATTTTACATTAAGGAAACAGAGGATAAAATAGGTTGAGTAACTTGCCCAAGGTCACATAGTAAATTGCAGAGCCTGGCTTCACACCAGTATGTCTGACTCCAGAGACTATGTACTTAACCACAACATTGTATGGCTTTCCTTTTCATGCCCTCTTTCACTTACTTTAACTCTGCCCACGTTAATTTACTATTCCCTGAAGACATCTCCCTCTGCTCATGCCATTTCCTTTGCTAGGATTTCCCTTTTCTCCATTTCTGCCTAGTCAAATCCTGCTTATCATTTACACGCCACCTACTCCTGAAAGTCTTCTCTAACCCACTTCCAGCTCTCCCTTCTAGAATGCCCTTCTAGAATTCCTGGACTTTTTCATCTACTCCCTTATCCTGTATCAACCTCCTCCCCTTCCCCAGCCTCCCACACTCTAACAAAGACAGCAGGAGTTTACTATATTTGTCAGTGCTGAGTGACTAGTGGCCTTTCTCCAGTTCCCACGCTTTGGACCTAGGGCTGAGCAGTTACTCTAGGATGCGGCTACTGGGATAGAGGGAGGTGGCTTGGCGCTCTAATACTAAGTAAAAACTGGAGCTCCTCTGCACAGAAGTCAAGAAAACTATTCCTTCTGTGATCTTGGCAAAGCCAATCTGCCACTCCTCCCCCTACTCCCCAACACTGCACCCCCGCTCCCAGGGCTCCCTTTTGCTTTTTTAACTTCTTTTCCCCCTCAAGCCTGCCCTTGACATTCCTTTGAAGAGGATTTCCTCTTGATAAGTCATTCACAATGTGCGATAATGCCAGCTTTGTGATCTGCTCTGGCTTCTGCAAGGGCAGCCTTGGTGGCTAAACAAATTTTCTTTGCCTTATTTCAAAGTTTTTGTGGCCCTCTAAGGAGACCATTACAATTGAAAAGCAACGTTCTGGATCTGAGATTATGAAATGTAGTTCCATTGGAACTGTGTTTCTGAGCTTCACAAGTCATCCCTAGGGATCCTTGAAAGTGAGGACATGTTTATCCAACTCTCTTGTTAAGGGTGAAAGCAATGGATCGTCTGTACATATGCCAACTGGAATGCAGCAGCCTCAAGTGACTGGGACTAGAAGCCATGAACCTTCTGGGTGCATGCCATTTGTGGAAAGACAGTTTGCTGATGTATTTCTGATATACCACATTCTTATTACAGGGATGTGGGAAAATGTCAATCTCCAGCCTGAACTTTGCCTTGAATTCAAGATTTATACATCCAACTGCTTACCAGACATCTTTAACTGGATATAGGACAGACATCTCAAATTTAACATGTCTAAATGAGTTCCTGATATTCCCTCCTCCCTCACCTACCCCACCTCCTAGACACAAACCCTTCTCTCCCCTCAGTCTTCTTATCTCAGCTAAGGGCAACCTCATTCTCTGATTGCTCAGATCAAAAACTTTAGTGTCTAATGTGGTAATGTATTTGGGAAAAAAACAAACCTTAGTGCCATTTTTGTCTCCTCTTTTCTCTTTTCCCTTCCACCTGAAGGTTTTGTACTTGCTCTTCCCTCCACCTGGAAGGCTCTTTCACCAGATGTCCACAAAGCTAGCTCCCTCACTCCCTCCAAGTCCTTATTGAAAACTCATCTTCTCATTGAGGCCTTCCCTCACCTCTCTCTAAAATGGAAAACAAATACCATGACACTTCCAATCCTCCTTCTTGTTTTACTATTCCCCTCAGGACTAGGGAGAGTTAACAAACCATGCGTTTTACTTATTTAGCATGGTAGTAGGCTGACCACTCCGCTAAAAGTTTAGTCCCATCAGGGCAGGGAATTTTTATCTTTTTATTCACTGCTTTATCAGCAGTGTCAGAACACTACCTGGCACATAGTAATCACTCAACAAACATCAAGTGAATAAATGTTGAATGAATGAAAGATGCCAAACCTGAATGAAGAACGGTTTCACCCTAGTTTAAAACTTTTCAAACTGCTTTCAGAGATTACAAGGGGAAGGGACCCAAAGGAGTAAGTTTCTGGACCTCCAATCCCCTGCCTTTACCAGAAAAGACCCAAATCTTACATAGTGGTCTTCCATGCCAGCCTTATTTTAAAGGAAACATTACTTGGATAACATTTTTTGTTTTGTTTTGTTTTGTGATGGAGCCTCGCTCTGTCACCCAGGCTGGAGTGCAGTGGGGGAATCTTGGCTCACTGCAACCTCTGCCTCCCGGGTTCAAGTGATTCTCCTGCCTCAGCCTCCCGAGTAGCTGGGACTACAGGTGCGTGCCACCACACCTGGCTAATTTTTTGTATTTTTAGTAGAGACGGGGTTTCACCATGTTAGCCAGGATGGTCTTGATCTCCTGACCCCGTGATCTGCCTGCCTCAACCTCCCAAAGTGCTGGGATTACAGGCATGAGCCAGCATGCCTGGCCAGTTTTTTTTTTTTTTTTTAACTACTGTTCTAATTCTAAACAAATTAGATATTATAACCTCCCCAGGCTAAGAACAATGACCTTGCTTCAAGGGGCTGGATCCACAAGATACTTCCTTTTTTAAAAAATTATTTTCCTCAGGAGACAGGCTCTCACTGTGTTGCTCAAGTTGGACTTGGAACTCCTGGCCTCAAATGATCCTCCCACCTTAGCATGTGCCACTGCATCCAACTATACTAGATACTTTCTAGTTCCATGTTCCTCAAATTGGGATCCTATGATGTGACTTGGGTGTCCCAGGGAATGCCATGGAATATAAAAATGACACATTTTCCTGAGCAGCAATTTTACCCCAAAATTTGAGAGCAAATAATAATTTTCTGTTCAAACAAAGGATGAAGCAGAATAAAAAGTTCTCATATATTTAGACAGTAAAAGACAAGCTTTAACAGAAATTATGTACTTGCAAGAAGCCACTTTAAACTACTCCTTGACTTGACAGAGGGTATATACTTTCCCTTACTATCAGAAAAAGTAGAATTATTTGAGAAGCACTATGTCCAGGTAATCCTCTGTACTGTGAGGGGAACAGAGGAGATTAGAAATAAAGAGGTGTCAGGCTGAGTGCAGTGGCTCACACCTATAATCCAAGCACTTTGGGAGGCCAAGGCAGGAGGATCACTTGAGCCCAGGAGTTCGAGATCAGTGTGGGCAACATAGCAAGACCCTGTCTCTACAAAAATAAAACATTAATCGGCTGTAGTGGCATGTTCCTGTGGTCCTAGCTACTCGGGAGACTGAGGTGTGAGGATGGCTTGAGCCCAGGAGTTCAAGGGTGCAGTGAGCTATGATGATACCACTGCACTCCAGCCTGGGCGACAGAGACCTCACTGCTAAAATTAAATACATAAATAAAATAACATAAAATGAAAAATAAATTTTAAAAAGTTTAAAGAAAATATGCTATAGTTGGAGCCCTTAAGAGCATGTAGACAGAACTACTTCCCCAAAGAAGCCTGGGCCAGTAGAAAGAACAGCAAAACCTGAAATTGCAGTGAAGTATTTATTTCATTCAATAGATACTTACTGAATACCTACTCCATATTCAGTACTAAAATTTAAAAAGTATAACATGAGGGGGTTTTTTTTTCTTTTTTTTGGTCAACCTACTCACCAAACATGGTTTTTTAAACATTAAAATGTTTTTAACAGTTACCACAATTATAGTTATCTAACCAACTAAAAACAGTGCTGGTAGCAATTAGGGACAGTGGAGCTGGCAAATATATAAACATCTTAAGTGCCCCTACTGATTGATAAATCTGAGAACTCATTGGCTATAATGAGTCTGCATCTAGGAAGCATAATTTTTACTGGCAGCATTTTCCATCATGGCTATCATTTATAGTGGGTTCATAATATTTATTGACTTCTTAGGAAGGAAAGTACCAGAGTCATGGATGAGGGGATGGTTGATCTCCACAACTGATCTATGTAGCTATTCCACAGTCACAAATAATAAAGATGAAGAGCTCTGGATTGAAAAGAAGAAAGAAACCCCAGCTCTTGTACTAACTCTGCCACTAAATCACTGTGTCACTTTCCCTCCCTAGGCCTCAGTTTCCTCATCAGTAAAATGAGGACTTTGGTGGATGAGATCCTCTCAAATGTTCTTTCTAGCTCTGATATTCTATGAGTCTATAAAACCCACATTCATAGCCAAGCCACTTAGTGCATGTACATATCTGAAACAGTCAACAACCACCACCACTGTGTAAGCGAATAAGCAGTCAGGGAAAACCCCGTTAAACAAATGGACTTTACTCCCTATTCTCATTTTCAACAGAGAGGAGAAAGAGTTCAAATTCCAAGAAACACCCGAAACACCACCACTTCACCCTCCTCCCACCACGTTCCAACACAAGGTTATTCTTTAGCACTTCAAAAGTCATATCAGAGATTGTCACAAGTCCAGATCCAATCTACCAAACCCCACTTGGCATGTTGGCAGATGTGGAAAGCATTGAACAGAATGTGGTCAGTTACTATTAAAGATTTAGATATGATCTGGATTTAAATCTACCATGGTCTAAACAAAAAGTTAAGAAGACCACAGGCCCACATAGGAAGGTGAGAAAGTCCACATGGGAAAAGAAGTGGACGCCTGCTCAGTCCTTGGCTCCACTTCAGTATTCTCTGAGAGCAACAGCATTTCTTTCTAGATGCTGTCTGGCCACACACCCACCTGACCTCATTTCAGGGGTTTAAAGCATTTAGTTTTCAGGTTGGGTTTTTAAAATACTACCAAATAATGAAGGGTTATAGCTAGAGGGCCCTCAGAGAGGAACTAGGCCAGGGCTCCAACTGGCAGCAAGTGGATTGTATTCAGCACATTTTGTGAGATCAGCATAGATTTAAAGAAATGGTGGATTTTAAAAATATATTTGATAAGAGCACAAGCTCTCCTGTTCCTCCAGGTAGTCACCACTCCTGGACTTCCACTGAATAGCGTGGGATCAAAACACTCTTGAGTTAGAGCTAAGACTCAGAGACCAAACTTTCCCATGACACCATTGCTGCCCTCTAGTCTCCCTCCCTTTGCAGCCACAAGCCTTTTCACCAGCCGCTATCCAAAATCAGCTCAAGCCTTCTCTGAGAAGACTCTTAATTTGCACCTGACAGTGCTTCCCCCTTCACTTCCTTCTATACTTTAGCATTTCAGCAAATGTGGGAAAGCACTTTTCAAGTGGGCCTATGTACCAACCCATGGGTCTTTCTCCCATTGCAGACAGGCGACCAGTGTAAGCCACCGTGGGGTCAGCAAGGTGTTTCGGAGCTGCCAACAGCCAGAGCTGAAGGTTCAGACACTCATGCAAACACAGGAGCCTCTGTGTATTTGCAATTCACTAGAAGGCAGGTCCATCCAAGGGGTTTTAGTTACCAAGATATTGAAAAAGCCAAAAATACAAAAAGACCTGGTGACAGAGGGCTGCCGCCTGGAAAGTAAGGAACATAGTGAGTCCCTAAGGTACTTTATTTGGGTTTCTGTAAGAATGTCTGCCATGTGTCCCACATTGTCCTGGACATTCCCACATTTCAATACTATGTCCCACTGTCAGATCATGTGTTCCAATTTGTTGTTTCAAAAATGTAAGTACTAGGCCGAGACATGTATTAGTTCTCCACGAGGAGAACAAGACAGTCCTGGCAATATTTATTTGGTGAGGAGATGAACAAAAGTATCTCAGGTTTTTTTCCTTTTTCTTCCCTTCAAACTTATTTTTTTTTTAATAGAGACAGGGTCTCACTCTGTTGCCCAGACTTGAATGTAGTAGCATGAACACAGCTCACTTTAGCCTCAACCTCCTGGGCTCAAGCTCACCTCAGCCTCCCGAGTAGTTGGAACTGTAGGCACACAGCACCACGCCTAGCTAATTTTTTTTTTTTTTTTTGGCGGAGTGGGGAGGAGACAGAGGTGTCATCATCTTGTCCAGGCTGTTTTCAAACTCCTGAACTCAAGTGATCCTCCTGCCTTGGCCTTTCAAAGTGCTGGGAAGCCACTTCAATGGGCCTCAAATTCATTTCTTACCTCTAACACAGGCTGGCTTTTACTCTCACTCTCATTTCAAACTAAGACATTAGAATTTGTACTTGGCAGTGATAGAAGCTGGCATAGAAAAGATAAAAATTATAAAATATTATTTAAATCAAATGACGCAAATTGGAGGCCTAGAGGCATTGTCTATGTGGTGCACATGGTTTATTGCTTCTTTTTTGTAAAAGGTACTAACATTTAAAAAGCGGGAGATTTCACATAAAAATCTATATTTCCATCTTTTCTTGAAAAATCAGAAAGTCAGGCAACACTGAGCCCATATGCTCCTGTGGCAATGATTGGCCAGAGCTGAAAAGAAACTGCCCCATTAGACCAGACGTGTATTCTCTGTGCATGTCGTGAGGTAGCCACATTCCTCGCCATTCCCTATTGCCTCCTTGACACTGCAGTTGGGTATCAGGAGCCCTTTATCATTGCATCTGAACTGTTCTTTTCCTTCCAGTAAAGAAGGTGAAATATTTCTCCTATCCATGCCTAACAAAAATAAGAAAACAAAAGATAAATATGGACTCTATATTTCAAGAAAAAAATGGGGAGAAGAGCATTTTTTACAGAAGTGAAGAATATTACTACATATTCAATATGCAAAACAAATGTGTCTTTCATGAAAATACAATCTGGCTTGCATCACTCATTTAAATCACCTGTCTGCCCTGACAGGCATCTGAGTTGCCACTTCTACTTTACATGAACAAATATTAGTCCTAGTGCCCTTTGCAGCTAAGAGGACAGTGCCTACTTAGGTTCCAGAATTTTATTCTGTTCTATTATTTAAACAGATGCTGACTCAGGAAATTAGGCAATAAAACTCTTTCCTTAGCTGGGCAGGGTAGTGCCCACCTATAGTCTTAGCTACTCAGGAAGCTGAGAGAGGAGGAACCCTTGAGCCCAAGTGTTTGAGGCTTCAGTGAGCTGTGATCATTCCACTGCACTCCAGCCTGAGCAATCGAGTGAGACCCTGTCTCTTAAAAGAAAAGGGAGGAAGGAGGGAAAGAGATAGGAAAGGAAAGGAAAGGGAATGGAAGGGAAGGGAAGGGAAGGGGAGGGGAGGGGAGGGGAAGGGAGGCGAGGGAAGGGGAGGCGAGGGGACGGGAGGGGAGGGGAGAGAGAAAGAGAAAGGAGGGAGGGAATGAAGGAAGAAAAAAGAAAGAAAAGACCTCTTTCCTTTTAATTTTTTTGTTTGTTTACCTTTCCTATGGTGCTGATCCTTTTTATTTACAATGCTCCAGTTGTGTAAGCGTATCTAATCCATTTTAGAATTATCTAATGTATCTAATGCCACAAGGAATACACACACACACACACACACACACACACACACCCCTTCTAGTTGATTTTATCTGTATAATAAACTCTCACTCTGAGGGTGGAATTTAAATGATGCTATGCTGCTCTTCGGTATCCTCCACAATAAGAGAGCACGAAATACTGGACAAGCACTGATACACTCCTATACACTTAACATTTTGCCCAGAGCTCTCTTATGGTATATACCACTTTTCTATTATGTATTAGACAGTTTGTAACTCTCCCATTCAATCTCAAGTTGGCTGAAAATATAATTTGTGTCTAGTTCATCTTGATGTTCTTATGGCACATAGTACAGAGACTTTCCCTGAACAGGTACTCAAACTATATTGGATGGATGGATGGATGGATGGAGAATGGATCAATGGATGGATGGATGACAGAATGAATGGCTCTCTCTCATCATCCATCACTGCTTAACCATTTTGTTCTCTTGCTTCATCATTTTTCCTTTGAGGACCTGTGGGTGGAGTCAAAAATCTGGCTACAAAAGCAAGTGAAGGTAGTAAAGAAAAAATGAGTTTTTCACACTTAGATGAGGCATAAATACAGTTCCTTAGTTCAACACAGATACAGATATATAAGACCATTCAGTCAGTCATGATCAAAACCATCTGCTACTCTGAGGCCTACCTCACCCCAGCTGGCTGTTTCACCAGTAATTTGTCTCTTAGTTCAGCCTCATAATGATCTCCTGTGAACACTAGTTCTGAAAGGCACTGCCTAAAATACTGGGCTCTGTTTCCACGCAACCCTGGCCCAACAACTTACAATATAATTGAGGATATAAATTTTGGAGAGAACATAGTTTGATGGTATCCATATTCTGTCCTTTGATTACTTTTAGAGTAGACCATGTTTCAATGTAGTATAAAGGTAGCTAACACTAATTATGCTTTTCAATTTTTTATTTATTTTTATTTTTTGAGACAGGGTCTCACTCTGTTGCCCCAACTGGAGTGCAGTGGCACGATCACAGCTCACTGCAGCCTCAACCTCCTGAGCTGAAGCCATCCTCCGCCTCAGCCTCCCAAGTAGCTGGGACCACAGATGCATTCCACCACTCCTGGTTATTCTTTTATTTTTTTGTAGAGACAGGGTCTCACTATTTTGCTCAGGCTGGTCATAAACTCCTGGGTTCAAGAAATACTCCTGCCTCGGCCTCCCAAAGTGTTGGGATTACAGGTATGAGCCACCCTGCCCAGTCATGCTTATTTTTTAAAGATTACCTCTTTGACAGTCTTTTTTATTATTAGTTAGTTCTGCCATGTATGGATAAAACCATAAGTGGTTACTAAGACTATACCTGGTTTTTAAATCATATTCCTTTCCATCCATTCAAATGGTCCTTGTTCCTAACCACCGAAACATTTATCCTAGATTTTTCCTAGACCATAGACCATTATAGCCAGAAACAATTTTAGAGATTGCCTAGTCCAACTCCCTCATTTTACAATGTGTTAGTTCCTTATTGATGCTCTAACAAATTACCACACACTTAGTGACTTAAAACAATACAAATTTATTTTCTTATAGTTCATAAGGCTAGAAGTCCAAAATCAGTCACACTGGGCTAAAGTCCAAGTGTTGGCAGTGCTGGTTCCTTCTGGAGGCTCTAGGAGAAAGCCCTTCTCCTTGACTTTTTCAATTTCTAGTGATTGCCTGTATTCCTTGACTGATGGCTCCTTTCTCTATTTTCAAAGCATATCACTCCACCCTCTACTTCTATCATCACACTGCTTCCTCCTCCTCCTCTGAATCCTCTTGCCTCTTTTTATAGTGACCATTGTGAATATACTGGTCTCACCCGGATAATCTAGGCTGATCCCACCATATCGAGATGCTTAATTTAATCACATCTACAATGTCCCTTTTACCGTATAAGGTAACAGACACATCTTCCAATGATTAGGACATGATCATATTGGAAAGGGGCATTTTTCAGCCTACCACAATAAATGAAAAGTTTGGGGTCCAGAAAGGGGTAGTGACCTGGCCCAGGTCAAGTACTTAGTTAGTGGCAGGCAGAGCCTGCACTCTAGGTCTCCTGATTTTCCAACCACCATTCATGATACAGCAAATCTTTACAGGATTAAGTACTTTGTGTCTTCCAAGGTAACAATCAGCTAATCTGATAAACCATCTTGAAATGGCTAGAAAACAATAATCAGGATCCACCTCCCTTTTCCAGCGAATATCTTTTTATTCTAGCATGGCCTTCCAGAGTTACCTTATAGTGAGAATGTCAGAGTAGATCAAGAAGTGGAGGTCAATGGGAGTGACACAGAGGAGAGATGGGCCAGACGAGACTTCTTAGGATGATCAAAAGTGAGGAGGCTGAGCTGATTAGCAGTAATGTATAACCTTGTTGAGAACTCTGAAAATTACTTTATACAAGTAGAATATAGAATCCATTACAATCAATACATGAACAAATTCATGAATAGTATATACCTTCTCCTATTGGCATCCATTAAAGATCAGAGAAAATAGACATTTTTCAACAGGTAACAAAAATAAACACATAAGGGAAATTATAAAGTATATTCATGAACAATGAATCAAATTAGTATAATTAAGCTCTTATCAAAGCAGATGCATTTTTTCCTAATGGTATTAATGATATAATTTTTTTTTTTTTTTTTAGACGGAGTCTCGCTCTGTTGCCCAGGCTGGAGTGCAATGGCCAGATCTCAGCTCACTGCAAGCTCCACCTCCCGGGTTTATGCCATTCTCCTGCCTCAGCCTCCCGAGTAGCTGGGACTATAGGTGCCTGCCACCTCACCCGGCTAGTTTTTTTTTTTTTTTTGGATTTTTTAGTAGAGATGGGGTTTCATCGTGTTAGCCAGGATGGTCTCGATCTCCTGACCTCGTGATCCGCCCGTCTCGGCCTCCCAAAGTGCTGGGATTACAGGCTTGAGCCACCGCGCCCGGCCAATGATAGATTTTTAAAGGATCTTTTGAAATACAGTAGTATGGTGAGCACCATATTCCTAAATAATTTCCTTCACACGTAAGCCGAATCTATAAATTTCATATTCATGACAAGTTGAATTCACCACCTCCTAGCCTGACTGTGAATGAGTGGTTGTGACATTTCAGAGAACATAGTGGGAATACTGAAAACTTTCACTTTTCATTTATTCTGACACTACGTAGAAAGCACATATTCTATTTACAATAAAGAACCATGACAAAGTAGCACTCCATCTTTTGGTTACAGTTAAATTCACACTAAATATAAAATTATTGATTGCTGCCCAGACATAAGCTACAAAACATAACTCTAAAGATCAATGAATTTAAATGGCACCAAAACTGTAATGAACATCCAGTCAGACAATAAATTTAGTGTAGTATATCCCTAAAGGGAAATTATCATTAGATTCAATACTTTATCTACATGGGCAAACGTGTCTGTACAGAAACGGTACATTCCTCTCTACAGGCAAGCCATAGAAATCCAGTTTATGTATTCCATTACTAACAAAGAATTCACAATGAAAACAAAAAATAGCCTTTTGAAGAAAATGGTGGGACCTCCAAGCAAAACAAAGTCAAACAAATTCGATATCTTAACACATAAGTCTGACTCACAACCATCAGATTCTTGTTTCTTCTCCAAGTTAATCAGCTAACCTTTAACCCAGTCATTGGAGACACAAGCCCTCCCTCGAGGATGCCAGGTCCTACCCTTGTTCAAACACAAGGCATCTTCTCTTCAGTCACCCAAGCCTGATCTACCAAGGTCCCTGGGGCTGTCAGCCCTTCTTTAAGAAGCCTCCTTTCTCTTGCTGTGTGGGGACTTTCCATCCTCTCTAAGCCTCAATTTCCTCATCTGAAAAATGGGGATAAGAAAACAATAAATATCTCATAGATTTACCATGAGAATGAAAGATGTAATTTTAATATAGAGAACCTGGCTGGGTGCTTGCCACACAGTAGGTGATTATTAAAACATAACTAAAAATGATAACAGCAATGACAATTATGAGTTTTCTCCACTTAATTTATCTCCACCTGGACAGATGAGATCCTCACACTTGCTGTGTTTCCATCAACTTAGATACAATAATTCCAATTTTTTCTGCAAGGTCTTTTACTTGGCCAGCTCTACCCCCCACCCCATATCTGGCCTGAACATAACTTCTGGTCAACTGCCAATCTTTACAAATGATGAAATTAATGTATCTAAAGCCCACAGTTAGACTGACACAAAATCATGGAATGTTAGAGCTGGAAAGTACCTGAAATATCAATATCACCTAGTCCAAGGTTTCCCAACTTAGATTGTATTGTGGTCCAGGTTAGTATTGAAATTCTTTACCCTGGACAGCAGGAATAAGATAGGGAAGGTGAGGAAGGGCAAGGCAGGAGTCAGGATTTGATTTAAAATGTTGACTTGCTCTATTATGGATTGGCTGTTTGGAAAGATCAATCAAACCCAAACCTCTTCTTATTACAGAGGGAAAATCTAGGAGTCATGCAGGTTAAGCGATTTGCTCCAAATTATACAAAACATTAGTGGCAAAGGTTGAATTAGCATCCAAATTTCCTGGCTCCCAATCCAGTGCTCCTTCTTCTATACCATGCTGCTTCTGGGCATATCTTTATATTTGAATAGACTCTATCGAGGGTGAAGCTGTAAAAAATTATTAACATGCCTGGTCTAATAATTTGAGCTGTGTATTCACACCATTAAAGGTCTTTTAAGCAGCCAGGCTCTCCCCAAAAGGATAAACTCTCAACTGTTTGCCTTATCTGCACCAGGGCTCCAGCTCTATTCAACTCTAAACTATACTGGCTGCTGGCTCTGCTACTCATCATATTCTCTACCCACCTAGCCCTTTATAGCTACATGTTATTTTCCTCCTGGTAATAATCTGTGGTATCTGGCCCTTAGTAACTATTCAGTGTGGAACTGCAGACTAACAGACCAAATGAGTAACTACAAATTTGCCTCTCTGTATTGACAATGGAGCCTCATGCATCCTTGGATAACAACCAATTTAGATTGACCCAATTCTCAGGACCTTCCTACACAGCAGCAACTATAGGGGCTGGGAAGATGAGACTCAGGGAGCTCATTACTTAGTAAAGGCAAGACTAGTTCGCAAGCTGATGACTGATGGTGGGTAATACAGCTCTTAAAAAGGATGAGTTCATGTCCTTTGCAGGGACATGGATGAAGCTGGAAACCAACATTCTCAGCAGACCATCACAAGAACAGAAAACCAAACACCGCATGTTCTCACTCATAGGTGAGAGTTGAACAAGAAGAACACGTGGACACATGGAGGGGAACATCACACAATGGGGCCTGTTGGGGGTGGGGGGCTAGGGGAGGGATAGCATTAGGAGAAATACCTAATGTAGGTGACGGGTTGATGGGTGCAGCAAACCACCATGGCACGTGTATACCTATGTAACAAACCTGCACGTTCTGCACATGTACCCCGAACTTAAAGTATAATAATAATAATTTTTAAAAGACTGGTTTTAAATCCTAGCACTTTGGGAGGCCAAGGTGGGATGATCACTTGAGACCTAGGCAATATAGTGAGACCCTGTCTCTACCAAAGAGAGAGAGAGAGAGAGAGAGAGAGAGAGAGAGAGAGAGAGAGACTAGTTTTGATCCTAACAAGTTGACACATTTTTGACCTGGTCACTTTTTACTAGAGTTTTTTATAGGTTTAACTTCTGCCTGATTTCTTCTTCAGTTTATCTTTCTTCACTGGACAACCTTAGCAGAGTACCTGGCAAATAGAAGGCAAGCACTCCACAAAGGTGTAATGAACTCAACTTCTTCTTGCTACTTGAAATCTGCTTCCCAATCTTCTCCACGACATGTGACTGGGAGTCGTACGGAGTTCAGTTATCCTTAAAGTCAAAAGAAAAAGAGACCAGGCGTGGTGGCTCATGTCTGTAATCCTAGCACTTTGGGAGGCCGAGGCAGGTGGATTGCCTGAGCTCAGGAGTTTGAGACCAGCCTGGGCAACATGGTGAAACCCTGTCTACTAAAATACAAAAAAAAAAAAAAAAAAGTTGTGGCAGCACGCGCCTGTAGTCCCAGCTCCTCAGGATGCTGAGGCAGGAGAATTGCTTGAACCCAGGAGGCAGAGGTTGCAGTGAGCCAAGATCATGCCACTGCACTCCAGCTTGGTGACAGAGCAAGACTCCGTCTCAATAAATAAATAAATAAATAAATAAATAAATAAATAAAAAGAAAGATGGTCTTCAGCATTATGACCTTTGGTATGCTGGATTTTTAGCAGTGCTGACCTTGGTTTTTGCTTTGTTGGCTTGGAGGGTTTTTTTTCCTCCATTTTCTGATACATATGGCCTTGCCTGCCTTAAGCAATATAAGTGTAGGAAGCTGCCTGAGTTTAGGCAATCTTCCCTCCAACCTCAGCCATGACATATACAACATAGTAGAGGCAAGATGCTAGCTATGTGGAGGGCTTTGACAGCTACCAGACTTAGGTTCAATTCTTGGCTCTACCACTTACTTCCCAGCTGTGTGACCTTAAGTTGTTTCACTTTTTTGTGCCTAAGATTCCTTATCTATAAAATAAGAATAACAACAATACCTACCAGTGGTATAAGAAAAAAAATATACTTGACTCTGTCCCCGGTTCCTGGCACAAAGCTCCTAAAACCCCTGGAATTTCCTGAGTGATAGGAGTGTCTTGTTATTCATAACGAATCTTTCTCAAACAGACCTGGGTTTATTCTATTCAGCTGATGCAGGGTAGGGCCCCTAGATAGCTTCTGGATGGGAGCTGTTCACAAGAAAGACTAAATGTGACTAGAGTGTTGGAACTTTCAGTCGCACTCCCAAACCTCCAGGGAAGGGAAGAGGGCTGGAAATTATGTCCTATAAAAACTCTTGAAAAAGGAGAACTAGAGAGCTTCTGGTTGGTTAACATGTTAATGTGCTGGGCAGGAGGGCATGGAAGCTCCATGTAGCCCCCACCCCAGGCCCTCATGTCATTTCTTTCATTTGGCTGTTCCCAAGTTGCATAACAAACCAGTAATTATAAGTAAAATATTTTCCTGAGTTATTTGAGTTTTTGTTTGTTTGGTTGGTTGACTGGTTTTTTGTTTCTGTTTTTGTTTTTGTTTTTGTTTTTTTGAGATGGAGTCTCACTCTGTTGCCCAGAGTGCGGGGGCACTACATCAGCTCACTGCAACCTCCACCTCCCGGGTTCAAGCGATTCTCATGTCTCAGCCTCCTGAGTAGCTGGGATTATAGGTACCCACCACCACGCCTGGCTAATTTTTGTATTTTTAGTAGAGACAGGGTTTTGCCATGTTGGCCAGGCTGGTCTCGAACTCCTGACCTCAAGTGATCTGCCTGCCTTGGCCTCCCAAAGTGCTGGGATTACAGGAGTGAGCCACCGCGGCTGGCCTGAGTTCTGTGAATTATGGAATTATTGAACCAGAGAGGGGTTGTGGGAATCCCTGAATTGGTAGTCAGCTGGGCAGAAGTGTAGGTCATCTGAGAACCCCATTTGTGCCTGGTGTCTGAAGTGGGGGCAGTCTTGTGTGATGAAGCCCTTAAACCGTGAGGTTTGGACTAACTTCAGGTAGCTAGTCTCAGAATTTAACTGAACTGTTGGACGCCCAGTTGATGCCCACAGTGAACTGGAGAATGTTTTTGTGTGTTTGAAAAAAAAACACCCTGTATTTGGTGTATTTGACACCAGATACAGCTCAATCTTGGCCTCCTCTCCATCTCCACGGAATCTCAGCATGCCTCACAGCTGAGTATATATGGGTTTGACTTAAAAGGCAGAACAAGACACTAAAAAAAGCAACAGACCGCCTCACAGAGTTGTTGTGAGGATTAAATATAACTTGTGATATACAGATTAGTGATTAATAAAGAACAGCTATTACTATTAGTTGCATGACCGCTTCTTCCATAGTTTCTGAATCATAACCAATGTCTTCTGTCAGAACCCCAGCCAGGTTGGCTATGACCCTCAATCCCCATCTAACCCTAACAACTGCTTTTCTTCTTAGACCAGACCTGTATCTCTCCTCTCTCCTCTCTCCTCTCCTTCCTCTCTCTCTCTCTCTCTCTCTCTCTCTCTCTCTCCCCCCCCCCCCAGCTACTAGCTGAATTCCTGCTGCTGAAATTAGATGGTCATCCATACCCAGCCATCTACCCCAAAGCATGATATTGCCATGTGCCTCACTCATAGCTCCACCTGTGCCACTAGGCCCAAACCCTCAGATGAGACCCTCTGGACATAAATACTTGCCAATTCCAGGTGAAATTTGCTCCATCTCCTCAGATGCTGGGACGTGGATAGCAGGCAACTATCCTTGGATGAGAGCCTTAACTGCTGATTCAGCTCCGTCTTGACCTCCTCCCCATCTCCACTGAAACTCAGCATGCCTCACAGCTGAGTACATATGGGTTTGACTTAAAAGGCAGAACAAGACATTAAGGTAATGGTGGTCTCATGACTTTCAGAGTGGCTGACACTAACAAAGATCTTAACCCTAACTTCAAAAAGAATTTAAGACTAAGTACCAATCTTCCTGGAATGTTCAAGATGGTTACCTTTTGTCTAAAAAAACAATCATTTTTTTCCATGTGATTCACACATTATCAGAGGTCTCTGACTTCCTTTTGAGTGTCTAGATATTCCAGCAAAAAATTTTAAATATTACACTTTCTACTAACACCCCCCAGAGAAGAAGTACATAGAAAGGACTATTGAGACCATTATGGCTCTCCTGCAACAAGAATCTGCTTGTCTGAGACCACCACAGGAGGCAGAATGAATGGTACTTCTCTGTTGATTTTTCTTAAGGATCCTAATCCAATTACCTTCAGTTCTCAAATCAAAATAAGACTTTCCTGGACAAAGATAGAAGTGAATTCATTCGGACAAGTGAAGTCTGTTGGTTCAAAACCAAACCCCCAACCATCATACATATGTATCTTTCTTTATATAAGTCTTGTTTCTAAATGTGCTGCACGTGAAAAGGCTTTTTAAAAATAAATTGGCCCACATTTCAAGCACACCAGAGGAGCTTGCTATTTAAAGGAATCTCTGTGAGACATTTTGTACAGCAAATAACCACCCATTAATTTATTTGCAAAATTTGGATTTCCACACATTGCCTTTACTTTAAGGGAAAAATGGTAACATATTTTCTACTGATTCCCAGAAGTACAAAATTATGACCCGATCATGCCAGAATCTTATCATCTCTGCATTATAGCAACAATCAGCTAGAATTGTCTCAGTTCCTGGTTACTGACACATAGTGCCATAGAATCTCAAACGGCCTTGACAACCAGGATCCCACTCTACAACAGATCTAAAATAAGCTGCCTCCCCAGAACCGAGATTACCAAAAAAAATGACCAATCTGGCCACAAAGATATTTTCATGCCTATTCCAAGCACAGATCACAGATCATATACCAGGTAAAGGTACACATTCTAATCAGAGGGATAAATGCTAGAATCATGTGCCAAAAGTGGCACCAAATGTGGCACCCAAGATGGCTGCAGGACACTTACATTCTAGTGCAATCAACAACGTGTGAATACACCGGAGTCACTGGTAAACGGCAGCCAAATTTTCTATAGGGGATGTCTGGAAGCCACGAGGAAGAGAGCAGCAGTCCAATTTAGAATTGCTGAGCTGGGGGATATTTAGAAGGAATGAGATGAAGAGAGAGAAGTTTTCTCACCCTTTCCCAGGCAGCCAGCACCCTGTCCCATTTACTGCCCTAAGCTTTTCTACTTTTTACAACTTCTTTATACTTTTTGACATTTCAGAAGCCACAGGCATCCAAAAGCCCCACATTTCCTGACAGCGCTCTCTCTCTCTCTCTCTCTCTCTCTCTCTCTCTGCCTGCCTCCAGCTTACCTATCAAACAAACCCTCAGAGTTTCTCATCTTTGTTAACACGTACAGGACTCAAATGGTAGGATTAATTTTGTCTAATTTAAACAGTAATTCACTTTGAATATTTATGTATATGCTCCTTTCTCCTATCAAGGACTTGAGATAGCTTTCATTTGAAAACAGAAAACAACAGAAGAGAAAGATAAACACAACTTTGGGGGTTTTTTGAGACAAGATCTTGCTATGTTGCCCAGGCTGGTCTTGAACTCCTGGGCACAAGAGATCCTTCTGCCTCAGCCTCCTGAGTAGCTAGGACTGTAGGCATGTGCCACTGAGCCCAGCTGAAACACAATTCTACAATGGCAATTTTAAGGGGATGGGGTGTAATGAGGGTGGAGAACAAAGCAACATAGTTCAGTTAGGTAGCTTTTCTGGACTAAATACAGGGATATAACTAAATACAGGGATATAACTTAGAGAATCCTGGGGAATAAGTGGTAAATTTATGCCTTTGACTCTCCCTCTCAAATATCAACTGTCTCAGTCAGTCTTTCACTGAGAGAACAGGGGTATACTTGAACTGGGCTATAACTGGGGAGATTTCCCCAAATAATTAGGTGGCAAACTGAGTGGCAGTCGGTGCTCTCAGAGATCAGAGGCAGAGAGATCACTGGGCACTATAGCAAGTGGGCAAGTTTTCCTGGAGCAAGCCAGAGAAGAGGCTGGAATTCTGCATGCCTGAATGATTTATTTTCCACTACTCTTTCTCAATGATCATGCCTATCCTCCCGGAAGCTTGGTAAAAAGGGGTCCTGTTGCCCATACAGCTACTCAGCAAATGAATGAACATCCCATCTCATAAACATTTCAGGAAATTAAATCTAAATCTTTATACCTGATAAGTGAAAACATTTGGCCATTTGGGGTCCAGAGGAGTCAAATAATTGGCCACTATAATTGCATGGCCTTCACTAGAATGGAAGCAACTGCCCCTGAAATGACCTGTTATCTGTAGCCTGGGGAAACCGTGTCTATAACTTGCTCAGGTGCCTTAACTCTTGGCAGAACTGATATTCAACAGTCCTGAGGTATGTATGGGGTCATAGGCTGGGTTCCCTGCCCAATGTGCATATCTGTCTAAAGACTCTACTTCTCACCCTACCTGATTTGGCCTGCCAGAGACCACACATATTTATACATGTATTCAACACAGCTCTCACCAGAAGGACATCTATTATGTACTAAAAATAATTAAGAATAGGTAACACTTCTATAGCACTTATTGTGTGCCAATAGCTATTCTAAGCTCATTACACATATTAAATCATTTAATAATCATAAATTACCTCATGAGGTAAATATCATTATTATTGCCATTTCACAGATGAGAAAACTGAGGCACAGAGAAGTAAAGGGACTCACCATGAGTTTCACAGTCAATACATGGCAAAGTGGCAATTTCAGCCCAAGCTGTCTGGCTCCAGAGTCTTTGCTTTTAACAATTACATTATGCTTTCTGATCTGTAGAGCAAGAGGCAAAGGACTAACTATCCTGTATTACCCACGTTGGTTAAGATGGCATATAACATATAGCCCAGATAGCACGGTGATTATCAAAAGAACACAGACTAGGCTACAACCACATGTTATAATTTGAGAAGAGCTGGACAGGATCTCCCACCCAAAAATCTCTCTCACCTCCTGCAAAAATACCCCAAATTTCCACCATTAGAAAGTCACTTCTCAGTCGGGCGCAGTGGCTCACACCTGTAATCCCAGCACTTTGGGAGGCCGAGGTGGGCGGATCACCTGAGGTCAAGAGTTCGAGACCAGCCTGACCAACATGGTGAAACCCTGTCTCTATTAAAAATACAAAAATTAACTGGGCATGGTGTTGGGCGCCTGTAATCCCAGCTACTTGGGAGGCTGAGACAGGAGAATTGCTTGAACCCGGGAGGAGGAGGTTGCAGTGAACCAAGATTGTGCCACTACACTCCAGTCTGGGTGACAGAGCAAGACTCCATCTCAAAGAAAAAAAAAACAGGGGGGAGTCACTTTTCTATATCTTAGAGTCTTTTCCATTTTCAAAAATCCCCTATGAAAAGGTATCACTGAGAAAAGTAATCTCTTAAATAATTATCAGGCATCTACAGTGTGATTTTTAAAACAGTAAATTGGGCTTCCAGTTAGAAGAGGGGTTCTAATTCTGGCTCTGTCAATTATTACCTATGTGACCTTGGGCAAAACGAGTGGATCTTGGTTTCTTTATCTGTTAAATGGCAATGCTACCACCTTCTGCAACTCCCTCATGGGATTGTCATTGGAATTTAATGGTTCCAAAAGCATTTTGCAGACTTTAAAAGATTATACAACTATAAGGTATTATTGTGATCAGCTAAACCTCTGGTAAGATTAGATAAGTTAGTTGACAACCAGAGAAATGTATGCAGCCAGTTTAAGGTGGACAGACTGACAAGGCATGGTCCAAAAAGAATTATGTCACAAGCTAAGCCTGGTGGTACATGCCTGTGGTACCAGCTACTCAGGAGGCTGAAGTGGAAGAATCATCTGAGCCCAGGAGTTCAAGGTTCAAGACCAGCCTCACAACATAGTAAAACTCCATCACACATACATACACACACACACACACACACACACACACACAGACGAATTATGTCACAGGCAATTCAAACTTGTCAGCCCAGGCAGAGATGGCCACCACCTGACTGAGTCTCTTTCAGGCAGACTAACACTTTAGCATGAATCTCCTCTGGTTGTCCCTGGCTCTTCT
Organism: Macaca thibetana thibetana; assembly: GCF_024542745.1. Classification (NCBI taxonomy): domain Eukaryota; kingdom Metazoa; phylum Chordata; class Mammalia; order Primates; family Cercopithecidae; genus Macaca; species Macaca thibetana. The sequence continues at coordinate 113,300,556 of NC_065598.1, forward strand.
TGGCTGTGGCCTCTATGACTGGATACTCTGGATTGGTATTTCAGGTTCCAGAGCCCCAGGTTTGGTCCTAGGTTCTAGGCCTTGGTGCTCTTTCTCGAACTTTCTCCTCTAGTGTGCTGGTTCTGGCAGCAGCTCCACCTATGGTCCAATACACCTTTCCACTGACTTCCTCAACTCACTCAGCCTTCCAGTTACAGCAACGCCCCAGATCCTTGCTTCTCTGCCTCAGTCAACAAGTATCTATTAAGTGCCTGCTATGTGATGGGAACAGTGCTCCTCTACCAGGTAAGTGGTTTCTATGTCTGTAACAGCAGGGAACTGGAGGTGACAGGCAGGGCACAGGGGCACCAAGATGCAGGAGAGGCACATGGAAAAGTAAAAGGCAAAAAGGTAGATGGGAGCGGTGGCTCATGCTTGTAATCCCAGCACTTTGAGAGGACCGCTTCAGGCCAGGAGGTCAAGACTAGCCTGAGCAACAGAGAGAGACCTAGTGTCTATAAAAAATGGTTTAAAATTAGCCAGTGGTAGTGACATGTGCCTGTGGTCCCAGCTACTTGGGAGGCTGAGGTGGGAGGATCGCTTGAGCCCAGGAGTTTGAGGCTGCAGTGAGTTGTGATTGCACCACTGCACTCCAGCCTGGGCGACAAAGTGAGACCCTGTCTCAAATAAATTATACAAAAAAAAAAGTAACAGGTAAATAAAAATAGTCTTGTCTGCTTCACTCTTTTGCAGAACAGAATGTAATTGTTACAGAGGGAACTTGATGAAGCATTTACTGTGTGTTGCACACTTGGGACAGGTAGAAAGACATGCTCCCTGAACTAGAAAGACAATATAATGGGGGTAAATAGACAATTACAACTTTCTGCAAGGGCCTAAGCACCTCTAAGGAAATATCATTTTGTAAAGAATCTCTCTTTCATTGGTCACCAGTTTCTCCCCCTAAAGTTGCTAAAGCCTAAAAGGACTTAGGTAAAACATAATACAGCAGTTTGAATTGAGGGGCCAATGCTGTGTTTGAAATATAAATTGTGATAGGCTACTTTTTTTCTGCCATATATATTTTCCCCTGGTTTCTTTTTAAGTTTTATTGGGATATAACCTACATACAGTAAAGTGCACAAATCTCAAGTGAATCACTCAATAAAATTTTACTTATGTATATACACATGTAACCACTGCCCACATCAAGCTAGAAAATATTATAGCACACCAGCAACTTCTCTTGTACCACAAGATCAATCCCATCTGCACCACAATGAGGTAACCACTATTTTGATCTCGTGTAATAGTCTTTTTTATATATTTTTAGCACTGGGAAGTTAGATTTGTCTGGGGAGCTCTAGCTCCTGAATACTGGACCTTCTTCAATGTACTTGGGCAGCCCAACCTCTAAATATTTTGCCATCTTCAGTGTGCTCAAGCTGCTCAGACTCTATTTTTCTGACTACTCTCCCTCCTCCATAACAACATCCAGCTGTCACTAAAAGAAGGAAGGACAGCCAGAGGAAACAGACACAAGTAAGGTTTATTCCACTGTTAGAACTTACTGACAAAGTGTTACCACTTTGCTAGAGGGCCAAGAAAGGACTCAGCTTTGTTCGAGAGCCCATGGGGTATTTAGGACAACTCCACCTAATCTGTTACCCTATTAACAGCATGCCTTACTTGAAGCAGAATGAAAATGTCACCGTTATTTCCCCTTTGGGTTAGAGAATGTCCCTTTATCTTCTCCACTGGAACTCAGGAGAATGGAGGGTATCATCAAATTTGCTTGTGATCTGTCCATACGCTGTGAACCCGTGTCGTGCTCTAAAGGTTCGCCCAACTAACAAGACTGCTCTTTGCTTCACCTGTGCAATGAAGGAATGAGTATGCAATCAAACCAACACATAATAGAAGCAATCGTTACACAATATCAACTATAATGAAGGTTGATACATGGTACAATGGTATACAAGAGGAAGGAGAATCTGAGTGCAAAAATCCTTCCCAGAGGAAGCTGTGCTTGAGTTCATTTGAAAGAGGGAACAGCGGCTGGGTGCGGTGACTCATGCCTGTAATCCTAGCACTTTGGGAGGCCGAGGCGGGTGATCACGAGGTCAGGAGTTCAAGACCAGCCTGGCCAAAATGGTGAAACCCCGTCTCCACTAAAACTATAAAACTTAGCCGTGCATGGTGGCAGGCGCCTGTAATCCCAGCTACTCGGAAGGCTGAGGCAGAGAATTGCTTGAACCTGGGAGGCAGGGGTTTCAATGAGCCGAGATCGTGCCACTGCACTCCAGCCTGGGCAACAGAGTGAGCTCCGTCTCAAAAAAAAAAGAAAGAAGGAAGGAAGGAAGGAAGGAAGGAAGGAAGGAAGGAAGGAAGGAAGGAAGGAAGGGAGGGAGGGAGGGAGGGAGGGAGGGAGGGAGAAAGGAAAGGAAAGGAAAGGAAAGGAAAGGAAAGGAGAAAGGAAGGAAGGAAGTGCATGGGCACAGGTTTGGATATATGAAAGGACATGGAATTATCTGGGGACTCAGTTCAATGTTGCTATAGCATGAAAAGATAGACGTATGAGGAGATAACTCTAGAGAAAAAGATAAAACCCAGATCATGAAGGACTTTATATGACCTACAAAGAAGTTCAGATTTACACCCTAGGCAATGGAGAACCACAAAAGTAAAGAATTTTTAGTTCGAAAATGACCCAATCAGATTTGTATTTTTAAAAAGTTACTCTTCCAGCAGTGTGGAGAACTTAATAAAATAGGGGTGAAACTGAAGACTGCCGCAACGATCCAGCGGGGGCCTGATGAGATGCCTATAGAACATCCAGGCGATGAGATGCCTATAGAACATCCAGGCGGAGATATTCTATAGACAGTTAGACATGCAGGTTTGGAGCTTAGAAAACTGGGCTGAAGGTAAGCTTCAGAGTCATATGTATATAAATGATCGTGTTTAGACTGTTCAGGGAGAAATACAGGACAGAGTACAAGGTCAAGGTTAGAGCTTTGTGAAACAATACTGAAGGTGTCAGCCAAGGAAGAGGAGCCAGAGAATGAGGTAAGGGGTAAGATATATAAACAAAAGTTGAAGATTATCACAGAAGCCAAAGGAGGGAAGATTTTTAAAGAGGGAGTGGTTAATATTTCATATGCCGTAATACATTGCAAGATAAGAAAAGTATCCAGTGGTTTGGCAACATGGAGGTCACTGGTGACCTTAGTGAGAACAATATCAGTACTAGATCACAACACATTAAAGAGTGAACGGGAGTGAGGAAGCAGAGGGAAGCAGTTAGCTTAGCTAGAGCAGGAAGAAAGGAAATAGAATATCTAGAAGGGAAAACCATAGCTAAAAGGGGCTGTGCATATGATGGCATATAACATTGCCAGAAAATATTATTCCACTGGAGGTGTTGTAAAAGGGAGCCAAGTATCAGGTTAAATATTGGCCAAAATAACTTTTAAGACAGAGATTTTATGATTCCTACAGATAAAGGGTGATATGGCTGGAGCTTCCAACATAAAGGTTTTCTCAGGTTCAGAGGAGCTTCCTGAACTGTCAAGGTGGAACAAAATAAATTAAATACATTTATCTTTTGTTGTAAATATAAAAAATGATTGGAAAGTGAGAATGCAACAGAAACCATTTTTAGGCCTTTGGTTTTTAAAGGCCTAAAAGGCTAAACAAAAACACAACCTATGCAAAGGTGGGATACAAATCATTTGTCTTTCTAGGATTTTACCAAATTGGTGTATAGATAGAATTTTTTAAATCCTGTGTGGCTGTAATTTACTGACAGAAAAAGCAAGTCAAAATACAATGGCCCAGTTGGGTATGGTGATGCTTGGCTGTAGGCCCAGCTACTCAGGAGGATCACTTGAGCCCAGGAGTTCAGGACCAGCCTAGGCAACATGGCAAGTGACTCTGTCTCTTTAAAAAGGCCTATAATTTATAATTTAACATATTTCTTTTTTTGTTTGTTTTAGAGACAGGGTCTCGCCATCTTGTCCAGGCTGATCTCAAACTCAAGCGATCCTCCTGCTTCAGTCTCCCAAAGTGCTGGGATTACAGGCAGGAGCTGCCACACCTGGCCTATTTTTCTTACTAAGTACAGGAAAACATCTTTGACATCTTCACAACATGGGCTAGGAAGATATGTAATTAAAACTGAGAGCTAAAATACTCATGGATGATTCCTATATTCAGTCAACAAACATTTATGGAGCACCTATGTGAGCCAGGCATTGCTCTAGTCACTGGATGTTAACGACAACAACAACAAAAAAAAGATGTATTTTTGGCTCTTGGTACAATGAGCAAGAAAAAAAAAAGATGTTTATGTAATTCTTTCTAAAACTTGATCAACACAGTTAGAAGAACTGCCATCTTTTCCAAAATATTTGGGTTTGTGGTAATTTATATTTAAGGCCGTATTTATCTTACTATATTTAAAGCATGGTATATTAGAACAGGGGGACCATAAAGGATCACTGGCCTATCCTATCCCATTTCACAGATGGCAAAAGTGAAGTGACAAGAAGTTTAAAACACAACTTTCAACTATTAGAGCCAGGGTTAGAACCCAGAATTCAGCACTCTCTGTACCAATGAAAATCACACAACTAAAACCACATCTCTCCCCAACACCTGCACTCACCTCTACTACCTCTTTTCATCAGTTTTTCAATAATCAGTTCTACATTTTTCTCAAAAATAAATAGCAAAGTGTCTATGGCTCTATGACCCTTGGGCACTTGGCCCAGTTTTATAACATACAGCTTAGTAACTGCAAACATCTCTCATCAATGCCTTCGTTATTGGGAGGTGGGAGCGGGGGCAGCTGGCAAAGATTGCCTAGCTTTGGGCATTTAGCTAAAACGTCCAAAATTCCAGGAAGATATCGGGGATGTTTTATCTTCATTGTCTGGCTTCTAGGGAGGAGAATGTGTTGTCTTAAAATTTCTATTCAGAATTTTAATTAAATTGTGGCCCGTGGCAAAATAGAAAGACATTAAAATCAAATGCTAGTGTCTTTTTGTTTATTTTATGAGCTCTCGTCTCTGACTAGTTCTTGCTGAAATAATTAAATGTCTTTTTCAGCAAATGGACTGTTCAGGCTATTTAGTTTAATGTTTCTTATAACCTGGCAAGTATGCGCTTTATAATTCAGTAATTTCTGTTCTTCCCCCACCCTCATTCCCACATATACATACTTTTCTCCTCTCTCCCCACACAGCCTGGCTAGAAGGTTTCTGTCCATCAGAATGGCATGAATGCACCTGAAGACCAAAGCTTCCTCACACAAACTGGTGGAGATTGTTGGAGGCTGAGCACATTGCATTTGACATTAATGGGTCAGAGGTGCTTCTAGATTGAAATTGGTGAAGGTGGGAAGAACTCACAGTGTAGTTAATGAGGCCTCTTGGTCTGAGACTGACGCCTGAAATCTCATCTTTACTGATCCATTGTATTGCATGAAGGGAAAACAGATCCTAAAAATATATAAAATCTAGGTTGGGCGTGTGGCTCACGCCTGTAATTCCCAGCACTTTGGGAGGCCGAGGTGGGTGGATCACTTGAGGTCAGGAGTTCAAGACCAGTCTGGCCAACGTGGTGAAACCCCATCTCTACTAAAAATACAAAAATTAGCCAGGTGTGGTGGTGTGTGCCTGTAATCCCAGCTACTTGGGAGGCTGAGGCAGGAGAATCGCTTGAACCCAGGAGGCAGAGGTTGCAGTGAACTGAGATCACGCCACTGTACTCCAGCCAGGGTGACAGAGCAAGACTCCATCTCAAAAATAAAAAAAAATTAAAAATTATATATATATATATATATATATTCCACATGGGAAAGGGGACAGCAGAATTTACCTGGAGGGAGTAGGGGAGATGCTGTTCTTCTGTCTAGTACAACACCATTATACACCCTTTGGTGATAAAGCCAAAGCCTGAGGCACAGTCTGAAATGGGGAGATTTAGTCAAAGGGGTCTGACTGCCTGCATAATAAAGTAGAAAGGAGAACTTTCTCGGGATAAAGAGATTGTTCTTGTGCAAAATTATTTTTGCTTCCCCTGAATAGAGCTCCAGAAATAGGAGCTGGAAAGAGAGTGCAAGAAGAGAGGATGAAGATGGTAAAAAATTAACTCTGTAATTCTAATAGCTAACTTCCAGTGCATGTTTACTATGTTCTTCCAGGCATGGGGCTAAGTGCCTTTCTCCATTACTTCATTCAATTTTCCCAACAGTCTTATGAAATAGTAACCATTAGTCTCTTCATTTTGCAGATCTGTAAGTTGTAGTTCAGTGATATTATATGACTTACTGAAGAGCTCACAGATACTAAGTAACAGAGTGGGCAGTCATACTTGTCTCCTCCTCTAACTTCTCCAAATGAAAGGGGGAAATAGTGTGTACATTTAAAATCTGGGCCTACAATCTCTTAGGCTCACTTCACCTGAATGATAACGTTGATAACAATGTTGGCAACAGGCTGACAGGAATTGGATGCTCATTATGTGCTAAACTCTGTGCTAAGCATTTTACACAAGTCAGTTCATTTACTCTTCATAACAATACTGTGGGGGAAATATTTTAATTCACTCTATTTTACAAATGAAAAAAAAAATGAAGTCTTCAAGGTTAAGCAACTTGCCCTAGCTAGGAAACAGAAAAGCTATGGAATAAGAGCAGCCCCCCACAACATGGTGGAATACTAGGGCTTAACAAGAGAACCAGCTACCAGTAGGACGTTCTTATAGAGACAAGAGACAGCCAAGGCTCCCCCAGAGAAACTGCGCCTTCAAGCCTAAAACATCCTGAAGGCTGAAAAAATGGACTGCTGGACCCGGAAGAAGCCCACCCTTTCCTAACTGATTCTTTCTGAAGAAGCCCACCTGCGCACTGGGAACATAGGGTGGAACCTCGGAAGTTCTCACCCTTTGCAAGTGGGAGGAGCCTGGCCTTTCCTGTTCCTGTGTAGGGACCTGGGATTCAATCCATGAGGCGTGAAACCTGCTAGCAGGACTCTCTCGCTTTGCTAAGAGTTATTTTTCATTTTTCCTTTTTGCCTAATAAATTCCATTTTCTTCACCCTTGTATGTGTCGGTGAGCCTAATCTTTCTTGATCATGTGACAAGAGCCCAGTTTTAGCTGAACTAAGGAGAAAGTACTGCAACAATTCTTTATAATAGGATGTGGCCAGGAATCTTCTGGAACCCTGATATTTGATATCAAATTTTACATTGCTCCTACTCTATACTGTGATCTATCCTGAAAAAGTAAAGCTTGTAACATTTATACCCTATGCAGTGGAGACATAATAGAGAATTAAATATTTCAGTGTTGGGGTAAGGACTGCTAAAAATAGAGAAAAGAAAAAAAGAAATTTTTGGTGAATGAATGAATGAATGAGTTCTATCTATAATCAGAAGTTTTCCATTTTTAAATTCTGCTGCCCTGTAAGCTCCGTCTCTATGATTAGTTGAATCCTTTTACATGAGTTTTGAATGCACCAAAGTTTTGAATAATGAAAGATAATGAATAAGGGAAAGGACGTATTTGTGCTTAGATAAATAGGACGTGGAAAAATCTAAAAGGAAATAGCTCTCCCAAGACTCTCATTGTCTTGGTAAGGGGAAATCTGCTGTGAGAGCCAGGCATCCAAGGAGAGAAGAAAAGTAAAGAATGCCAAGAGGAAGGGTAGAAGTGAGCTAAAAGGGAACCAACACTTACTGAGTGCCAGTACCAGGCCCTTTTATATACTATAACTCGTGTAATTCTCACAGCAATCCCAATATCTCTATTTTATAAGTAACAAAATTTAGATTCAAAAATTAAATAACGTGCCCAAAGATTCACATATAGAAAGAGATGGAGCTGGAGTTTCATCTCTGGCCTGACTTTGAGTTTGAACTCTGTCTAGAACACTCACTGCCTCTTCAAGTAGAGAGTTGAAAACAGAAGGGCATTTTAATTAAGTGAAGAAAAGAAAACATTTCAGGCTTAGAAAGACAAAACATATGGCAAAGAACTTGTGGAAAAGTTCAAACCAAAAGACAAAAAAAGACCTTAGGAAGCTGAAAGGCAGGCTTTGACTAAGATAACCTTTAGGAAAGCAGTAAAGCCTGGAATTCTAAATTCTCTGTTATCAGTATTTCCTCACTTGGTAATTGTAGCAACTCAGCTGGAGCAAAAGACTAACAACTGTGGCCAAAAAGGCAGACCACAGCAAGCAATGCAAGATGGTGGCAGGTAAAGACAGCAGTGTCCCCAAGGCTACTGCTCAGAGACCTTTCCCTAGCCTTTGAATAGCAGAAGGGATGGCAGGGCTTACAGTCAGCCCACAGCATCTACCCCTCACCTCTCTTGACTTTATTCCTGATAATCCGGCCCTGCCCATACAGCTATCAACAATTAGTTTTTTTGGAGCCTCATAGTTTTCGGTCTTCTTTTCAGGATTACACTAGGTCATGCAAGTCGTATCTAGCCCTTAGAAGTAAACACTGTTCCCTACATCTAAAATACCCACTTCACTTGTGTTTTTCCAGTTCCTCCAAGGAGTATATGTCAAGACCATATTAAACATGGAAAGATGTTATTATGGGAAATGCAGGTATGAAAGAAAATCAGGAGGGAGCTATGATGAAAGTCTGACCCTGAATGAGGGAGAGGAAGAGGAGGTTGGGTGGAAGCATCCTAGAGTATTGTGTAGACTAAAGAAGCTTCTTGAGCCAAATTTGCAAATTCTTGAGCCAAATTTGCAAATTCTTGAGCCAAATTTGCCCAACAAAGGTGTCCACATGTCTCCCAGGAATGAGTCTGTCTTACTATTTCCACAGTACTCAGTTATGGGAGGCGAAAGCCCATGGGAAGCGCCAGAACACATCAGCTGAGGCCCTCTGTCAATTACACTCTCTATTTTAGGAGGTCTTCCAGGCACATTCTAATGGCCCCCACACGATCTCTGTCTTCTCTATCACTTCTTCTTCCACATATCTAAGCTCAAGGATCACTTTATAAGAGATACCTTTCCTGACTCCAACCCTCCATCCCAATCAAAGTAAACTTTCCTTCAGAGAAGTCGTCTCAGTTTATATTTATATATTCATTAGTGTGATTATTAGATTAATGACTATTTCCCTTGCTAAGTTTTAAACTCCGCGAGTGCAGGGACCATGACTGTCTTTTTCACTGCTTTGTCCTCAATGCCAACCACAGTGACTAATAGGTACTCAATGAATATCTGTTGAATGAATGGATGTGGATAAATAAATGTCAATGAACAGATATGGGTTAAATAACCAATTATGTTCCTCAACCTAATGGAAACTATATAAAACCCAGGGCTGAGATGAGGCAGACATAGCTTTAAGAGGTGGGAGCAAATATGTAGGTAGCTTCAGGATAAAATGGCGACCAAGGATTCTCAAGCTGACATGAGCAACTACAAGCTGAGGCTGGCACCTGCTAGGCCAAACTGACTGGGATTCATGCCAGGGGAATTACGGTTAAAAAAAAAGAAATAAAGAAAGAATGACTGAGAAGTAAGGCCATGCCAACAAAGTCTGTGGATCTTGGCCTTATTTTTAGCTCAGGTCTTCCCTGGTAGCCCCTCCTAGTCTTAAAGGGACCACATCCTCTGATGAGGAGAGACTGGGTGATGCGGTGGTAGTCATTGCTTAACACCCATCTATTGACAGCCCTACGATCCTCCAAGAGCTTCTTGAAATTTCACTTTTCTGAGACTCAGCTTTCTCTTCTCAAAAAGGGACAAAATTTGACCTCATAGAATTCTTAGATTAGGATTAGAGAGAATAATATGATATTATTTCAAATAATATGTCATGGGATCTAACATACTTCCCTGAAAACTCTTAGTATCTTTGTGCCAAAAATAAAAGGAATAATAAAAATTAAAACAAAACAAAATCTTCCAGTGATTCTCCTGATGAAAACATGGCTTTGGACACGAATATACACAAAATCTTCACACATTTCAAGACATTTTGGAAATACCTTGTTAAAATGGACAATCCCTAATTTAGTGGACTCTGAGTATTGGCCTGTAGGTCAGAAGATACAGAAAATCATAGAATTCTAGGATCTCTGAGCTGAGAGAGTCTTTTAAGATTAGTCCAGTTTGCAGTAGTGAGCTTCAAGGATGCTAGAGAAAATCACTCATTGTCAAGATCCCATGTATCTGTACATCTTCACAGATTGGGACTTTGAAAGACCATTGCTAAAATTCATCGTCTTCTCCATAGCTGGAGCAAAGTGTGAATTTAGTCTGCAGCCAAGTGTAACGAGGATAAAGCTAACTTCAGCCTGGGACTAGGGTATAAACTCATGCATATTTCTTAGAAAACTCATGCTGCGTCATTAGGGTAATTAGCCAACACTGTTGAAAATCACATAAACAGTTAATCTGTTCCAATTTCTGATTGTAATTAAGTGATTATGTGGTCCTTAAAGTCCAGAGTCTTGTTCTATTCTTGTCTGTTTTACTGACTCACCGAGTGAGGGGACTAACTCATTTAACCTTTCTGTGTCTCAGCATCTGTAAAATATGGACTACAAATACTTAAACTGTGTACAAAGCCACTTATACTTCATCAGTTCATTCAGAGCATAACACATCACCTTCTAAGTTAAAACAATAATGCTTTTGTTAAAACACATTAACTCCAAGATGGACTTCTATTGATTTTGTCGATTATTTCCTGGAGCCTACCACAGTGAGAACACAAGTCAGAATAAAATGCAGTTCCCGTCCTAAAATGGTGAGTCCCGAACACCAGTCCACAGACTTCAACTGGTCTGTGACAATGTTTTCACAAGTCCATGGCAAAATTCAAAGAAAAACAAAGAAGATAATGAGGGGAATGTTTCATGACTTTAAATTTATATTCAGTTTTAAAGACTTTCCTTTATTACAAGTCTATTATGAGTATTTCCTTTCCATTTTTTTCTTGGCAATGAAATGTTCTTTATTTTATTGTGGCAGTTGTCTCTTTTTAACATCCTCACTTAGCATAACAAAAAAAATTGGCAACTCTTGGTCAGTCTATTTTTTTTCTTTGAATTTTGTTGGTCTGTTAACTCAAGATGTATGTGAACCACTAAATCACTTACCACCTACTTAAGGAATGTGATTAATCCAGTTTATAGTTTAATCTAGAAAATTGCTTACATTTGTTACTTAGAAGTTCTGTTCTGGGAATTGTTTGTGTTTATAATTAGAAGCTCCAGAAAAAGAGAACAGATTTTAAGCTCAAGATATTGCTAAAAAAAACAAAACAACAGCAAAAGGAACAAAGCCAATAACAACCAAATGGTGTCAGTCATGTAAAAGACCCTCAATAAATATTTGTCGAATATGTAAATAAATTATCAAATGAAACAAATATAGATTCAAATAATACCTAGCCAGCAGCTACTAAAAAAATAAGCCTGGGCCGGGTGCAGTGGCTCACGCCTGTAATCCCAGCACTTTGGGAGACCAAGGCAGGCAGATCACTTGAGGTCAGGAATTCGAGACCAGCCTGGCCAACATGGTGAAATCCCCTCTCTACAGGAATACAAACATTAGCAAGGCGTGGTGGCAGGCACCTGTAATCCCAGCTACTCAGAGACTGAGGCAGGAAAATCGCATGAACCTGGGAGTTGAAGGTTGCAGTGAGCTGAGATTGGGCCACTGCACTCAAAAAAAAAAAAAAAAAGAAAAGAAAAGAAAAGAAGAGAAAAGGAAAAGAAAAGAAAAGAGAAAAACCCTGACGGGCAAAAGCAGAATTTTCACTCTTTGATCAGAATAACGTGAAAAATGGCTTCTTTTCAGCTAGAAATAACTACTGAGTATTACACCCTCAGCCTAGGAAAGGCCTGTAGCTCATTTTTCTCTCTTGATAACAAGAAATTAAAGCGGTCAGAGAAAACTGAAAACATTTAGAAAATTATTTAGACTCATAGAAATTAGGGACAGAGACCAGAAATCACCCAACTCATTGCCTTCAATTTAGATAAGGAAATAGGCTCAGAGAAACTTCTCCAGGTTACCTATGCTTTGGGGTTTGGACCATAAGAACAAAACCAAGATACTGCTGTCATCTAGTGGCAGGATACCCTAATTGCAGGGAAAATTATCTAGGCATTGTTTTAAAGATTTATTGAGTATTCAAACTACAAACTTAAAAGTTTTTAAATACTTCCAAAGGTCAGAGGAAGCAGAGACATAAAGATAGGAAACATTCAAATTAGAATTCATGGAGGAGGGAATGTACTCTGAGGATAGTGAGCTGCAGAAGAGCAACGGGTCTAGAGACAAAGATGAGTATAAAGTATTTGAGGAATATTGAGGGGTAGTAAACAATAATTGACTTGTGAAAATATCTACTATCTTCAGATTTCTCCTTTGATAGAATTCATCAACACCAGATTACCTAAGAGCTTTTACTAGTAACCAGCCACTAGAACATGGAAATAGTCTTGCTCAACTGAAGCTCACATTAAAATTAATACTCATGTTACACAAAGATACACTGAGTAAATACAAAATAGCATATGTGCAAGGTCATTGGAGGGAGTGTTGTTTGCAGTAGCAAGGGACTAGAAACAAATGTCCACCAATAAAGAACTAGTTGACAAAAAATAGCAGATGTTGGCAAGGATGTGGAGAAAAGGGAAAGTTTATACACTGTAGTGGGATGTAAATTAATACAACCTCTATGGAAAATAGTATGGAGATTTCTCAAAGAGCTAAAAATGGGACTACCATTTGATCCAGCAGTTCCACTACTGGGTATCTACCCAAAGGAAAAGAAATCATCTCAAAAGATACCTGCACTTGTATGTTTATCACAGCACTATTCACAATAACCAACTAAGTGTCTCTCAGTGGATGACTGGATAAAGAAAATATGATTATCAATGAGATACCGTCTTACACCAGTCAGAATGGCTATTATCAAAAAGTCAAAAAACAACAGCTGCTGGTGTGGCCACAGAGAAAAGGGACCCGCTGGTGGGAATGTAAATTACTTCAGCCACTGTGGCAGGCAGTGCAGAGATTTCTCCAAAAACTTAGAAATATCATTCAACCCAGCAATCCCATTACTGGGCATATACCCAAAGGAAAATAGATCATTGTACCAAAAAGACACATGCACTTGTATGTTCGTCGTCATGCAATTCACAATAGCAAAGACATGGTATCAACTTAGGTGCCCATCAATGGCGGACTGGATAAAGAAAATGTGGTACACATACAGCATGGAATTCTGCACAGTCATAAAAAAAGAACAAAATCACGTCCTTTGCAGAAAGACAGCTGCAGCTGGAGGTCATTCTCCTAAGTGAACTAACTCAGGAACAGAAAACCGAATGCCACATGTTCTCACTTACAAGTGAGAGCTAACATTGGGTACTCATGGACATAAAGTGGCAACAGTAGAAACTGGGGACTACTAGAGGGTAGAAGAAGTGAGGTGAGCAAGGGTTGACAAACTATTAGGTGTCCTGCTTAGTACCTGGGTGACAGGGTCATTCGTATCCCAAACTTCAGTATCATGCAATATACCCAGGTAACAAACCTGTATATGTACCCCCTGAATCTAAAATAAAAGTGGGGAAAAAAGAAAATGTGGTGTATATATACACAATGGAATATTATTCAGGCATTAAAAGAAGAATGAAATCATGTCTTTTGCGATAACATGGAAATATGGATGTAACTGGAGGCCATAATCTCTTTTTTTGTTTTTTTGAGAGAGTCTCACTCTGTTTCCCAGGCTGGAGTGCAGTGGTGCAATCTCGGCTCACTGCAACTGGAGGCCATAATCTTTAGTGAAACAACCCAGAAACAGAAAGTAAAATACTGCATGTTCTCACTTATAAGTGGAAGTTAAACAACGGGTACACAAGGACATAGAGCATGGAATAATAGGCACTGGAGACTCCGAAGGGTGGGAGGCAGGTGGATGAGAAATTGCTTAATGGTTTTAATGTACACTATTTGAGTGATGGTTACACTAAAAGCCCAGACTTCACCACTATGCAATGTATCCATGTAACAAAACTACAGTTGTACCCCTTAAATTTATGCAAATAATAAATAAACTTACATTTAAAAGGACTAGTTTAATAAACCATGGTACATCCACACGATTGGCACTATACAAGCTGTTAAAAAATAAAATAATGAGGAAAATTTCTATATACTGATATATCTCCAGTATCTATTATTAGAGGGAAAAACAAGTGTAAAACAATGCTCCTCGTATGCCACTTTTTGAATAGCCTACTCTAAAGGAAAACACACACACACACACCCCTACATACAACATATTTGCTTATAAAGATGGTTATCCATAGTGGGAGGCGACAGGGTAGAGGGGAGGGATGGCCTTGAGACTTCTTTAAATATATCTGGTTATATAGTTTGACTTTGGAACAAAATTAATCAAAAAGAAAAAAAACCATCCCTAAAAATAGAAAGCAAACTGAAACAAATGAACTTAACTTTACAATAAGTTGATGACAAATCCACATAGAGAAAAAAAATTTCAACTGCACTTTAAAACACAGAATTTTGACTGTTCATTCCTAATTGGACATATTCTCAAGACACAGAGAACCACAAAGAAATTCTAAACTGCATTTAGTAGTTTTATTGTTTTTTTTTTCATAGCATTAACTATTTGATTTATTTATTTATGTATTTATTTAGAGACAGGGTCTGGCTCTGTGGCTCAGGCCGGAGTGGAGTGGTACAATCATGGCTTACTGCAGTGTCAACCTCCCCCAGGCTCAGGTGATCCTCCCATCTCAGCCTCCTGAGTAGCTGGGCTTCAGGCACGCACCATCATGCCCAGCTAATTTTTTGTAGTTTTTGTAGAGACAGGATTTCATCATGTTGCCCAGGATGGTATTGAACTGCTGAGCTCAAGCGACCTACCTGCCTCCGCCTCCCAAAGTGCTGGGATTACATGTGTGAGCCACCACGCCCAGGCAGTTTTCTTGTTAATGGTCATTAACAGTTTTCTTGTTAACAACAACATTTTGTTGTTTCTATTTTGGAACTAGTATAGGTAATTATGTAAACATTATTGAGAGCCAAGATGTTCAAAATAAGAAAGGAGATACTCATATAAATTCAAAGAATTTAAGTAAAAATCCTGTAATCTTACATTTGAATTAGAAATAGCACTATAAAGTTGTTTGTTTCTTTTTTTCTTTTTAAACAAAAAGGTAATTGCTATCTCTGACCACTACAAAGACCTAAAAGTAATAACTACTAATAGCAATGAGCACCACTGGCACACAAATTGTAATCTCTGAATATCATTCCCCACAAAATAAAACCACCACTCCTTAGAGAAATGGCTGACAGCAGGTCTGGGGCAGGGACTGTACTAGATGAATCAGGAATGTCCTCTTGTACTAGAAAGCAAGGAAGTGATCAGCAACTACTATGATCATGTCAAAAAGCCTCAGGAGCCAACTTGAAAGGGCTCCCACTGGCCTAGTATGGGTCAATTTGGGTATCAAAATTAAAAATCACTGTGATTTATGGAAATACATCAAATACATAAAAGCCCATAAATTTATAATGATCTAATACAAACACATTAGTCATCGTTGGAGCCTGCTAGGACACCAAATCATCCTGAAATTTTTTAAGTGAAAGGCAAGAATCAAGTAGTTGTCCTGCCTTTCCTGTAAGAACTGTACTTTAGGGCTGGGAGCAGTGGCTCATGCCTGTAATCCCAGTGCTTTGGGAAGCTGAGATAGGAGGATCACTTGAGCCCAGGAGTTCAAGACCAGCCTGGGGAATATAGTGAGACCCTGTTTCAACAACAACAAAAAAATAATAATTAGCTGTGATGGTGGTACCTGTAGTCCTAGCTACTCAGGAGGCTGACGCAGGAGGATCGTTTGAGCCCAGGAGTTCAAGGCTGCAGTGAGCTACCATCACACCACTGCACTCCAGTCTGAGTGACAGAGTGAGACTCTGTCTCAAAAAAAAGAGGAAAAAACAGAACTGTATTCTATGATAGCCACATAATTGATGAGGGAAATTTCTTCTTTTTAAATTTATTTTTATTTTTTTCTTGTATTGGGAACTGCTCCATTTCAATTTTTTTTTTTTTTTTTTGAGGAGTGGGGGTTCTTCTTGATAGAAGCATTTCCACTAATAAATTCAGAAAAAATAAGAGCACTGAAAAATCATTAATTTCCAACCCCTAATGAAATAATGGATCTAGGCAATAATCATCAGTGGATGCTAAAATCATTAATTTAAAGGTTGATGGGGCATTTTCTACCGCAGGAATCAGTCTGAAACCACCTGAACCCCGCCAATCAATCTTAGTATTGTAAAAAGTGAGACATCCTGACTTACACAGGCTTTCTGATGGGATGCAATAAGGAATAAACACCACCACTCATGAGGGATTCTTGCCTTAAATAGTGAACCTGATTTGTTCCAAGGAAGTGCATGAGAAAATAAAAGTGAACCTGAATCTAATCAAATCTCTAGTGGGGGGATTATAATCATGGAAACAGAGTTTTATTTGTATTTTATTAAGGAATAAAAGAGCAAAACAATCCCCACAGCTAGGGCAATTTGACTGCCCCCAAATCGACTCCTATAGACTCAGTCTGCCCCAAGCTCTTGAACAAATCCTATTTATTCATTAAACAGAAATTAAGGAGCCTGTTTTCCGTAACTCAGATGACTGCATGGGGTCATCGGGGTTATTAACCCTCCTATAACACTGTGTCTTAAACTCAGATCCAATTATTGGTTGCTTACCTTAATCCTTGTTCCTACATTCCTATCTGGTTAATTTGCCTGCTGCCTCAGTTGCTCTGAAACAGGGGCTTGGCTTTACTCTTACTCAGACTAGGGCCCTGACCTTGAATCTCAACCCAGCTTCTGGGCCCCCACTCCCTGTTGCTAACCACCTGCTTGCACCCTTGTGTCTTGCCTACTCCCTGGTTGCCTGTTTTAAATTTCTTGCCATTTTATTGGGTGTTTCTTGACCTGAAATCTTGTGTCAATTTGACCCATACTCTTAAGAGTTGTATAAAATATCAGACCATGTTTTGTTAGTTTATAACATTTTGAGGCAGGTTGGTGACATTATTCTTGTTTAGAAATAAGACTTAAACAGCATGTAAAATATTTGTTTCTGGCCCCACATCATATCTGGGGCAGCACCTCTACAAGCATCTTCAGTCTCCTTAAATGAGGAGCAGTAGACTCAGCTCTGAATTCTGCTGCAAGATAGTTGGCAAATGATTCCATTCTGTCCAAGCCACAAATCCCTCCCCTTCCTCTTCTCTGTGTCACTGCTGTGCCTTCCTAGCCATCTGCTCTTTCTCCAGTCCACTCTACCCATGCTCTGATAGTAATGCTTTTTCCTCTCCCTATCTTTAACAGCTTCAAGCATACATGTCCGTTTCTCAGTGACTGTTTTGACTCCGTGGATATGCACTTCTATTTTTAAATGCTTTCTATTGTAAAGTAAAACAGATAAGGAAAACCACACAGACATATGGCTTAACGAATTTGTATAAAGCAACACTCTTGTAACCATCATCAGGTCAAGAAATAGATCTTTGTCAGTCACCCCAGAAGCCCCCTCCATGTGTGCTGCCCCGATCATAAGTCCCCTCTTTGCTCATACATAACGATTGTCCAGATTTTTATAGTAATCAACTCGTTGCTTTTTAAAAAAAAAATCATTTTATCACATAAATGTGCATCCTTAGATATTATATTTTAGTCCTGCTCATTTTTAAAAATTGATATTTCTTTTAAGTCTCTTTTAATCTACAGATTCTTCCTCCATTCTTTTCTTTTCCTTATAATTCACCTGTTGAAAATCCCAGGCTCTTTGATGAATAGAGTTCCTCGGTCTGAATTTTGCTGATCAGTATGCCAATTAACTGGTTATTTTACTGAACTGAACTTTGGCTTCCCCTCTTCCCACCCATCTTACTATGGCAGCATTGCTGCTTATAGGAGCTCTCTAGGAGCTCTCACTTCACTCTCTAGCATGACTAATTGAAAGAAAACAGTTGCCTTGCCCCCAGCTGCTGCCACTGAGGGCTCCACCTGGCTGTTTGAGTAGCTGGCTGGCTGATATCAGGAGCTCATCCACGTGCCTCCAGTGTCCACTTCATGCTTTTCCTTCCTCTTGATGAGAGATGCATTGTGATTCCTGAGAAGTGGAAAGGTAGAAACTGGAACATCCGGAGTGGTATTGCCCCTTGAATTTCTGAGAACCCCAATCTCTCCCATTGCTGGCCAATTTCTAGTGGTGCATTTGGAGAATTAAGCAGCATACAAAGCCCCAGTTGAATTCCTAAATGTTGGTCTGGTTGGTTAAGATTCTGGGGATTTGATATATTTTAAAGGTATTTTATATATTTAAGTGTACTTTATGCAGCTTAAAAGAAAAAAAAGTGGGCCAGAAGCGGTGGCTCACATCTGTAATCCCAGCACTTTGGGAGGCTGAGGCAGGTGGATCACCTGAGGTCAGGGTTCAAGACCAGCCTGGTCAACATGGCAAAACCCCATCTCTACTAAAAATACAAAAATTAGCTGGACATGGTGGTGGGCACCTGTAATCCCAGCTACTCGGGAGGCTGAGGCAGGAGAATCACTTGAACCCAGGAGGCGGAGGTTGCAGTGAGCTGAGATCGCACCACTCTACTTTAGCCTGGGCAACAGAGCAAGACTTCGTCTAAAAAAAAAGAAAGAAAGAAGAAAGAAAAGAAAAGAAAAAGAAAGAAAGAGAAAGAAAGAAGTTTAAAATCATAAATACAATATTTCAGTCACACTCTGTGTTAAATTGGGCTTTTGTGGGCACACCACAAACTCTAATCAAATATAGCATTGTTTCTATGGGAGACCAAATGCCAAATTCCAAGTATGCCACTAACAAAATGTGGGAATAGTCCCTTTTTATAAGTTTCAGGCCTGCCCATCTGGTCAACTATATCATTTTAGATTCCCGTTTAGGCGAACTGGAACCTGGAATTATTGTCTCTCTCAAGGCCTTTCCCTAATGAAGGCTTACATGTTCTTACCCCTAAGCATCTCCTCAAATGACTTAAAATATAATTTCTTTGTCTATATCCAAATAATGGAAAATAATGATTCTCTGTGATGTAAAAGGAAGACCAAGAATATTATTGCTTCAGGCAACCAAATATTCAAAATTTGACCACCATAAAAACATCATGATACTCACCAACCCACTAAAAGCTCTGGAAGCCAATACAGTTATTAGACAAACTGAGCATCTCTCCAGGAAAAACAACCCCTCCCCACAAACCTTTTAAATTTCCAAGCAATATATGGAATTATTTAGGATTTAAATGTGAATCAGTGGCAGCTGGGAAATTTCTAGATTTTGAAATATGATAGTTTCCATTTGCTTGCAACCGGTTAATAATCTGTTCCACTTTAAAAGCATCACATCAAAGATAGAGGCAAAATGTAATAATAATAAAAACAAGATTTCTTTCATTCTGGAACTCCATGGTAATGATTCTTCAGTTTCTTAGATTTATGACTAATTAAATTGGGTCCAGAAACACCAAGTTCATTTTTAAGGCCTTTCAAATAAGCCAAATAAGTATATTGAGCCAAGATTCATTCATATTCAGATTTCTAGGACACTCTGATTTGATAATATATGTTCCATACAATGCAGTAATGGTTAAATCAGGGCTCTACTGAGGCATGAGCCTCATGTAACAGAGCTGCAATTTAATGCAGCATGGCCTTTGAGTGCTATAGCAACAGCACCTGCTATCTTTTTTTAATAAGATCCAGGAGATATTCTGGAGGTTTCTATTTTACTAAATTTTCACTTTGAGTTCTAGCTCTGTGTAATATTCTTGTAATGTGAAAAGGGAGCAAGAGATTTTAGCAAAGCTAGGAAGATTCAAAATTTGCTATGGGAATACTAGACAGTCCAGGAAAAATTGCTAGGATGGCATTTTCATATGTCATGTTCTCCCTATCTAAATGTGTCATTATAACAAATAATACAAAAGTGTAGATACTTGAAATACTATTCAGTATGTATACTTAACAATTTAAGATTTCTAATACATAAAATCTCATCCATGCCTTAAAAGAAAAACAGCGACCCAAATGAATTACATAATTCATGATCAACAAAAGTGAAATGTTTATTATCAAAATATAAAGAAGGCTTCAAAGCTAAAACTTTTGAATCCAGTAATTATACAGAAGAGTTTTTCTGATGAATATTTACATAATCTTGGACACAAAAATTTTAAAATACACATTTACTTTTAAGCACATATGGAACATCTACTGTACAAAAATTGACCCTGTAATAGGCAGTAAAGCAAGTTTCAGATCACACCAAAGAATCAATATCCTACTGACCTCACTAGAAAAGAATAACAAAATAATAAAAATTACATTGGAAAGGAAGAATATTTCTAAATGATTCATTAGCCAAAAAGAAGAAATCCTAATGGAAATTAGTCAATGCACAAAACTGCAAGTGAAAACACTATGTATCAAAACCTGAGGGACATAGCTAAAGCAGTAATTATAAGTAAACTTATTTCTCAACGCTTGAAAAGAACAGTCTGTAAGTTAGTTCATAAGTCCTCTTTCTGCTTAATAAAAAAATAAGTAAATTAGTGACCATGTTGTCCAACCCAAGAAGTTAGAAAAAGTAACAAAGATTACAGAACTTAATAAAATAATTTCGAAAACAAAAACTGTGGCCAGGCCCAGTGGCTCATGACTGTAATCCCAGCACTTTGGGAGGCCAAGGTGGGAGGATCCCTTTTGAGGCCATGAGTTCAAGACCAGTTTGGGCAACAGAGTGAGCCTTCACCTCTACAAAAAAAAAAAAAATGAACAAAATTAGCTGGGCATGGTGATGTGTGCCCATATACCCAGTCCTTGGGAGGCTTAGGTGGGAGAATTGCTCGAGTCTGGGAGGCAGAGGTTGCAGTGAGCTGAGATCATACCACTGCACTTCAACCTGGGCAACAGAGCAAGACCTTGTCTCAAAAAAAAAAAAAAAAAAATATATATATATATATATAGTAAAGAGGTATAACAAAACCAAAAGTTTATTTTCTAAATACACTAATAAACTTTAGGAAGAGACTTGGCAGAAACTTTGGGCATCTCAAGCGCACAGCTGATTTTGCCCTCAGGATATTTTATGATATAGGTCAAGCTTGTGAAAAGTAGTGTAAAGCTCACTATACAAAGATTAGAGTCTGGGACCCACCCAGGACATGGGCTCCAAGAATAACTATAAAATAACTCTATTTTATAGCTCAATAAAATTGAGGAAAATATGGAAAAAATAAACAGATGAAAAGGTGGAGAATTTCACCAGAGAATTGAAACACACACACACAGACACACACACACACATTTAAATAAATATTCTAAAACTGAAAAAATAAAATATATATAAGATTAAAAGATATAAGGGTAGGAGAAAAAACAACATTGTCATTATATTCAAATCATATGATTAGATTGCATAAAGGGACTAATAAAAGATATTAGCAATACTATTAGATAAAAGATTAATATGAAGATATCGGCAGGCACAGTGGCTCACGCCTGTAATTCCAGCACTTTGGGAGGCCAAGGCGGGTAGATCACTTGGGGTAAGGAGTTCAAGACCAGCCTGGCTAACATGGTGAAACCCCATCTCTACTAAAAATACAAAAATTAGCCAGCCAAGGTGATTCGCGTGGTGAGCCTGAGGCAAGAGAATCGCTTGAACTGGGAGGTGGAGGTTGCAGTGAGCTGAGATCACACCACTGCACTCTAGCCTGGAGGACAGAGCGAGACTCTTGTCTCAAAAAAAAAAAATAAACAAATAAGAAAATATCTATTGTGTTCTTATGTGCCTGCAGCAAATAGAATATGCAAATTAAAAAGAAGGCAAACTTTAAAAAATAGCAACAAAATTATAAAGTATCAAAAAATAACAAAATATATAAAAGACTTTTGGGGAGAAAATCATAAAACTTTACTGGAAAACAAAAGACCTTAAAAAGAGAGAACTATATCATGTCCTTGAATGGGAAGGCTCACTTGGTGTGGTGGCTCACACCTGTAATCCCAGCACTTTGGGGGCCAAGGCGGGCAAATCACCTAAGGTTGGGAGTTCCAGACCAGCCTGACCAAAATGGAGAAACCCCATCTCTACTAAAAATACAAAATTAGGCAGTGTAGTGGCACATGCCTGTGAGGCACGAGAATCACTTGAACCCAGGAGGTGGAGGTTGCAGTGAGCCAAGATCACACCATTGCACTCCAGCCTAGGCAACAAGAGCAAAACTCCGTCAAAAAAAAAGAAAAGACAACTGGCCAGGTGCAGTGGCTCTGTAATCCCAGCACTTTGGGAGTCCGAGGCAGGTGGATCACCTAAGGTCAAGAGATCAAGACCATCCTGGCCAATATGGTGAAACCCCGTCTCTACTAAAAATACAAAAATTAGCTGGGTGTGGTGGCGCACACCTGTAGTCCCAGCTACTTGGGAGGCTGAGGCAGGAGAATTGCCGGAACCCAGGAGGTGGATGTTGCAGTGAGCCAAGATCATGCCACTGCACTCCAGCCTGGTGACAGAGAGAGACTCTGTCTCAAAAAGAAAAAAAGAGAGAGAGAGAGAGAGAAAGAAGGCTCATTGTCATAAAGATGTCAACACTGCCAAATTAATCCTTAAAGTTAAGCAATTCTGATCAAAATCCCATTACGATTCTTTTAGAGATTTTGTAAATTGATTCTAAAATTCACAGGAAAGAGCAAAGAGCCAACAAGAATGAGGACACACATGAAGAAAAGCAAAGCAGACGGAACTGGCTTTACAGATTTTATTCTAGAACTAGAGTAATCACAACAGTGTGGCAATGGTGTAGGACATACAGATAGCCCAATAGAGAAACAGAGTCACCAAATAGAGAAACAGACTCACGCAAACTTGATACATAATAAAAGTAACATTACATATGAATGGGGAAAGAATGAAGTATTCAGTGAATGGTGCTATTTATCATTTAAAACACACACAGAGGCCGGGCACTGTGGTTCACGCCTGTAATCCCAGCACTTTAGGAGGCTGAGGTGGGAGGATCACATGAGCCCAGGAATATAAGAACAGCCTGGACAACATGGTGAGACCCTGTCTCTACAAAAACTAAAAATAATTAAATATAATTATTAAAAAATAAACATAAACATACACACACAATTCAATATAAATATGAGAATAAAGCCTAAACATTTAAAGTCAGGGTCTTTCTCTGTAGCCCAGACTGTAGTACAATAATGCAATCATAACTTACTGCACCCTTGAGCTCCTGGGCTCAAGTGATCCTCCTTCTTCAGCCTCGCAAAGTGCTGGGATTATACGCATGAGCCACCAGGCCCAGCCCCCAAACATTTTTATAGGAAAAGGAACTATCTCTATGACTTCAGGATAAGAATTTAACAGGATACAAAATGTACAAAAACATATAGGAAAACAGTGAGATATTGTCTCATTGAAATCCTAAATGTATGCACACTATAAAAAATGTAAATACAAACTACAGATCGGGAGGAAATAATTGCTACCCACATAACAAAGGATTTCTATAAAAATATATAAGAACTCCTGTAAATCAATACCAATCCAATAGGAAAATTGGCAAATAATAGCTAACATGTATTGTGTACTTTGTATTAGGCACTGTTCTAATTGTTTTATATATATTATCTTATTTAATCCTTAAAGGACATGAATAGGTAATTCACAGAAGAAGAAACTCAAATGGTCAATAATTTATGAAAATAGACTCATTAATAACTATTAAAATAACAAAAGTTTTTTTTAAAAAAATAACTAAATTAAAATGACAGATATTTCCTAGCTACTAGATTGGCAAACATTATAAAGTCTGACAATATCAATTGTTGATGAGAATGTGAAACTATATTAACTCACACACGACTGGTAGATTTACTACACTAGTGCAATTACACTGGTTTAAATTATTACCTTTACTTTGGAGAGTAATCTGTTGATATCTGCTAGAGTTGAAGATGCAAAATTCCACTCCTGTATATTCCCTAGAGAAACTCTCATACAATGCACAATGTATAAGAATGTTCACTGCAGCAATAGCAAAAGAAAAAAAATAGAAGTAACCTAAATATCCATTAACAGAAGATAAGATAAATTGTGGCATAGTCATACAATGGAATTTCATTTTACTATAGTCAAATCAATGAATAAAACTCCATTAATTCATCTGAATTCAATAACACAATGGTGATCATTTAAAAAGGCAAGTTATAGGCCTGGCGCGGTGGCTCACGCTTGTTAGCCTAACAATTCGGGAGGCCGAGGCGGGTGGATCACCTGAGGTCAGGAGCTCAAGACCAGCCTAGCCAACATGGTGAAACCCCGTCTCTATTAAAAATGCAAAAAATTAGCTGGGCATGGTGGCACACACCTGTAATCCCAGCTACTCAGCAGGCTGAGGCAGGAGAATTGCTTGAACCCAGGAGGCGTAGGTATCAGTAAGCCGAGATCGTGCCACTGCACTCCTGCCTTGGCAACAGAGTGAGACTTCGTCTCAAAAAAAAAAAAAAAAAAAAGGAAGTTATAGAAGGTTAAATACCAGGTGGTCCCAATAGTAAAGTTTGAAAACATGTAAAACAATATTTGGGGGGTTTTATTGTTTGTTTTCTTGAGACAGGGTCTCGTTCTGTCACCCAGGCTAGAGTGCAGTGGCATGAACATGGCTCACTGCAGCCTTGACCTCCTGTGCTCAAATGATCCTCCCACCTCAGCCTCCCAAGTAGCTGAGGTTGCAGGTGCATGCCACCAAATCTGGCTAATTTTTTTCTTTTTTGTTTTTGTAGAGACAGGGTCTCTTTTGGCTGCCCAGGCTGGTCTTCAACTCCTGGCTTCAAGAGATCCTACCACCTCGGCCTCCCAAAGTGTTGGGATTACAGGTGTGAGCCACCGCTCTTGGCCTGACAGTATTGTTTATGGATACCTTCATAGATGTAAAAACTACTAAAACAAACATGAGAATGATAAACACCTAATGCAATACCCTGGGCTGCTGTTGGAAACTCCAGGGAGAGTAATTCACATTGTACAGCATAGAACTGTTTTTCAGGAAAAGCCATTCACAGACTGAAAGGAAGGAAAGAGGATGGGATTCGAAAGATGCAGCCAGGGAGCTTCAATTGTACCTGTCACGTTTTATCTCTAAAAAATAATAATATTAATAATAAGTAAATAAAAAGAAGTGAAGAAAACAAGGCAAAAATGTTAGATTTGAAAGAAGTGGGTGGTGAACACCTAGGTGTTCCTGATGTTTTCCTCTATGCTTTTCTTCATTCTCGTAATATGTCATAATAAAAGATAAATGGATGTGGAGCAAGGCACTCATCCAGCAGCTCAATTGCTAAACAGAACCAAACGGAGAGAGACAAAGAAAAGAGCAACAGTGAAATTGGGAGTGCTCATCACTGATTTAATTAATCTGAAGAGATATTTTTCCTTGATGTCCTTCCACAGATTTTGTTAAATTCGGTCTTCCTATGCATACTACACTCCTACAGATCTTTCCTTACCGCCAAACCCTGCCCCCGCCCACCAGCACTTCTTAGATGTGTCCAGTATGGGTATTCCCAAGAATACCCTTTTTCTGAGCTCTTCCTTCCCTTCAATAGTTAGGGGTGGGGAGTATTTTGAGCCCCCACTCCAAGTATTAAGAGAAGTCCGTTGCTCTTTCCCACAGCTGATATTTATTGCGCACTTAATTATGGGCCTGGCATTGTTCCAAACATTTTACCACCATTACCTCATTTAGTCCTCACAGCAACTTTATGAAATAGGTTCCTTTTTTAGCCCCACTTTCAGGATGAGGAATTGAGGCTCAAGGGGTTAGTTGACTTCTTTACGGCCACACTACTCGTAAGCAGTGGCCCCCCCAACTTGGTCTAATTTCAGTACTCTGAAATTTCAATTTCTCATTTCCACTAATCTCTTGATCTCAGTAACATCTTGACTTTTATAGCCATTCTTTTCTATGTCTCATACAGACCTAAACATAGAATGAAGCTCTTTTTCCATTAATCACCCCTATCAAAAGGATACATGTAGAAGCCTTTTGAAAGAAGATGACACTACTCACAACATAGTAAACAACTTAACATGAAATATTATCCTTGTCCAGTCCCATCTCACTGAATGTCTCATTGTTGAATTTTATTCCGCATGTTTCCTATCTGCCACGTTGCACCTCTCTTTCCCTTCTCTTTCCCCCGTCTCATTATTCTTACCTCCCTTCCATCTCACATCACCTCCATTAAACTCCTGTTTTTCTTTTTTTTTATTTATTTATTTTTTATTTATTTATTTTTTAAAATTTATTTATTGTTATTATACTTTAAGTTGTAGGGTACATGTGCACAATGTGCAGGTTTGTTACATATGTATACTTGTGCCATGTTGGTGTGCTGCACCCATCAACCCGTCATTTACATCAGGTATAACTCCCAATGCAATCCCTCCCCCCTCACCCCTCCCCACGACAGGCCCCGGTGTGTGATGTTCCCCTTCCTGAGTCCAAGTGATCTCATTGTTCAGTTCCCACCTATGAGTGAGAACATGCGGTGTTTGGTTTTCTGTTCTTGTGATAGTTTGCTAAGAATGATGGTTTCCAGCAGCATCCATGTCCCTACAAAGGACACAAACTCATCCTTTTTTATGGCTGCATAGTATTCCATGGTGTATATGTGCCACATTTTCTTAATCCAGTCTGTCACTGATGGACATTTGGGTTGATTCCAAGTCTTTGCTATTGTGAATAGTGCTGCAATAAACATACGTGTGCATGTGTCTTTATAGCAGCATAATTTATAATCCTTTGGGTATATACCCAGTAATGGGATGGCTGGGTCATATGGTACATCTAGTTCTAGATCCTTGAGGAATCGCCATACTGTTTTCCATAATGGTTGAACTAGTTTACAATCCCACCAACAGTGTAAAAGTGTTCCTATTTCTCCACATCCTCTCCAGCACCTGTTGTTTCCTGACTTTTTAATGATTGCCATTCTAACTGGTGTGAGATGGTATCTCATTGTGGTTTTGATTTGCATTTCTCTGATGGCCAGTGATGATGAGCATTTTTTCATGTGTCTGTTGGCTGTATGAATGTCTTCTTTTGAGAAATGTCTGTTCATATCCTTTGCCCACTTTTTGATGGGGTTGTTTGTTTTTTTCTTGTAAACTCCTGTTTTTCAAGCCAACGATTTGTATAATGAGAAATTTAATTCTTTCTTCTTTGTTTTATTTTCCCCTTTCAAACAATGTCCAGAGTTGGGGTGAGGGATATTGGATTCACCATTCAAACTCAAACATGCCATCTAGACATTTCCTTAAACAAAGAGGTATCTCCCTGGACATGAATGATGCCTCTTTTCTTTCATTTTTTTTCTCTTTTTCCTATTTCTGTAACAATCCTGACACCATACATGACCCTTTTCTTATGCAAAAGTGTCTGCAGTTGATTCTTGTTTTAAACAAAGAGTTTCTTTTTCTTCTTACCACACCAATGCCTATGAGATTTATTATCCTCTTTATTTCATATGATTTGCATCACTTGATTTTATGTATCTAATTTGAAAGTCTGACATTGAACAACAGTTTCCTCAAAATAAAGCAGACTCCATAAAACTGGTGAACCATCTGCCTGACTAGTGTTATGTGTCCTCCTTAAAATTCATATGTTGAAACCCTAACCCCCAGTACCTCTGAATGTGACCTTATTTGGAGGTAGGGTCTTTACAGAGATAATGGAGTTAAAATGAGGTCATTAGGGTGGGCCCTAATC
Source organism: Macaca thibetana thibetana (assembly GCF_024542745.1). Taxonomy (NCBI): domain Eukaryota; kingdom Metazoa; phylum Chordata; class Mammalia; order Primates; family Cercopithecidae; genus Macaca; species Macaca thibetana. The sequence goes on from NC_065598.1 coordinate 113,328,472, forward strand.
CAATATGACTGCTGTCCTTATAAGAAAAGGAAATGTGGACATGGGCATGAATAGTGGGAAGGCCATGTGAAGATACAAGGGAAGATGACCATCTACAAGCCAAAGGAGAGAGGCCTGGAACAGATCCTTCTCTCACGGCCCTCAGAAAGAACAAGCCCTGTCAATTCCTTGATTTCTGACTTCTAGGCTCCAGAACTATGAGAATAAATTTCTGTTCTTTAAGCCACCTTATTTATGGTACTTTGTTACAGTAGCCTTAGCAAAATTATTATCACTACAGAGTACAAGTTCTTCGGCTTAAAATTCAGGGACATCCAAAATGTGGTCCCAACCTCCTTCTCCAGTATTCTCTTACCTATGTACTTTAAACCACCCAAAGCTCCAAATGATACCACTTGCTATTACTGCATTTGGCTCCACCCCCTCCCACATGCATGCCTTTGCTCAGGCTCTGACCTCTTGCTTGGATGGATCTCTGCCTCTGGCCATCTACTGTCCTTTAGGGTCCACCTCAGATTCCACCTGCTTTAAAGACTGCTCTCAGTTGTCCACCTAGAAACTCCCTGAAGCCAATCAGACAGATCTAGGTTTGTTTTGTTTTGTTTTGTTTTTTGAGACGAAGTCTCACTCTGTTGCCCAGGCTGGAGTGCAATGGTGTGATCTCAGCTCACTGCAACCTCTGCCACCCGTTCAAGCAGTTCTCCTGCCTCAGCCTCTCAAGTAGCTGGGACCACAGGCATGCACCACCGCACCCAGCTAATTTTTGTATTTTTAGTAGAGACAGGGTTTTACCATGTTAGCTAGGCTGGTCTCGAACTCCTGACCTCAATTGATCCTCCCGCCTCCACTTCCCAAAATGCTGGGATTACAATTTGAACCTAGCTCTACTACTTACTATTCGTGTGGCCTTGAACAAGATGCTAAATGTATCAGAGTTATATATGAGCATGAGAAAAGTTACTCATTTCATAAGGTAAGTGTTGCAAAGCTTGAGTGAGATGATGCCTGTAAGGCGCTTAGCAAAGTGCTTGACACAGAGAAAGCATTCTGGAAATGCAAGCTTTTATTCTTATTTTGTATTATCTGAATCACAATGGCATTTTATATAAACCTCCTGTATGCCACTTACCACATCTGTAATGTCTTGTTAATGGGATAAATCATGTAAATTGCTACTGATTCAAGACAATCATGCACAGTCTCCTACAGAATCAAGAGAGCTATCAATCTGTCAGTCCTGACAGTCCTTTCCATATCCAGGCCAGGTGAAGTTTCCACTCTTGAGTCAAATTCAGCCTCAGGCTCCACACCTGGTGGTGCCCTTCCGTCAGATCCTCTGAGTGTCAACTCTGCAACCCTACCCTCTGTTATCTCACCCCAAGGGACCCACAGGCTTTGGTTTCTTGGAGGCTGCCCAGCAGGTTTTCATGCCAGAGTCATTGTTAATAAGTTTGGTATTATAGTCCTTTGCCAATTAGGACTTTCAGCACCAGACAAACCTGGGCTTTATTCCCAAGACCATCATTGTAAGCAGTGTGACTGACCTTGGGCAAAGTACTTGACATCTCTAGGACTCACTTTACTTATCTGTAAAATTAAGATAATAATTATTCTACCTAATAGGTGCCTGTGAGGAAGCAGTCTAGGGAAATGGTATTTGGCACTACTGGCACTAAGCAAAAAATGCCATTATCACCACATTTCTTATAATTCGTAGTAGATTGTAAGTCCTTGAGGATGGAAAATATCTGCACATAGTAGACTCTATAAAAGTTCGTTGAATTAAATTCTGAATTTTAATGTAAACAAACCTGAAGAGTTTATATCCATGACATTTATTCTGAAAGAAACAGGCTTGCATCTAAATGAAATTAGAACAGAGAAGTACATTGTTTGGATATGATCAAACTTAAGTTATAATACTATGCAGCTAACGGATAAAGTGGGTTGGAATTTTTCATGTCATTTTTGCTATTCAGGAGGAGGACCAATGAAAAGTGTCGAATGAACAATTCACCGGGCTGTTTTATTTGAGCTACATTTCCACTGTTACGAGAAGATATAACCACTTGAAATTTTAATTGTCTTTCCCAGGTGATGATGGCCAGATCTGGTAACATGAATTAACCTCCATTTTTAACATCCCTTTTTTGGTGGGCTCCGTGGCTCACAACTGTAGTCCCAGCTACTCAGGAGGCTGAGGTAGGAGGATTGCATGAGCCTGGGAGTTCAAAGTTTCAGTGAGTTATCATCATGCCACTGCACTCCAGCCTAGGTGACACAGCAAGATCCTGTCTCAAAAAAAAATCCCTTTTTTGATAGTTGACATTGTCAAATCACCTTTCCTCTCACAGAGATTTAAAAGCAAAAACAAAACAAAACTTTTATGGTATAATTGTACAGTTCAGGGGGAAACTGAGCCAGGGAAGTTGATCCATAGCCTGGGGGTCTATAGGCTGCAGTATACCAGGGGGGTCCATGTGGAAATCCAAACCCTTGAGATATTTTTTTGAAACCTCAGTAGATAGAAGCTGGGAGAAAAGAAAAGCAGTAACAACAAAATGCTATTTCTAAGTGGCAAGCAGTTTCTTTCTAGCAAGTAGTGGAGTTGTCAATGTTCCTTTAAAGGAGACTTTTCCTTTGTTCTGGGAGAAAACACCCAAATGAATCCTCTATCCAGATGTTAAACAAAGACTTTCTTCTGAAGTGAAGATGGGAATTCAATTTCCTCCTTTCAGGGTGATAAGGTTAAAGGTACCCTCTTGGAAGCAGAGCTACATCTCTGTAGACCAGGATACATTAAGAGAAAGTATGTCTCTGGTAGAAGAGAAGTGGCACAGTGTCCATCCCCTGCCACATTCTCTGGACCCATTTTGGGCCTTGTAGTTAGAGAAGTGGGTCAGAAGTAAATTGTAACTCTTTTCAGAGGAGATTTTATGATATTCTATACATAAGATAAACTGCTTTGGGGCCAAGATGACAAAATGAAACAGAGTTGGGAAAAGGACCATTCTCTTGGCCTCTTCATCTGTCTTTTCATTCATATGTTCAACAAATCCTTATCACAAACCTGCTTGGCACTAGGCACTGTACTAAGTGCTAGAGAGAGTGGTGAACCAGATATTCCAGATGGCTCCCTTCATATCCCTTACATTCTGGTGGTATATTAGTTATCTATTGCTGCATAACAAATTATCCCAAAATGTAGTGGCTTAAAACAACAAATACTTATTATCTCACAGTTTCTATGGATCAGGAATAGTGCTGTGGCTTAGCTGAATGCATCTGGCTCCGGTCTCTCACAGGGCTGCACTTGAGGTATCAGCCAGGGTTGCAGTCACCTCAAGGCTTCATTGAGGAAGGACCTGCTTTCAAGTTCACTCACATGGCTGCTGGGCAGGCCTCAGATTCTTGCTGGCCATTGGCCTGAAACATGAGTTCCTTGCTACATGTACCTCTCCATAGGGTTACTCAAAAGATGGGAGCTGGTTTCCTCCAGAGTGAGGGCTCAAAGAGGGAGAGATGCAAGAAGAAAGTTACAGGTTTTTTTTTTTTTTTTCAATCTAATCTCAAAAGTTACATTCGGTAATGCTTGCAAGACTCTGTTTTATAGAAGCAAGTCCAAGTCACTAGGTTGAGCCCACACACAAGGGTAGAAAGATACATAAGGGCAGAAATTCCAGGAAGCTAAGATCACTGGGAGCCATCTTAAAGACTATCGACCACAGGTAGCAGAGTCAAGCATTACTCTAGCTCCCCACATATCACTGGCCATTGTGAATGTGTATTTTCCCATTATATTTCAAACTTGTTTTTGTTGGTATAGTAGAGGAAAGCTACAGTTTTGAGGGTACAGGCATCATTCATATTTAGTGCCTAAAAACATGTTGGCTAACAAATTTCCAAAAAGCAGAAGCCCATACTCTATTGCTTATTTGGGGGTTGTTTTTGTTTTTTAGAGATGGGGTCTCACTCAGTCACCCATGCTGGCGAGCAGTGGCATAATCATAGCTCACTACAGCCTTGACCTCCTGGGCTCAAGCAAGCCTCCTGCCTTAACCTCTCAAGTAGTTAGGAATATAAGCACATGCCACATCTACATTTTTTGGGGGGTAGTGATGGGCTGCAAATGTGGCTATGTTGCCCAGTCTGTTCTCAAACTCCTGGGTTCAAGCTATCCTCCCACCTCAACTTCCCAAAGTGCTGAGATTACAGGCATGAGCCACTGCTCCCAGCCGAGTTTATTGTTTCAAACTTTAAAAATGTGTTCCCAGCCTATCTAGTAATTCCATTTTCCTCAAATATCACTAAAACACTTCAGATACCTGTATAGTCATCAATCAATAATTTCAATATAATGCAAAGCATTTAAAAGAGTAATTACCTAATTAATTAACCCTCAATGACTCCATTTGTGGCTATGTTTGCATACAATATGCAAAGATACAGTACAGTGTCAGATGCAATAACTTTCCTTCTAAGCTGCAACAATCACATTCTTTAATGTAAATAAACAATAAAATAATATGTTAAAGATATGTAATTGTTACAAATGACATTTGGTAAAATAAACATAGTGGTAAAATTTTAAATGATGTATGCATATGGGTCCATTATAGCAGGTTTTCAATTCAGATAGTGAAATCTGGGCATAAATTTTTATGTCAGTTTAGCGACTATTTGGATAGTGAGAGTGAAAGCTACCTGTATTTTCTATTTATCATGTTTCAAAAATCTCTCATTAGTAGTAACTGACTTTCAGTTCATTCTCTTTTTTTTTTTTTTTTTTTTTTTTTTTTTGAGACGGAGTCTCGCTCTGTCTCCCAGGCTGGAGTGCAGTGGCTGGGTCTCTGCTCACTGCAAGCTCCGCCTCCTGGGTTCATGCCATTCCCCTGCCTCAGCCTCCCGAGTAGCTGGGATGACAGGCTCCCGCCACCACACCCGGCTAATTTTTTGTATTTTTAGTAGAGGCGGGGTTTCACTGCGTTAGCCAGGATGGTCTTGATCTCCTGACCTCGTGATCCACCCACCTCAGCCTCCCAAAGTGCTGGGATTACAGGTGTGAGCCACCGCGCCTGGTAGTTCATTCTCTTATAGTTTACAAAAGGAAATCAAAGTGTCACTAAATAATGACCATTCTTGCCTCCACCTTGTTCAATAGCTAGACTTCTTGTTTCTACTCTTGGCTTATAACATTGGCTATAAAGTAAGCCCTGTTAAGGTTAGCTTTATTGAATAAGTAAAAAACACATGCCATGTTTTTTGATGGAAAGTTTAACTATAATAAAAATGGTAATTCTTGTCGGGCGACAGAACGAGGCTCCATCTCCAAAAAAAAAAATGGTAATTCTTCCAAAATGAATAAAGTTAATGCAATTCCAATTTGAATTCCATCATTTTTGTATTGCATTGTTTTATAACAGTACATTATCTTCATGCTTAGATAGAAAAATAAATGTCTAACAATATCTAATAAAATTATAGAAAAGACAAATAGTAAATGATATTTGCCATCCCAGTTTTAAAATATATTACAAAGCTAGCTGGGCGCGGTGGCTCACGCCTGTAATCCCAGCACTTTGGGAGGCCAAGGCGGGCGGATCACGAGGTCAGGAGATCGAGACCACGGTGAAACCCCGTCTCTACTAAAAATACAAAAAATTAGCCGGGAATGGCAGGCGCCTGTAGTCCCAGCTACTTGGGAGGCTGAGGCCGGAGAATGGCGTGAACCCGGGAGGCGGAGTTTGTAGTGAGCTGAGATCGCGCCACTGCACTCCAGCCTTGGGGCTACAGAGCAAGACTGCGTCTCAAAAAAGTCAGTGGGTGCAGCACACCAACATGGCACATGTATACATATGTAACAAACCTGCACGTTGTGCACATGTACCCTAGAACTTAAAGTATAATAAAAATAATAATACATAATAAAATAAATAAATATATATATTATATATATATATTACAAAGCCTTTGCAGAATAATATAATATTGGCATATGAATACACAAATAGTTCAGTGGAACAAAAAAGTATAGAAATAAAGACCTGTGTATATGAGACTTTGATATATGACAAAGATGGCAATTCAATTGAGTATGAAAGGGTTAGTTTATTTAATCAAAAAGTATCTGGCACAATTGACTATCATCTAAACTAAAATTAAGTTTCACTATCCACCATACTCCACTTTTAAAAGTAAATTTCAGACATGGTACAAGAATAAGTTTAATAAAATAATGACTGCAAGAACATTTAGGCAAACATATATGTAATGCAGTAGATTTGGCAATCTTTTAACTGAGACAGAACACCCAGAAACTATAAAGCAAAGCCTAAACATACTGGTTATATAATTTTTTAAACATTTCTATGAAAAATACCATAAACAAATTGAAAGACAAATAATATGTTGGGAAATAAACATAATACATATGCCAGATAAAAGATTAGTATCTAAAATACTCAAATAGCTCATTCAAACTCATAAGACAAACAACATGGTAGGAAAATAAACAAAGATATGAAGTACAAATCCAAATGTTCATTAAACAATAGCAGTTTGATAAATGCAAATTTTAAACACATAAGGAGATATTTCTCACTCATTTGATTGGCAAATATTTAAGTGCTAACACCCACTGTTTGGCAGGACAGGAAAGGAGAACTATACTCTCATATATTAATGTGAGTATTTACACCCTTTTGGGAAAGCAATCTGGAAATATCTATAAAAATCAAAACTACCCATACCCTTTGTCTCAGCAATTCCACTCCTGTAAATCTATCCCAAATTTAAAAAAAAATGAGTATGAACAGAGTTACACAAATATATACACAAAGATATTTACAGCAGTATTGTTTCTATAGTGGCAGAAAACTAGTAACAAAAGGCATGCCTTTCCACAGAGAAAGAAATGAATTAATAGTGACTCTACACCAAGGAATAGTACAGGCATTAAAAGGAATTAATTAGATCTGTACCAGTAAATGTGGAGGAATTTTACTGTTGAGAAAGAAAATCTAGAGGCAAGGTAAAGTATATGACTTGATACTTTTTTATGAACAACTTTTTATTTTTTAATAATTATTTATTTTTTATTATACTTTAAGTTCTAGGGTACATGTGCACAACATGCAGGTTTGTTACATATGTATACATGTGCCATGTTGGCGTGCTGCACCCATTAACTCATCATTTACATCAGGCATATCTCCTAATGCTATCCCTCCCCCCCCCCCCCACCCCATGACAGGCCCCTGTGTGTGATGCTCCCCTTCCTGTGTCCAAGTGTTCTCATTGTTCAATTCCCACCTATGAGTGAGAACATGCGGTGTGTGGTTTTTTGTCCTTGTGATCATTTGCTGAGAATGATGGTTTCCAGCTGCATCCATGTCCCTACAAGGGACATGAACTCATCCTTTTTACAGCTGCATAGTATTCCATGGTGTATAGGTGCCACATTTTCTTAATCCAGTCTATCATTGATGGACATTTGGGTTGATTCCAAGTCTTTGCTATTGTGAATAGTGCCGCAATAAACATACATGTGCATGTCTCTTTACAGCAGCATAATTTATAATCCTTTGCGTATATACCCAGTAATGGGATGGCTGGGTCAAATGGTATTTCTAATTCTAGATCCTTGAGGAATCGCCACACTGTTTTCCACAATGGTTGAACTAGTTTACAGTCCCACCAACAGTGTAAAAGTGTTCCTATTTCTCCACATCCTCTCCAGCACCTGTTGTTTCCTGACTTTTTAATGATCGCCATTCTAACTGGTGTGAGATGGTATCTCATAGTGGTTTTGATTTGTATTTCTCTGATGGCCAGTGATGATGAGCATTTTTTCATGTGTCTTTTGGCTGCATAAATGTCTTCTTTTGAAAAGTGTCTGTTCATATCCTTTGCCCACTTTTTGATGGGGTTGAGTTCTTTGTAGATTCTGGATATTAGCCCTTTGTCAGATGAGTAGATTGCAAAAATTCTCTCCCATTCTGTAGGTTGCCTGTTCACTCTGATGGTAGTTTATTTTGCTGTGCAGAAGCTCTTTAGTTTAGTTAGATCCCATTTGTCAATTTTGGCTTTTGTTGCCATTGCTTTTGGTGTTTTAGACATGAAGTCCTTGCACATATCTATGTCCTGAATGGTATTGCCTAGGTTGTCTTCTAGGGTTTTTATGGTTTTAGGTCTAACATTTAAGTCTTTAATCCATCTTGAATTAATTTTTGTATAAGGTATAAGGAAGGTATCCAGTTTCAGCTTTCTACATATGGCTAGCCAGTTTTCCCAGCACCATTTATTAAATAGGGAATCCTTTCTCCATTTCTTGTTTTTGTCAAGTTTTTCAAAGATCAGGTGGTTGTAGATGTGTGGTATTATTTCTGAGGGCTCTGATGAACAACTGTTTTTAAACCCTACATATGTATATTTTTTGTTTGTTTGTTTGTTTGAGACGGAGTCTTGCTCTGTCACCCAAGCTGTAGTGCAGTGGCGCAACCTCTGCTCACTGCAAGCTCCACCTCCTGGGTTCATGTCATTCTCCTGCCTCAGCCTCCCAAATAGCTGGGACTACAGGCGCCTGCCACCACACCCGGCTAATTTTTTGTATTTTTAGTAAAGATGGGTTTTTGCCATGTTAGCCAGGATGGTCTCGATCTCCTGAACTCGTGATCCGCCCACCTCAGCCTCCCAAAGTGCTGAGATTACAGGTGTGAGCCACTGCGCCCGGCCTATATGTCTATCTTCTAAAAAAAAATTTTAGACACAGGGTCATGCTATGTTGCCTAGGCTGGACTTGAACTCTTGGGCTCAAGCAATCCTCCCACCTCAGCCTCCTAAGTAGCTGGGACTAAAGGCATGCGCCACCATGCCTGGCTTTATATCTACTTATTTTTAACATAGTTATATGAACCTGAAGAAAGAGATGAAGAATATACACACCCAACTGTTAACACTGGGTTAACTAGGGTAACAAGGAAGCAACTAAAAATTGTAAAACGGCACGTGTGTGTAAATACACACAAGAAGTGAATGAGAAGAGGGCAACCAACATATTAATGGTAGTTATTTCAGGGTGATGAAATTGCAGGTGATTTTTCACTTTGTTCCTTATATTTTTGTCTATTTTATTTTTGTATTTTTAACCACAAACATGTTAGTTATCTAATCAGAAAAAAAGAATGTCTATTTTTACGGAACAAAAGACAAGAAGAAAAAAAGCAGTATTTAGTTTAGTTTTTTGTGTGTGTGCCAGTGTCTCTTGCCAAAATAGTGTTTAGTTTTAAACAGCTGTGCATGGATGGATTTGAACACAGCTAGAAACAGAGAAAATGATTTGGAAGCTATCACAATAGTGTAAGTGTGCCATGATAATGATCTGCTCTAGGGTGATGGCTAATCAAACAGAAAGAAAGGAATATAGTTAAAAATTGCTTCGGAAAAGGGACCAAGAAGGCTTCGCAATTTGGAGGCACCCGCATGTCCACACACACCACTCCAAAGCATTAAACCAGAGCATGCAGGACAGTTCTTCAGTTGCATGGGTCAATGGCATTGTGGTACTGAAGTTTGTGCCTCCCAACAGTTGGTATTCCCTAATAGTTAAGCAAAACAGGCAGGGTTAGAGCATTTTTATTTTCACTAAGAACCTCATCAGTCCTTAGCCAGGCATATTTCCTTTGCTCAAAAGTGAAAGGGGGGAAGTTTTTGTTTTTGAAGAGGAATAGGGAGCGACTATAGTAGACTTTGCTGTGGGATCATTTTTATCAGTTAAGCTGCTGTACAAATTCTTATAAGTGAAATGCTCATGTATGCATATATAAATGTACATGAGTTTATAGACATAAACACAGTCGTGCTCCACATAAGGACATTTCAGTCGAGTATAGATTACATATATGATGGAGGTCTCATAATAACGGGAAATTACTGAAAAATTCCTGTTGCCTAGTGACATCACAGCCATCCTAACATCATAGTGTCACACATTACCTTTTATATGTTTACATATATTTTGAATATTTAGCATTGTGTTACATTTGCCAACAATATTCAGTGCAGCAATTTGCTGTACAGGTTTGTAGCCTAGGAAAAATAGGCTATACTTATGGTTGAGGTGTGTAGTAGGCTATTCCATCTAGGCTTGTGTAAGGATACTCTGTGAACTTTGTACAAGAGAGGAATCATCTGATAACACATTTCTCAGAATATATCACCATCATTAAGCAATGCATGACTACATATGTTTTTCTACCACTTTATCTGCCTATATGCCTATCTATGTATGTATTTAAACTTTCTTTTGTTCAGGAAAGGATTTAAGGTGGTTCCTAAATATAAAACATTTTGTACTTTCAAGAGAGCTACCTCTTGAAAAATAAGTTCTTTCAGCCTTTATTTTCAGGCCGTGTCTCTCTGTCTGTAAGGACAAGGAAAGAGCATTATCAATCTGGTGACTTTGCCTAACTGAAGTGCTAAAGTAAACCTTCTGAGAATTGTTCCAATCTATCACTGTACAAATTATTTTGAAGATGGTAAACAGTCTAAATCCCGTTTGCTGCAGCCAAGTCAGTCAATAAATGCTTGCTGAACTGCATGTTATAGTCAATGTAAGCAGGCCCTGAACAATTCTAATTTCAAAAGCAAGTCCCAAAAAAGGAGACAATCATCTGTAAAGTGCTCCAAAGTCAGGCAGTTCTGGTCATAGCTAAAGTGAGATCCTGCTGACACAAACCCTGTTCATCCCCAGCAACGTTTGCTTTTGCCTAGAATGTATTTCTATATCCTCACTGCCCCCTGCTTCTTCCCCATGAAGGCAGCTTGATATAGTAGAGACAGGGAAGCCTGAGTTCAAAGCCTAACTCTGACATGGACTAGCTGTGTGACTTTAGATGATTCATTTGGTCTCTCTGAGCCTTAATTTCCCCATCTGCAAAATGGAAATAATCATAGCTAGATCAGAAGGTTTCACTGAGGGTTAAGTCTAAAGTTCCTGGCTCTGATTAATATTAATTCATTCTCTTACCCGCTTCTCTGCCTTGAGAAATTCTACTTATTCTTCTAGGCCCACTAAAATTGTCACCTCCTTTGTGACACCTTCCTTCAACCTCTCTACAGATATAGTTAACTGTGCCTTCCTCTGCACATTCATAGCACTTGGATCAGATCCATACTACTAGAGTACTTACTTACCACTAGACTACTTACCACATTAAATGATTTTCACATCTGTCTCAATAGAGTCAAGGCTCTTTGAGGCCATAGCCTATATTGTATTCATTTTTATATGTCACAGTATCTTGTAACTGTGCCAGTGCTCACATATAATACTCAATAAATATTTGCCAATAAGTGTTCAGGTATAAGCAAAGAAATAATGCCAGCTTGATATTTCAAATAAGTCTGGTGGTATGACCTAGTTAAGTGTCACACTTTGAGGTTTTGGTTTGCTTTTCCATCATTCATCTATAGAGTTGTCTGAGAGGGTAAAGAGATCTGTTGGCAAGAGAAGAAACAATGTGTCTACTTTATTTAGATTTTTAAAAGGCCTCTGACAACTAGGCATAATTCCAAGGAAAACTTTGCATGTAGGCAGAAAACTGCCTCTGCAGCCACTTCACCTCCACATGCTGAAATCTTACCCTTTCCCATGCTGTCTTTGGTATCACTTCCTCCAAGAAGCCTTTCCTGATTCCCCCAACCTCATGGGGTTCCACACTGCTCTGGATGGCAGGGGAATTTTGCCTGTCCTCTTTTGTGGCACATCGAATAGTTTGTTTTTCATATATAGAGTTCCTTGAATATGTGTCTAATCCCCCTACCAGGCAAAGAACAAGAGAGAAGAAGTGGGTCTTACCTCTAGCATCCCTGCAGCATCTAGTATGAGACTGTATATATAGTAGGTATGTAATCTACCATTGTAATCAATGGATTGAACATATAAACAAGTGCCCGCTGAGTGAGAAGAGACTGCATGTAAAAGCCCTGCTAGAATGGTCAAAGGTGAATCTCCCAGGAGTGTTGACATCAGAGAAGGTAAAGAGGAAAGAAAGGCAACCAGCTTTTACTGAGTATGTGCTCTTTAAGCTCTTTCATATGCAGGAAGAAAAATCGATTTGGGTGTCTATTACATGCTAGGCTCTGTGTTAAGCATTTGGTCATACATTGTCTCATCTGGTCTCCTGACAAGAACCCTGAAGGACAGTCTTTTTCTCCCCTTCATCACTTTTTTCCCTTCTCTCTCTCTATATATATATGTGTGTGTGTGTGTGTGTGTGTGTATGTACGTATGTATATATCCTGTATGTATGTATATACACACATATATAGTGTGTGTATACACATACACACACACACACACACACATATATATGGAAAGGAAAAAAGTGATGAAAGGGAGAATAAGACTGTCCCTCAGGGTTCTTGTCAGCTGAGAATAAAGGAATATATATATATATATGTGTGTGTGTGTGTGTGTGTGTGTGTGTGTGTAAGCATGTGTTGAAAGGGTCTGATATAATAGATATATAAAATATCAACACATATAGATAGATATCAACATATATGTGTGAGTGTGTATAAATATATATGTGTGTATCCTTCTACTGTATCAACCCCTTTCAAGGGTCTGATTACATAGATGCATATTTCAACATATATATATCAACATATATATACATATATCAACATGTATATATGCATGTATGTATATCTTTATATTATATCAGACCCACAGCCAAGGAAAAGACACAGTTCCTGATCATAAGACATTCACCAGATGAGTGAGAAAGACATTCATGTAAACAGACAATCACAATACAGAACAATAAGAAATACTTTGTAAAAGAACTTTGAGAAAGTTCCATACTTAAAGATTTTTTAAGCCTACTATGTTTGTTATCAAGACAACACTTAAAAGTGCAGTCATGACTTCTGTACTCCAATCTGTCCTTCATTTCCTTTATTCTCAGCGGATGGCTTAGTCTTCTCACTGGAATGATAAAGATCATCCTGTATGAGCAATCTGGCTGCTGCATGTCACCTTTAAAGCTAGGCCTGAGATAACCTGGGGATTACAAACTCAAAGCCCACCCTGGCTAAGCAGGCCGAGTGTGAGTACATCTGCATACATGGTGTGAGGGGTGGGTCTGTGGTTGATTAGAGAGCAAACAGTCCATCTAAAAGGGGCAGTAGCAACTCAGCTCCAGCTGACCCACGTGAACTAATGCAGACCTAGTGCTGCCAGAGCGTCTGGATTTTTCAAGAGAAACCAGAAATTTGAATTTGTAAATTGTAAAATCTCCCAGTTTTTCATTGCTGACTCAAAATGTTTGGAATGTTGTATAGGCCAAATAAAACACAAACACCATTTTGTGCTCTTTAATACAATAAAAACAACACAAAAAATTAACTATCATGGACTCGACCTCAACATACTGTACCTTGCTGAATCTCTCCTGGACTCTGCATATGAAAGCACTGCCATCATCACTCCCTGCTATCCACATCCTTAGCCCTGGAACCAGTGACTTCCTTTGAAACAAATCCAGGGCCTTTTCTCCATTCTTATAAGCCTTGACCACTGCAGCACTTAGCCAATATTGCTATAAGACTCCAGTTACTACTTGGACCAAGACAACAGAAACAAGTTTGGATCTCCATCCCCACTGCTACTGCCTTATATCCAATCATCTTGTTATCTCCCAGATAGAAACTGTGGGTTTCTGCCACATTTCCTGACTGTGTTTGATGCATTGTGCTTGAGCATCTTGAGTCCTCTTTTAATACCTTAGTCTCAAAAACACAAACCTGATCATGTTGATTCTCTATTTAAAACTCTCCACTAGTTTCCACTCTCTTCCAGCAGGATGTCCAAGGCTCTTCGTGCCCCAGCCCCTTCTTGTTCCTTCAGTCTCATCTCCCATCACTCCACACCTTCCTTAATCCCTACTTTTGACTTAGCCACGCTATTAAAGCTCCCTGTAAATGCTACGCCCTTCAATGCCCCCAATACCTTGGCACATACTGCTACCTTTGCCTAGAAAATCCTTCTCCCAGCCCCCTTCTCCAAGGAAACTCCAACTACTCCTTGACCTCAACTCAGATTCAGCTTTCCTGGGACCAGCCCTATCAATATACCCAACTATGTTGTACTCTCCTATGGCCCTCTATGAAATGATCAGAGCACTTATCTCACTGCTATAATTGTCTGGCTCTTCTGCTAAACTGTAAAGACCTAAAATATGAGAACTTTTAAAAAAAATCTCTGTATTCCCACTCTCCAGCATAGTGCATGGCACATGGCCGACACAATAAATGGCTGCTGAATGACTGTGAATTTTCTGTATTAATTAATAAGTGTCTTTATACCAAAAAAAGTCCCATCTCAGTGCAGCCTGGCATGAGACAAAAACAGCATGGAACACACAGAAGAGGATATGTAGAACTTAGACAAGGAGAAAAAGATAGAAATCCAGAATACGCCAGAACAGCAACAATTTCCTAATCACAAAAGATAGGGGTCTTCCCCAATTCCTTACTGAAGAGGAAATTGAAAATAACATTAGAACCTGAAGGGGCACAGTGGCTCATGCCTGTAATCCCAACACTTTGGAAAGCCGAAATGGGAGTATCACTTGAGCCCAGGAGCTCAAAAACAGCCTGGGTAATATAGTGAAACCTAGTCTCCACAAAAAAAATTTTTTTAATGTAACCAAGCATGGTGGCACATGCCTACAGTCCCAGCTACTTGGGAGGCTGAGGTGGGAGGATGACTTGAGCCTGAGAGGCGGAGATTGCAGTGAACTGAGATTGCACCACTGCACTCCAGCCTGGGCAACAGAGCTTGATCTTGTGTCAAAAAAAAATAAAAATAAAAACCTGCCAATATAGGATCTGTGGTTTGTTATAGATAATTATGTTTCAGTTTAAATTACACTGAATTCTATATAATCCTTGCCTGCATTGAGTCATTTTTAGCTAGGTCTTTTTGTTGTGTTAAAGTACTGTTAGCTGAACTGTATGGATTCCACCTGGCAAATGCAGTTAAAGTTCTGACGCCCAGAGGGGGAAGACCAGGAAAGGAGCAGATTTTCCCAAATGGGACCTTGATGTGGCTTATATTTCTGCTTGGGAGTGCTACCAGGACCACATTCGCAGCCGCTCTCACATTTGCTCCTCACAGCTGCACTGAACACTAAGCCGAGGAGGTATTATTATCCCCATTTCAGAAATGAGGAAACGAAAACTGCAAGATTAAATAAGTTGATTTTTGTTCCTCCTGCCTGGGGCCCCCAAGCATAACAGCAGCAGCTTCAGCAATATTCCTGCACCTGCCTTAATCCAGTCCCTCCTATGGTAATCCCCAAATTTTGGAGCTAAGAGGCTTCAGTAATCATCTGGCTCAAGCCTCCGTGTTTCACAGTGAACTCATGTTTCTAGCACTTTCACCAACCTGAGGGAGGAAAAGCAAAGGGGATTGGCCAGAAACCAGCTCCTTAAATCCCTTGGTTTCTCCAGCAGGGGCTCAGGGGGCATCATGTGCTCTTGCCAGTCACGGAGATTTTCCTCTGCAGTTGCTGGTATCCATCTGCTCTATTTGCGGCCTTAGCTCATCTCTGCTGCTGTGGCCCCTAGCCTCAATGTATTCGAATAACAGAAACTGAGCAGCAGAGCAGTGATGTGACTTGCCCTGTGACTCCAGGTAAGGGAGGAGCAGATACTGAACTTGACATCAGTTTTTCTGACTGCCAGTGAAGAGCTCTGTTTACCACACCATGCTATCTTTTAAAAGGCAACAGAAGCTGGGGCATGTCAAACAGTATCGTATCACATGAAGAGCTTTGCTGCTGCTTTGAATATCAAATATTATAGCCACCCTTTATCAAAATGCTAAAATGGAATTTCAACATCCTTTGAGCATGGAGAAATTTTTAATCAAAAAAGACTCTACAAAAAGGAAATTAAAAACACAAACAGATACCCAAAGAGGAAAACTAGAGGCAACGTGCTGCTATAGAAAGAGGGTGTTAGACAAACCACAAAAATGTATCAGCAAAACCACTTCTCTTCATTCTAGCTCCAGGAACCATTTGCAACAGAAACAATGCACATGCTGCTCCTGCAGAGAACCCGGGTGAGCAGTCAGCCCAGCCCACAGAAAGAGTGACCGAAGAGTCACAGGCTATTAACTCAAAAAGAACTGAGGACTACAAGCTATAAGCAGAAAGTGACAGAGCCCTCAGTCAATCTGCAGAGATTGACTGTGTGTTCATTAATGTCTCTTCACAATAGTCCAATGAGCATGGTCCAGTGTTTTAAAGCAGATCAAGACAGTGGCTCCTCACCCTGCAATGCTGCTGAGACCAGGAGGCACGTCAGTGTCTTAGGGAGAGAAGGTAGTGCTGTCAGTGAGTTCCCCAAAACACCCCAAGATTGGGTGTGTGTGCAAGCGTGTTCACACACAATCATCTCTGGGCATTATAACTATAAGATATCCATTACATACCCCTATAGGGCCTAGCTCACAGGAATCACTAAATTAAATTGACCCAATATTAATAATAGCCAATAATTATTGAACATTTTAATGTACTATCTCCTTTAATCCTCTCAATAACCTTCTGAAGTATGCACTTTCATTGTACTCATTTTACTGCTTGCACAGAAAGGTGAAGGGGGCCAGGCGCAGGGCTCACACCTGTAGTTCCAGAACTTTGGGAGGCTGAGTTGGGAGGATCGTTTGGAGCCTAGGAGTTAGAGACCAGCCTGGGCAACATGGCAAAACCCTGTCTCTACAAATAAAGTATTAAAATATTAGCCAGTTGTGATGGAGTGAGCCTGTAGTCCCAGCTACCCTGGAAGCTGAGATGGAAGATCACCTGAGCCCAAGGCTGCAGTGAGCTGTAATAGAACATCTGCACCCCAGCCTGGGAAACAGAGTGAGATTCTGTCTCAAAAAAGAAAAGAAAAGAAAAGAGAAAGGAAAGGAAAGGAAAAGAGAGAGAGGAAGGAAGGAAGGAAGGAAGGAAGGAAGGAAGGAAGGAAGGAAGGAAGGAAGGAAGGAAGGAAGGAAGGGTGATTTGCCCAATGTCATATAGCTAGTAAATATCTGAGCTGGAGATTCACCAACTGGCTCTAAAGCTGAAGTTCTAAACTACTGCAGACCATAAGGCTTCCCCATCTCTGGGTTTTATTCCTCAGTAAATACACACCTCTCTGATTCTGAGATAGACTGAGATGCAAAGAGTTTATTCTTTATTTTAAAAAAATACATAGCTTCCATTTATTGAGCATGTACTATGTGCCAGACACTGTTCCAGGTACTGTATTATTTCATCTAACCCTTACAACAATCCAATGAGGTATGTGCTATTTTTATTCCCAAGTTACAAATGAGGATACTGAGGCCCAGTGTGGTATGGCAACTAATTGTTCAGAGGCACAGATAGAAAATGGTAGACCTGCCTGAATGTAATGTGAAAGATTGCATAAGGAGTCTCCTTGCTTATACCAACACTTGGTACAATCAGCCTGTAGTGTGTTGATAAGTGTTTAACAACTGGATCTCCAAGGAAGAAATAAAGGGCCCTTAGCTCCAGGCAATATGGAGTAAGCATACTCCACCCTCTGTTTCCTACTGGACAGAATTCATGGGGCAGCTATTTGAAGATGCTGAAAAGTAGATAGTAGCAGGCTGTTTGGGGAAGAAAACCTGAATTCAAATATTACCAAATCGATGGTGAGTTTACTACTACCCCCCAATCTACCCACCCCTCCATCTCCAAGATATTCCCCAGCCTAAACACAACATAGCCTGAAACCTGAAAGTAGACATCAGCACAGCACAGAGAAAGCTCCAGGAACAACTCTTGTTTCTGGCTTAAGAACTAGGAGAAGAATCTCCTAATGGTCAAAGAGGTGTCTCTCCCTCTCCCTCTCCCCCCTCTCTCCCTCTCCCCCTCTCCCCCTCTCCCCCCTCTCTCTCTCTCCCTCTCCCTCTCCATTCTCTAATGACCTAATCCCCTGGCAACTCAGCAACCGTGGTGGCAGAAGAGCCTGCATGGGCCCAAACTTTCCTTCTTGATTGGTGAACCTATGACTCCAAGAAGGTGGGGTCATGCCACATCTAAACCATGCTCTTTTGTTGTTATTATTGTTCTACTCACAATAGTGTGTAACAGAGTGGAGGAACTAAAACCCCTGATTCCTGGCTAAAGGAGCCCCAAGGAACCATAACGTATCAGGGAGATTGCAGAGAGGGAGGAGCTCAGGAAAGTGAACCCATAAAGTAATGCTTGGGCTCACCCCAGCTGTGCATGTATGGATCTGATCCTAATCACCCTGATCCTAACAACGACCCTGCCAAAAACTTCAAGAACTGAACCACAAGATGGGTAAATACTCAGGTCTCAAATTAATCACTGGGTGGCAAAAGCGTAGGAAAGATTCAAATAGCAATGCAAAGGTTTGAAAACGGAACTGAACTACAACCACAAGAGATGGGTTGGAAATTGCAGACCAAATCTAACCAGGTCAATTGTCTGCTAAAATATCAACGTCTTTCATAGGACTTAAACAAGAACCAGAGTCTTATAACATCATATTCAAAATGTACAGGATGCAATAAAAAAATACTTGGAATATGAAGAACCAGAAAAATCTCAATTTAAATGAGAATAGACAATCAGCAGATGCCAGTGTCAACACATATGTAGTAATTATCTGACAATAACTTTAAAATAGTTATCATAAAAATGCTCTTGTAAGCAATTGTAAACATTCTTGCAATAATTGAAAAAGTAGAAAATCTCAAAAAGAAATAGAAGATATAAAAGAGAAGTAAATGTAAAATTTATTTATTGATTTGTTTCTTTTTGAGACAGAGTCTTGCTCTGTTGCCCAGGCTGGAGTGCAGTAATGCAATCTCACAGCGGCTCACTGCAACCTACACTTCCCAGCCTCAAGAAATTCTCCTGTCTCAGCCTCCCGAGGCATGCACCACCAGGTCCAGCTAACTTTTTCATATTTTTAGTAGAGACGGGTTTTCACCATGTTGGCCAGGCTGGTCTCGAACTCCTGACCTCAAGTGATCTAACTGCCTTGACTTCCCAAAGTGCTGGGATTACAGGCGTGAGCCATCGTGCCCAGCCCAAATGTAAAATTTAGAAATGGAAAACACAATAACCAAAATTTGGAACTCACTCTAGGGGATCAATAGCAGATTGGAGATGACAGAGGAAAGAGCCAATGAACTTAAAGATCAATCAATAGAAATTATCCAATTGAACAAGAGAAAGAAAAGAGAGTTTTAAAAAACATATCTGATTTGTAGTGTTTGCTGATTCCATACTGAAAATATTTCCACCATGGCCAATGTCAGGGTACCAACTACACATCAGGGAATGCAGAGTCGGAAAGAGATGCACACAATTGGCTCTTATCCACAAATATTGCTCACTCCCCAGGCAAAACCAGCAGTACCAGAGGCTATTGAGTCTCAGCCTTCTGACCACACACACCCTGAGGCTGTTGATCTCCTTTTTAGGCACTCTCAACTCCATCTGAGCTGTCCCTGGTGTTCTCCTCAACCTGATTTCAAATGGATAAAAATGTGCAGAAGGCATACAGTAGAATTGCCAGGGCCATCCCCTCCACCTCTAGAGGAAGTCTGTATGCGTGAGACAACATTTCTCCAACAAGGAAATGAGCTAAATGACTTCAGCTAAAACCAACAGTACATTTCTCAAATTAGGAGCCTGATGTCTGACACAGATAAAATGTGGAAAACAAAACCTAGATGAGCAAGTACAGGGTGGGCACACACCCTATATATGGAATGGCAAAGCTGGGCTTATAATTGATCCTCAGATCTGTCTTGTCACTGTGGAGCTTTGGACCAAAAGCCACTGTAGCATTTCCAAATACAACCCCATGTTAAAATCACTCAGCACCCTCAAGAAAGGCTGAAAAACACAGTAGGCTGGAAGTTTCAGGGACAGGGATGCTATTCTGCATAAGAGTCCGTTGTTTGTCAACAAGCAAAGTTTCAGGGTAGGGACGGTTCTGAAATTCTTATACAGGGCTCCATGGCATCAAAGATCCAAGATCTAGAGCCCCTGCAATGGCTTATGAGTTTTAAATCCTCAAAGCCACAAATATCCCAAAAATTCCTCTCTAACCTAACCATCTCACTTGTACACAAGACCCAAAGGTCCAGAGCGAACGAACGACTTTCTCAAGACATTTTATGACCTTGAGAGGTCATATGGCTTTGTTATGAGCCATAACAAAAAACGAGGTCTTCTGATTCCCAGTCCCGTGTTTTTTTTCCTGACATCACACTTCCTCTTACACTTCCTTCCCTGAAAAAGATTTATCTGGCCAATGGTAATAGAGATGAAAAAGTGTGTGGTTTAGAGGAGAATAAAAAAAAAGCTAGTGGGCCAGTCACAGTTGACTCTGATAGCATCAAGGAGGAGGTCAAGCTAGTGATATTGTTGTTGTGTAAGCTAGAAAATGGAAACGCATTGTAAATTGAGGAATTTGGATAGTCCCCTCTAAGAAGTTAGCAGGAACACTGTTTTAAGAAGTTCTCAGGGTGCAGCTGCAGTGTTATTACAGGGCTGTTGGGAAAGCTCAGTGCCCAAGGTGGTAAATGTATCCTGGGTGCTCCCTGCTACCACCCCGCCTCTGTAGTATACACTGCCAAGTCTGGCCAATTGTTTGACAAGGCAGCTGTGTGCGTGCCTGTTAATTACACTGTGGAGCACCAAAGTGCAGTGTCAGGCAGCTGCCTAGAATATCAAAAGGCTGCTAGTGGAACAGGCCAGCTATAAGGGCTCTCTTCAGAGAAGTCCATACAGCAGCTGACTCTCCCTCCCCACCTCCCTCTACCCTCGCCTACGCAGCCCCCTTTAAAGTCTCATTATTAAGGTTGGAATTATATATTTTCACAGAGTTACATTAGAATCCATAATGGAACGAGTGTTGATCTTTCTGACATGCCTGAACGAGATGAACGTGAATATTATCTTACATTTCTGCCTCTCCTAACGGTAATATTTCCCTTGAAACCAATATATCCTCTGCAATATATTTAGCCCATCTGATTAGAATTAGTTTCAACTAATTCTATGCTTCCAAAATAATGGCAGCTAACACTTACATGGGGCTCCGTATGTGCCAGGCATTTTATATAAAGTAATTTATTTACTCCTCACAATAACCCCAGGTATATGTTATTAGTATCCCCATTTTATAGATGAGGAAACTGAGACTTAGAGGTTAAGTAATTTGTCCATATCACACAGCCAGTGTGCAGCAGAGCTGGTATTGAAACCTAGGCATGTGCCTCCTCCATTTCCATGCTTTTTTGTTGGTGGTGGTGGTGGTGTTTTGTTTTGTTTTGTTTGACCAAGTCTCGCTCTGTCGCCAGGATGGAGTGCAGTGGCACGATCTCGGCTCACTGCAACCACCGACTCCCTGGTTCAAGCGATTCTCCTGCCTCAGCCTCCCGAATAGCTGGGATTACAGGCACATGCCATCACGCCCAGCTAATTTTTGTATTTTTAATAGAGACAGGGTTTCACCATGTTGGCCAGGATGGTCTCAATCTCCTGACCTCATGATCCACCCACCTCAGCCTCCCAAAGTGCTAGGATTACAAGCATGAGCCACTGTGCCCAGGCTGCTCCATGCTCTTAACCACTACAATGATACTGCCTCAACCAAAGCTAATGGTGCAAGCCCATCAGCCAACATTAATCTAGCTTCTATAATATACATATGTTTGATATTTTGTTCTACTTGCTGCCTTTAGAGTCAATTTTCTCCATCTCTTTTTCCACAAATACAAGGAGGGAAAATTCAGTGTCCTGGGGTGACACTGGGTGATCAAAGTTGACTAGGGTGATCAAAGAAGCCTTCATGGAAGAGGCGGATTTTGAGTTGGACCTTGAAAGTTTCAAGTCCGCCTATCAGAGGTTAAAGGAGTTAGAGAGGACAGGTTATATCTGGCAAAGGGACCAATGTGAGCAAATTCACACAGGTAGCAATGTTCACAGGAAATAAGTTAAGCTGTGAGGCTGAGGTACTGCTGGTGCGCCTGGATCACAAAGAGATTTAGCCCCGATGTGAACTATGGACTGATAGACTGGTATATGGATAAGGAGAAGGAGGAACAAAGGAAAAAGTTGAAGCGTACGTATGTGTCTGTGTGTATTTAAGTGTGTGTACATGTGTACGTGTGTGTATATGTGTGTACATATGTGTATACATGTATGTGTGTATATGGGGTGTGTGTATGTGTGCATGTGTGTGTATGTGTGTGTACGTGTACGTGTGTGCATGTGTCTGTATGTGTGAGCATATGTGTATGTGTCTGTATGTGTGTGTTTGTGTGTGTGCATATGTATGTATGTGTGGTATGTGTGTGCACATGTGTGTATGTGTATACCTGTGTGTATGTATATGTGTGTATGTGTGTACGTGTATCTGTGTGCATATGTCTGTGTATGTGTGTAGGTGTCTGTGTATGTGTGTGCACGTGTGTGTGTGTGTAAAATAAGAAAAAGCTGCAGAAACTGGTGATCATTCACCCATAATTTGTTTTCTCTCCCCCCTCCTTCCACCAAGACTCTGTCTGTCCATCACATGAGTTATTCACTGCCAAGCAAAAGCCTGATACTGCTGCATTCATCATTCTCTGAAAGTTAAAATCCAAGTGATTACAATTTTCTATTTCTGCCCCCTAAAAACAGGATTAAACTTTTTATGAAATTCTAATGCCTAACCTAATGTCCCAGCTTACTGAAAGCCCCCTGATATGCAGCCACAGCAGTGCATTTTCCACACTCTTAAAGCTTACTTCCTTTCAATACCCTCAACTTGTAAAAAAAAAAAAAAAATTGATGTACCATTTACATACAGTAAAATTCATCTTTTGTTAAATTAGTTCTATGAATGTTGACAAACCTCCAACAAAATCAAGATAGAAAACTGTTCCAATTCCCTCATGCTTCCCCTTTGGCCCCACCCCGCAGCTCCTGGCAACCACTGATCTATTTTCATATAAATGGAATTACACAGTACGTAGCTTCTTTCACTTAGCATACAGCATTTGAGTTTCATCCATTTCATCATGTGAATCAGGTGTTTGTTCATTTTTATTGCTGAGTAGGATTCTACTTTATAGATGTTCTATAACTTTTAACCATTCACCAGTTGTAAGACATTTGGGTGGTTTCCAGTTTTTAGCAGTTATGAATAAAGCTGCTATAAACTTTGGCATACAGGATTTTGTATAAACGTCTAAGTTTTCATTTCACTTGGGTAAATACTTATCTGATAAAAGGCTTATTCCCAGAATATATAAAGAACTCGGAAAACTCAATAATAAGAAAACAAACATTCCAATTTTTTTAAAAAGTCGAAATATTGGCCAGTCATGGTGGCTCACGCCTGTAATCCCAGCACTTTGGGAGGCTGATGCGGGCGGATCACGAGGTCAAGAGATCGAGACCATCCTGGCTAACATGGTGAAACCCCGTCTCTACTAAAAGTACAAAAATTAGCCAGGCGTGGTGGCGGGAGCCTGTAGTCCCAGCTACTCGGGAGGCTGAGGCAGGAGAATGGCTTGAACCCGGGAGGCAGAGGTTGCAGTGAGCCGAGATCGCGCCACTGCACTCCAGCCTGGTGACAGAGTGAGATTCCGTCTCGAAAAAAAAAAAAAAAAGGTTGAAATATTTCAACAGACATTTCATCGAAGAAGATAAACTGATGGCAAATAAGTCCATGAAAAGATGCTCAATATAATTAGTTGTTAAGGAAATGCAAATTAAAACCAAGATGATATACCACTGTGCACTTATTAGAATATAAAAAAAAATTAAACTGAAAATACCAACTGGTGGCAAGAGTACAGAACTACAGGAACTCTCAAATATTGATAGTAGAAATTCAAAATGGTACAGCCACTTCGAAAAACAGTTTAACGTTTTCTTATAAACATAAACTTGCCATACATTCCAGCAATCCCACTACTAGGTGTTTACCCAAGTGTTTTCAATCACATTTCCAGGATGGGCTTTTTTTTCCTGCCTTCTTAATCAGAGTAAAGTGAATATAATCTAATTATAGCTTGATGACATGGGTCTAGCATTATAAGGACTATTGGATTATACTGGGATCCTGTTTTAATGTCTGGCTTCCGGGAAGAGAAAAGCTGTGTCTACTTTATACCACTTTATGTTTTAAGTACTAAGAATACATATAGAGAGGCAAGAGAGTCTTTATCTTATAGGTAGAGATAACACTCAAGGCTGTTGCGGCCCATATGATTATTTGTCTTTTGCTCAATAGCCTCTAACTGCTGAGCTTTTTCCAGTTTTTGCATATGTCTTTTAAAATTCTACTCCACCCTTGCATTCAAGATTTTGGCTGTTATTTCTCCTGATTCTCAGTGGACCTGCTGCTAATAGCTTCTCATCTAATTTGCTGTGGGCCAGCAAGCCAGATAATGAAGTCTATTAGAATTGTGTACAAAATAAGGTTACTGATTAAAGTTAGGATCTGACTGCCTCTCCTGATGCTTCTCCCACAGGATAAAGTCCGTGGTCTAGATGATAGTTATTTTGACCTCTTAAAGGCCTTCTTTGTTTCCTTCCAGGTTCTGGACATCTTCCAGAAAGGCTACCTAAGATTATTGGCAGTCTAAACTACAGGTAATGGGGATGTTATCACAGTTCACATCTACCACAATCTAATCTGTCCAAATCTTTGTTCTATCTCCATGCTGTACAGAAGGACAAGTGAGCTTTATGATCTAGGGGAACTAGGTTTACATAACCTTAATGTAGTTAACAACAGAACAATAGAGAACAAGCCATTAACCCAAAGAGCAAAGGCAAGGCCTGTTAGGACAAGAAAATGAGTGAAGATAAAATATATGCCAAGTTCTGCCTCCTATGCTCAATAGTCTCTATTTCTCATTGGGACTACTGTATTTCAAAGAAAGTGCGAGGTTTTTTTTGTTTTTGTTTTTTTTTAAGTGTGTATATCCCATTTTCTATCCTTCTTGAATGGAAAGTCATTCAGCACATGCATCAGCCTCTCACTACAATTTACAATTGTCCTTCTAGATTTGAAAGGCTTTGTGACCTCTCAGAGGGACTGAATTACAACTAAAATTTAGCAGTAGAAACAGCTGTTTCTATGGATGCTTTTTTCCTCTTCCACCTTGTTAGAGAAGAGTAAATCTTCAGAAATTCAAGTAAAATAAAGAAACTACTTACTTTCTTAAATAATTTCTGCTTTACCAAACAGAATCAGACCTTCTATTGTCTCCCTTTTTAAAAAAATCAGTGGGTTTTGGGCAAGGTCCGCTAGAGAAAGGAGTCTAAGATTCATCTTTGCTTTGTGCCAAATACATTGTCTCAAATACATCAGCGATTTCCATTCCAATGAAGAGTTCAGTCAGTTGCTGAATAAAATAATTTTCCACAGCACAGGAAATGAGGAGATTGGATATTCTATCAGATGGGCAACTGAACAAACAGGGCTCCAGGTGGCTAATGTCACAGGGATGAAGGCACCCAGGGGAATAAGGAGGCTTTGGGGTTTCAATGGGCTTCTCTTCATCAACATCCAACACAATGTAATTGCATTTCCACCACGATAGCAGAACTTTTCCAACCATCCCCCAGATAATAATCTATTCTAATGTAATGCAGTTCTTTAGAAGGACACAATTTATTGCAATACTGAGCTATTTATTTCCTTCCTTTCCTTTAATTATCTATCTTTGACCTTAGTCTTAAAAAAAAAAAAAAAAACTCTCTTTTTGTTGGCTAGTTCCAGCTAAAGTTACCCTATTGAAGAAAATGGACCCCTGTTATTTCTATGAAAGATTTTAAAAGGTTGAGAAATTATTTTGTCCGTTTTATTTTAATTAAAATTGACTATGACATTTTTCTTTCCGAGAAACATCATTTCCAAGCTCTGCTTCTGACGTAATTGCATGCTTAAAAAAAAAAAAAAATCCCTAAATGACTTTGTGTCAGCGAAGTGACTAATAGCATTCACCACTCATAAAAAACAGCTCATTTATGTTAGCTACATTTAGATAGTTCTCTATGCAACATGAAGTTAATTCAATTAACTTAGCTGAGCACTGTACTGCTCATGGCACATCTTCTTCAAAACCCTTAAATCATATTAAGGAAATACTGTCGGCTCTTTTGTGTGATCATGGTTTTGTGGTTATGTTTTTGTAAAAAATCTTTATGTTTTAGGGACACATGTATGAAACAATAGGATACCTAGGATTTGCTTCCAAATAATAAGGGGGAAATGGGGCATGAGATTAAATGAGAGTGGCCATAAGATGACAATTGCTGCAGCAGAGTGATGGCTGCATGAGGAGTTGCCATATTGTTCTGTTTACTTTTGTATATGTTCAAGATTTTCCATAGCAAAAAGGTGAAAACCTTTAATCACTCTAATGCCCAAAAATGTATCAACTTCTCAAGACAGAAAGGCTAAAAAGGAAATAAAATTATAAAGAAAAAGAAAAAAAATTTTAAAGTATCAACTCCTTAGTCTGTCTTTCAAAGCCTTGGTTAAACTTTGCATTTACAAAGCTAATTTGTAAACCTTGCCTTTCCCTATTTCCACTCATGCAACCTCTGCACCAGCCAAACTGGACTACTGACAATCTACTGAAAAATATCTGGTATATACCCACTTCTGGATTTTAGCACATTTGATCCCCTCTGCCAGAAATATCTTGCCTTTCCCATATCTACCTCTGTCAAATTCCATCCAGTCCCATATCAAATGTCACTTGTTCCATAAAGGCTTGCATTAATCCCTCATTGGAAATCAAATCTTTTCCCATGATAGTCTGTTTGCATTGTCTGTTTAATTATTACATGATTACCTCATTAAATGAGGTATAAATTTAATGGCAAAATTGTTCACAGAAAATAATGATTTGGTATAGTTCAGTGTAAAGATGGTATTAGATCAAAATTTTATTGAATATTTACCTGAGATGCAACAGTGTGAGCTATTCTTGGGGCATTATATCAAGAATGGAATCTGGTCCCAAATTAAGTATATCTGTACTTAACTTTTAATCACAGATTAGAATGATGGAAGGGAAAGCATGACATTATCAGTAAGCATTTACTGGGTGCCCATCAAGAAATGGGAATGCCCAAACACTAGTCGTAACCATTTGCACAGACACAGTTTCTATCCCTCCAGAGCTTTCAAACTAAGCTTTAAAATACAATTGTCCCTTAGGATTCATGAGGGCTTGATTCCAGGACACCTGCATATACCCAAATCCTTGCATACTCAAGTCCCACAGTTGGCCTTCTGGAACCACCGTATAGGAAAAGTTGGCCCTCCTCATAGGCAGTTTTGCATCCCAGAAATACTTTTGTTCCTCATTTGATTGAACAAAAAATCTACACATAAGTGGACCTTCGCTGTTCAAACCTCTGTTGTTCAAGGATCAACTGCAGATGCAGATGGACAGGCCCAGATAGACAACAAGTGTTTCTATTTCAAGAGTAAGCATATTTGACATGGGAAATCTTCTCACGATACAATATTAAGTTAAAAAAAGGGCAGAATACTAAACTATATATATATATAAAAAATATGACCCTATATAAAAACATGACCCTAGTTTTGTAAGAAAAAAGCAGTTTCTATATATAGAAAAAAAGAAAAAGGAATTACAAAAAAAGTTAACAGTAGTTATTTCTAGGTGATAACATGAGAGATAATTTTTCTTTCTTTTAGCTTTTTGGTACCTCTAAAATTTTTATTATGTGCAGCTATATTTATATGAGGGAAACATAATGATTTTTAAAGTATATTTAGAAAATTAAATCTCATACCATATACCAAATGGATTAGATATTTGAATCTGAAGTACTAGAACCATAAAAATACTAGAATAAAATGTGGGCAAATTTTTTATGATTTCAGGGTGGGAAAGATCTAAGATGCCATATAGCCCAAAAGCCATAAAAGCAAAGATTGATCAATTTGACTATATAATCTAAAAAAATTGTATCACAAAAAAAAATCATTAGCAGGAAATCAAAGACAAACTGGAAAAAACAGCAACACACCCCACAAACAAACGGCCAGTTTCCTTAATATATGAAGGACCCCTACATATCAATAAGACTAAGGCCAAGAGCCCAATTACAAATTAGACAATGGATAAATATAGATAATTCACTAAAAAGGAAATAACTATTTCTCTTAAATATATGAAATATGTTCAGTCTCATGAATGTGCAAACTAAATCTAGAATATGTACAACTACAATATGTATCAGATAAAGAAAGATAAAAATAACACATTCTGTTGCAAGAGTGTGGGGAAATGGGCACCCTCATACATTGTTGATGGGATTAATAATTATTTTGATTGCAATAGAGACAATTTGGTAATTTCTATCAAAATTAAAAATATACCCACCTTTTGACCCAGCAATTTCCATTCAAGGGATTTAACCTACAGATATACTCCCGTATGTGCAAAAAGACCTTTACAAAAATAGGTATTAGAGCAATGTTTGTAATAGCAAAAGATTTGAACCATCTAGACGTCCATTAACAAATTATGCCTCATCCATACATTGAATTGGGCATTTTTACATGTACTGATATGAACTACCTCCAAAATAATGCTAAATGAAAAAAGTTGAGTGTTGATGACTATATAAAGTATGTTATTATTTGTATTGTATAAATGCTTAGAATGTCTTTGGAAAATAAATACAAATTGGTGGTAGTTATTGCCCTGGGAAAGGAAATCGAATGGCTCTGATTAGGATAGAAGGACAACTTTTCACTTTTTGAGTTTTTTAAATGTATTTACTTATTTTTACTGCTTGGAATTTGCACCATATGCATGTATTTGTTATTCAAAACTTATTTAAAAGTGATGAAAGTTTAAAAATCCCTTAAAAAGTAGATATATGGGAGAGTAATAGTTCAAAATACCCATGTTCCAACAAGCTTTGGATCAGTGTATGAAAGCTTAAGCCAGCAGATGGAAGGCAAGGTCACTGATTTTTTGAATATAGAAAGAGAATGTTAAGCTATCAAAGTTAAACAATGATCTGAGAGCATCTGTAAGTTAGAAGAGGAGAAAATCCACATAGCCCTACAAATGCAATATAACATTCAACCAAGATTCATGAATAGAAAAAGAAGAAAACTTAAAAAAGAATATATATATACCTAAGAAAGAATATAAGTATGTTACCCGAAAAAAAATCTCCTGACACTAATGACAGAGATATAAAAAGAAGTATTAAGGAGGTAACAATAAAAATTCGACTTTCCATTGTATTGGGATACAATCATGTTATTAGAAGCTCTGGTCCAATTTTTTGATAGGGGATTCAGGCTCTGTCTATAACCAAGGGGAAGTCTTGGGTCTTGGGCAATTTGTGGTCAGGTATGCCACAGAAGAATCAGTGATTACTTTTCTTCCCTGGGAATCGACCCAGCACACACATACACACACACACACACACACACACACACACACACGCATATGACCCGCAGTTCAGCAAGAAGCCCTTTCCTTTTTCTGTTGTTGCTTTTATTTGTCACGGCTTTTCTGCTCTCTTGACCCCAATGCCATGCAGATGAATCATCTGACAGCATCATTGACTTTAACTTTTGTTATTTATGATCTTTATTACAGTCTTACCCTTCACTGCTCCACTAACAGACCCACCCATTTTGCCCCAGGAGCAAACCAAAAGAAATGTGATTTACAAGGGAAACTGTAGTCAATCAGAACCATGCTGATTCGTTTAAGAACAGTGAACAGACAGGATCTAGGGAAAATTACATAAACCTTCTAAATAAGTAAATTAAATATCACTCAAGACACAATGGCTTCTCTCAAATGCACACTAAGAAGGCAGCCAGAAACAGGTTTTAGGAAGAGCCACAAAAATGATCTAACTTACGCAAAACCAATAAAGCAAATTCCCTTGTGGTAGGTGGACTGCTGAGAAGCTTTCTGGGTGAGGTGTTATTCAAAAGTGAAAAAGTACAGAGTAAGCCACAGGACACTAGGAAATGCCCAGAATACCCTCTGTGTGTCACTATAAGCTATTTAAAAGACCTGGCTATATTTGGTCTCATGAAACCACAGACTAAGTCTAGATTTTCACACATATATTCCAAAACCAAGTCATATGAAATGTTTATTGTACCTTGTCTACATTTTACATGTAAATTATCATATGGTTTCTACAACGGTTTGCTTTTCAGTTTTATCAGGAATGCTACCTGAGTAGAAGGTTGAAGCAGAGTAGGAGCCTTGACATTGTCTCTCCTGACATCTAGTGGATGGATACCAGATACCACAGTAATTATATTTTCAAAGGATTAATTTTGAGCATGATGGATATTCTCTCTCTCTCTCTCTCTCTCTCTGTCTCTCATATGCTTTTTAAAAATGATCAAAGATTTTTTAAATCATGTTTAAAGGTAGAAAGCAAAACTAAATCCCTATTGAATTACACATATATACTGGTCAGTCATATCCACCAAACGGTCATGTTTTTCTTTCTTCTTCTTTTTATTTCCGTTTTTCTTTTCTTTCTTTCTTGAGACAGGATCTCGCTCTGTCACCCAGGCTGGAGTGCAATGGTACAATCTCAGCTCACTGCAGCCTCCGCCTTCTGGGTTCAAGTGATTCTCGTGTCTCAACCTCCAGAGTAGCTGGGATTATAGTCGCGCACCACCAAACCCAGCAAATTTTTGTATTTTTAGTAGAGACGGGGTTTTGCCATGTTGGCCAGGCTGGTCTCGAACTCCTGGCCTCAAGCGATCCACCTGCCTTGGCCTCCCAAAGTGCTGGGATTACAGGTGTTCACCACCGTGCCTGGCCTACAGCCATGTTTTCCTATTTTTCCTTAGGATGACCCCATAATTCCACAGGCTCTCTTTTTGTAGGCATCCAAGACAGCAAGGCCTAGTGATGAAAAGCATAGATTCTGTATTCATTTTCTGTAGTTGATGGAGCAAACCATTACAAACTCAGTGGCTTAAAACAATACACATTTATTACCTTACACTTCTGGAGGTCAGAAGTCCTAAAAAATCAAGGTGTCAGTCTAGCTGCATTTCTTCTGGAAGCTCTAAGAGAAAATACAGTTTCTCACCCTTTCTGGCTTCTAGAGGCTGCCCACATTCCTTGGCTCCTGGCTCCATTTCTCCACCTTCATACTTCAGGATGTATATCTTAGTCAGTGACCCAACCTTCAATGACACGACAGTATTTGTTTGTCAATGTCCAACTTGCAATGATCAATTAAATTATAAGAACATTTCTAGGGGCAGAGGCATTGCTCTGCAGGAGAAAATCATCTTTAGTCCCTAGAAGATGTGTTTGTTACTCAATAGTTTTTTAGGTACATTGGGCATTATATAGGGGTTCAGGAAATCTGGCTCCTAATTCTAGATCTTTTACTTATCTGGGCACTTAGATGGAGTATACAGTCTTATATAAAGACACCCAGAGAATTGCCACCTAATTTCCAATCTCCCCTAATTATTTATTTTTCCCCAGCTTTATTGAGGTATAATTGACAAATTAAATTGTATATATTTAAGGTGTACAATGTGATGCTTTCCCTAATTTTTTCGTAGAGATAGTGTCTCACTATGTTGCCCAGGCTGGTCTTAAATTCCTGGACTGAAATAATTCTCCTGCTTTGTATTGCCAAAGCACTGGGATTACAGGTGTGAGCCACCACATCCAGCCAATCTAATTATTTTTCGATACTTGAATTTGGAGGAAAAAAGGCAAGGTGCAAGAAGTCATTTATTCAACAAATGGAGGTAAGATAATATGACAATAATTCTGGAAAAAGATGACATTGAGCCTTAATGCAAATAACGAAATGACCTATGCTGGGTGCAGTGGCTCACATCATAATCCCAGTGCTTTGAGAGGCCAAGGCAGGAGGATCACTTGAAGCCTGGAGTTCCAAACTAGCTTAGGCCAGCATAGTGAGACCCTATTTCTACAAAAAACAAAATGAAAAACTTAGGTGGGCATGGTGGCAATCACCTGTAGTCCCAGCTACTCAGGAGACAGAAATGGTAGGATCTCGAGTCTGGGAATTTGAGGTTACAATGAGGTATGATTACACCACTGCACTCAAGCCCAGTTGACAGAGTGAGACTCTGTCTCTAATAAATATATAAATAATTTTGAAAAGAAAATGCTCTATATAAGATCCTCTCCTGTAAACGTATTTTGAAAAGTCAGAGGAAGGAGACAGTGCAAATGCCTGTCTTCAAGCCCTGAAAGGCTAAGGGCTTGAAGTTTTGATTGGGGAGAGGCCAGGAATACCCATGGCCAACAGTCTCCTTCATGAAAGTACAGACGGCTGGCTCACTGTGAGGAAATGTTTAAGATCTTTAGAAATGTTATGACAAATACAAAAACCTTTTGCTCCTGAGACAGTGACTCTGGAGATGAACGTTGTGTGATGAGATATTTACTTGCCTCTTGAGGAAGTTCCTTTCACGAGACCCTTATCCCTCCATTGCACACCTTTTCAGTGAAATAGCACTAGAGATAAAAAAAAGAATGCCATGCCCTTCAACCAAAGGGGAAAGAAGTGTGGACTAGGTTCATCCAATGGGGACCAGAGTGGCCACAGAGAGAGACAGCATTTATGGCAAACTCGAAGAATAACAATCAAGAAGACCAAGTTAAGTTACCAGTCCCATTGTAAGAAAAAGTCGACTTCTGCAGGACAGGAAGCTCTCACTGAATAGAGCTTTTGGCAAGGCCTGACAAAACAAAAGCTGTCATCCCTACTGAAGTGAGGTCAACATGGAGATATGAGGAAGGGGCCATTTCACTTTTTCCTTGACATGTTCTTCAGTAAGTATGCGTGAAAATGGTCTGAAAAGCAACATCCCTTCCCCAAAGCCTAATGCCTATCAAGACACCAGGGTCACAGCTTCCAAAGCACCAAGATATCTTTAGCCACCCCAAAGGAGAAAACTTCATTTTGTGCACAGTCTAAAAGGTTTGAGACCTGAGTTCTGGGATAACTTACATGGGAGAAATTATGGTTTCCGGGTATCCAATACTTTTTTTTTTTTTTTTTTTTTTTTTTTTTTTTTTTTTTTTTTTTTTTTGTGGAGTCTCACTCTGTCGCCCAGGCTGGAGTGCAATGGTATGATCTCGGCTCACTGCAACCTCCACCTCCCGGGTCCAAGCAATTCTCCTGACTCAGCCTCCTGAGTAGCTGGGACTATAGGTGCACCACGCCCAGCTTATTTTTATATTTTTAGTAAAGACTGGGTTTCACCATATTGGCCAGGATGGTCTCGATCTTTTGACCTCATGATCCACCCGCCTCAGCCTCCTAGAGGGCTGGGATTACAGGCTTGAGCCACCACGCCTGGCCCCTGGTATCCAACTCTTTTATAGGCCAATAGTCAGGCCCATTAGTGTGAGAAGCCAATCAACACTGAATAGGCAGAATAGATTCAGTCTGCCCTATTTATTCCTCATCATGGTATTCATTATTCAACAAGAAACTACCTACGACTCTGCAGTCCAGGAATAGAGCTGGGCCTCTAAGCAATAAAGGTGAATAAATTGTTGTCAAAGGACATACATTCTAGGAGAGAAGGACAGACATCTACAAATACAGTAAAAAAACAGTATGTGCCTTAAAAGTGGTGTGAATTATGTGCTGTATCATGTTATATAAAGCAGAGATTATTTCTGCCTTGGGAAGGAGGGGTTGAGAGAGACACAGGGAAGCTCAACTCAGAAATTTGATTTTGAGCTGAAACTGAAAGGTGGAAATACTCTGAACATGGTTTATTCTCTTCTATTATTTATCTATTTATTTCAGGGAATGTAGTTCTGGCCTAGCCCCATTACCTAGACCACTCTGCCACACACACACATATTTGGTCGGTTCTCCTCCCCTTAGTCTGCTTCACCTACTAACTGTTACTGCCAGCTTCCCTGGCTCTCATCCCCCCATGCTTCCTCTATCTATTTATTGGTGCTTAAAATCACCTGTTGCAACAGTAATCCTTTGGGAATTAGGGTGACACAGTGAAGCAAGCTGTTTATGCCAACTCACAACACTCCCCTCTGACAAGATACCGTCTTGTATCAAACAAACTTTCTGTGACTGAAGATAAGTTGATAATGAAAGAGTCCAAATTTAAAGGAGCAACAACTGCCCCTCCTCCCCCAAAAAAAAAGAAAAAAAAAGAGAAGAGAGGAAAATTTATTGCCCCATTCTAGACATAGAAGCCTGTAAAAACTGAGTAAGGATAAAAAATACTCTTCTACAGTTTGAGATGCCCAAGTCAAGAGTAACAGTTTAGTTGAGTGACAAATACATATGATAAATACTTAAGTAAACATCACTTCATGCTACAAAATGTCTGGCTTATTTATCTATTTACTTATTTATTTATTTTTAACTTATTTATACACTGTACTGCACTTGCTTCTGAAAAGATTTGATACAATTTGTAGTTTTTAAAGTGCATGGATACATGTACCAAAGATGATGAAAATAAAGCTATAACTTACATACATCAAATCTCTAATAGAGACAGGAAAAGTGAATTTATCAGGAATCAGGGATGAAATAACTACTATTCAGTATTCAATAATCGAGTATTCAGTTTCCCTCTGAACATCCTGAGGGCCAAAAATAGCTAAGCCGAGGCAACCCCTCCCCCTAAAAAATCCATAGCTCTTGCTGCCTCAATAACTCTGATTCTTCCATAGAAATAAACTTTTTCCAGGTACTAAATTCAAGATGGCATTTCTCATGAGAGTTCTTAGGTAAAGACAAGGAATATTGCAATCATTTTCAATAAATCATTCTCTGAAAGATACAGAATTGCTTTATGTGACCATTTACTATACTACCTCTCAATAAAAGTCACAGATATGATGTACAACTGTATTTAGAGAACCTGAGGGAGTGTCTGCTTAACATCTTAGTGGCTGTCTCTCAGATATCTTCAACTACTCTTTCATAGAAGCTGACCGAAGTCATTTCAAGATGGAGTTCACCGGTGAGTGCCTCAAACACAATGTTTGAGACAGGGGTCAGCATGCCTCTGCAACAGAAATTGGGGAGCCAGGATAGTGAAAATCAAGGAGCATGGTATACATTTTATCATTCACACAGCTGGTTGGCAGGACCAACTTCTGTGTCTGTGTATTTTTTACTTTTTCAGCAAGAGTGGCCATTCTGCACAAAATGTTAAGACAAACCGGAACTTCCCAGGGCAAGGCTGTGTGTCCTATGTGTCCTATCTGAACTCTCTCTTTCATCAAATTTTGCCTGTCCTATTTCTGTCAGTGCAATTCTGCTTATTAACAGTTATTCCGTAAAAATAGCTCTAGTTGTCCAATGAAGATTCAAATGAACAGATAAATGTTAGTCAGTATCTCTACAAAGCAGATTCCAATGTATTTACAGAGTAAAATTACAATCAACATCCTAACCCCACAGTAAAATGAACTAGGAGAATTTTAAGGTCATCATTTCCTGCCTTAGCAATATACATTCAGCTTGACCTTGAAAAGTGACTAGTCTATAGTGCTTCCTGTTGATCAGTGTTTCCTATCAATGGAGGTAGAGTACAAAGTGTAAATAGAACTGGTATAACAAACAGATTGTACAGAGATGGTAGATCTAATTGTTCCACTGTGAATGAAATTTAACAATGATTCTGTTGACTCATATCTCCATCAACAATTTGAGATCTCATTGCTATACCCTATCTTGCCTTTCAGTCTTTCAAATGGAAGAAAAAACTGGATCCATTCCTTACACCACAAACCACAAACCAGGATAAATTCCAAATGAATTAGAGATTTCAATGTAAAAATAGAAATCATTTTTTAAAAATGAACTCTTTCCCACTTGGGAGGCTGATGCAGGAGGATACCTAGAGCCCAGGAGTTCGAGGCTGCAGTGAGCCAAGATCACGCCACTATACCCCAACCTGGGCGCTAGAGCAAGACCTGTGAAGAAGAAAGAGGAGGAGAAGAAGAAAGAAGAAGAAAGAAGAAGAAGAAGAAGAAGAAGAAGAAGAAGAAGAAGAAGAAGGAGGAGGAGGAGGAGGAGGAGGAGGAGGAGGAGGAGGAGGAGGGGGGAGGAGGAGGGGGAGGAGGAGGGGGGGGAGGAGGAGGAGGAGGAGGAGCTGGAGCTGAACAAAAATGTGTCATAACTTTCTTTTCCTTTTTTTGACTTTTGAGGCGGGGTCTCGCCCTGTCACCCAGGCTGGACTGCAATGGCACGATCTCAGTTCACTGCAGCCTTAAACTCCCAGGCTCAAGTGATTGTCCCACCTCAGCCTCTCAAAGTAGCTAGGACTACAGGCACATGCCACCATGCTTGGTTAATTTTTTAATTTTTTGTGGAGATGGAGGGTCTCACTATGTTGCCCAGGCTAGTCTCAAACTGCTGAGCTCAAGCGATCCACCCGCCTCTGCCTCCCAAAGTGCTGGGATCACAAGCGTGAGCCACTGCGCCAAGCCAATTAACTTCTTTTTCTAATAAAGGAAACTAATACTAGGTTACCTGCAAGATGGTTAAATATACTTTATTAAAAATTGCAATTCATAATTACAAAGTTAATTTGGGAGAAAGAAACAAGTAAGAATAGGCAAGAAACTCCTGAAAAATAAGAGCCCAGGGGAGGAGCACTAACTCCATCTGATATTAAAATATACCATTAAAAACCTCTATAATTAAAATTGAATGATAAGACAGACCAATAATAGAATATAAAATATGGAAATAGATCTAATTACATATGCAAGTTTGGTTTATAATGAAATTAGCACCTCAAATCAGTGAGGAAAACATGGACTTCTTAATAAATGCTATTGAGATAACTAGACAGCCATAAGGACAAAAGGTAAAATTGGATCCATTCCTCACACCATAAACAGGATAAATTACAACTGGATCAGAAATTTAAATGAACAGAAAACAATATCAGTAGTAGAAAATACGTGTGAACTTCTCTGTTACCTAGGAAAGAGAAAATTCTATGACTCAAATTTTAACAGCAAAAGAAGATAAATTTGATTACATGAATTTTTTTCAACTTTTGCATGCCAAAAACCCATAAGCAAAATAAACAGATAAAGACAGAAGATGTTAATATCCAGTCCTGAATTTGAAATGAAAATATGAGTTGAATGTATAATAATTTCCTAGCTTTGTTCACTGAAAAGATCTGGAAACAACATTCAGCTCAGTAGTAATGAGCATACCAAATGCCCTGATTTTGGTATCTAATAATATTCTTCATTAAAAGGAACCATTTCTCCTTGAAGAAGTGGCAGATTTCAGGACTGAGCAGGAAATGTATATGTTGAGACTGGAACATCTTGTTACACCAGACATGAAGGAAGCTATCAAAGGCTTCTAGGACCATGTCAAAAGGAGTCAGAAGCCAGATTGAAAAGTCCCAGTTGCCAGAGATGGTAAAATTCCAGTATCAATAAAAATACTAGCTGCAGTGTACTGAAGCCCATCAAATATATTTAAACCTATGAGTTCATAATAAGGCTAAAGGAAACAAAATTTGGTCACTCTTGGAGGAAGCAAGTAAACCAATGCATTATTTTGAAAGATGGCAAATGGTGGAAAGAACTCCAGCACTCATCCTGCTTTGTCTATATAACCTGTACCTCAAGGTAACCAAATGGAAGATATAGGAGAGTTTTATTTATTATGGAAGTATTCCAGCTGATAAAGAAGGGATGATAGAATTAGAACATCACCATTTTGCAACCTTTAATGAGTTAATATATGTAGATACTGATCATCAATGGCAGGTGACTAACATTCTAAAAGAGAAAACCAGACCTTGTGTGCTTTCTAATAGAAAATCAATAAAACCACATAGTTGGAAACTTCAGGACAAAGGATCCAGTTTCATGAACAAATAGATTACAATAAATTAAGAGATAGAGAGACAATGTATAGATTAAAAGAATTAAGATACCTAGAAAATAATCACAAAATCTGGTTCTTTTTTGGGTGCTGAGTTAAACAAACAAGCAATGGAGAAAATGGCATTTATGGGGCAATTTGAAATACGAACACTGACCCAATATTTGATTGTTTAAGAAATTATCAACTTGCAGGTGCAATAGCAGTATTATGGTTATTTTTAAGTGTCCTTATCTTTTAGAGATACATACTAAAATGTTATTGATGAACTTTATTTTATCTAATTTAATTCATCAAAATACTATGTTATTGATTAACTTTATTTCATCAAATTTAAGTAATCAAAATACTATTTTGCCTTGAAATAATAAAGGTGGGGAGAAATGGGCGAGGGTAGAGATGAAACAAGACTGACTATAAGTTGACAATTGTTGAAGCTGGGTGATAACTACATGAGGACTCATCACACTAGTAGTAGAGTGCTGGATCTCAACCTTCCTGCTCACAAAAGCCCATTTTTTTTAATTTCCAAGAATTTTGTCATCACTTTCATAGTTTGAAATTGACCATGGTGGGAGTATTTACATCATGAAAACACATGCTACAAATCAGCCTCCTCCCCAAAAGCCAGTTGTCAAAACATTTGCCAGCACACTACTGCTACTCTGTCTACTTTTGTACATTTCTTACTCAACAAATATTTATTGAGCACCTTCTATGTGCCAGGCACTGGGCTGGATGCTAGGAATACATCAGGGAACGAAATAGACACTATCTCTGCTTGTATTGATTTCCTAGAGCTACTATAACAAAGTAGCATAAACTGTGTGGCTTAAAACAAACAAATTTCTTCTCTTGCAGTTGTGGAGGCTACAAGTCCAAAATTGAGGTGTTGGCAGGGTTATGTTGTTCCCTCTGAAACCTGCGGAGGAGTCCTTCCTTGCTTCCTCCTAGTTTCTGGTAGTTTACCAACCATCTGGCATTCCTCTGCTTGCAGCCGCATAACTCCAATCTCTGCTTTTATCATCATACAGCATTTTTCCTATGTGTCTGTGTCTTCACATAGCCATCTTCTTATAAAGACACCAGTCATTTTGGACTAGGGGCCCACTCTACTCCAGTATCACCTCATCTTTTTTGTTCTGTTGTTGGCTTTGTTTTGTTTGAGACAGGGTCTCACTCTGTTGCCTAGGCTGGAGTGCAGTGATCTTGGCTCATTGTATCACTGCAACCTCCACTTCTTGGGCTCAAATGATCCTCCTGCCTCAGCCTCCCTAGTAGCTCGGACCACAGGTGTGCTCCACCATGTCTGGCAAATTTTTCCATTTTTTGTAGAGATGGGGTTTCACCATGTCACCCAGGCCAACCTCATCTTTTTAAATTCATTTTTAATTTTGTTAGAAAAAAACAGAAAATGTATTGGCGGGAATGTAAATTGGTATGGTCATTAAGGGAAATGGTATGAAGGTTCCTCAAAAAAATTTAAAATAGAACCATCATATGACTCAAATGAAATCAGCATTTCATAAAGTCATCTGTGCTCTCACATTCACTGTAGCATTATTCACAATACCCAAGATATGGAAAAAACCAAAGTGTCTGCCCACAGATGAATGGATAGAGAAATCGTGGTATACATATACAGCAGAATATTATTCAGCCTTCAAAAAAGGAGATCCTGACATTTGCAACAACATGGATGAACCTGGAGGACATTATGCTAAGTGAAATAAGCCAGACACAGAAAGACAAATACTACATGATCCCACTTATGTGCAGAATCTTTAAAAAGTGGAATACATAGAAACAGAGTAAAACAGTGGTTACCAGGGGCAGAGGGCTGGAAGGGAGGGGAAATGGAGGCCTATAGATCAAAGGGTATAAAGTTGTAATTATGTAGGATGAATAAGTCAGAGATTTAATGTACAGCATGATGACTACAGTTAGTAATATTGTATTGTATACAAGAAATATGCTCAGAGAGTAGCAAGAGTAGAAGGAATAAGGTGCTCTTACCAGCAAAAAGTAGGTATGTAAGACATATAGGTTAATTTGCTTGACTGTAGTAATTACTTCACTTGGTATCATTGTATAGCAAAACATCATGTTTTATGCTTTAAAATATATACAATATAAATAAATAAAACAAAAATAAATGTTCCTTCTTAATCATTTTTAAGCATAATATTTAGTAGTGATAAGTATATTTACATTGCTGTGCAACAGATCTCTAGAATTTTTGCACCTTGCAAAACTGAACCTCTATGCTCATTTCCCCTAGCCCCTGGCAACCACCATTCTACTTTCTGTTTCTATGAGTTTTACTCCTATGGATACCTCATATGAGTAGAATCATATAGTATTCATCTTTTTCGTGATTGGCTTATTCCACTCAGCATAATGTTCTCCAAGTTCACCCATGTTGCAGCATGTGACAGGATTTCCTTTTTAAAGGCTCAGTAATATTCCATTGCATGTATATACCATGTTTTCTTTCTCCATTCATCTGTTGATAGACACTTAGCTTGCTTCCACCTCTTGGTTATTGTGAATAATGCTGTATTGAACAGGGAGTGCTAACATCTTTTTGATACCCTGCTTTGAATTTTTTTCTTTTGTACATGTTTTTATATTCCAACAACAAAAGTAAAAAATATGTAAAGAAATAGATAAAGGACTATAACTCAGGGAATAAAATACATGGA
The DNA here is from genome assembly GCF_024542745.1 of Macaca thibetana thibetana. Lineage (NCBI taxonomy): Eukaryota > Metazoa > Chordata > Mammalia > Primates > Cercopithecidae > Macaca > Macaca thibetana. Next base: position 113,369,213 of record NC_065598.1, read on the forward strand.
AAGCATAACTAAACTATGATATAAATGGGATTTTTATAAGTATTAAACTCAATTTTTTAAATAGTCTATCTTTTCAACAGTTATGTATTGCTCTTACCTAGAAATAGAAGCAACTAGAACTAAATGAGATTTTCTAAGCAAACATTGCTTTTTGCAAAATAACTGTAATCGATATACACATATCAAATAACAATTCTTCATTCTGGCATATAAATCAATGAAAGTAAAAATGAATTTTCTTATCATATTCATTTTCCAGCACATAATGTTGGTATTCTGTTTTATGTACAGGAACAAACACTTGAATCGGATGCCTAATGATTCCTTTGATTGTGAATACTGAATTGTAATTAAAATGCATACACTTAGCTCCCATATTTGTGTTGTCTCAGTATTTGTGAGGATGTAAATTCAAACATTTCTCAGTTTCAAAATAATTGTGATTATTAGAGTTGAAGTGGCTCTTTTCGTCTTTGTATTTTGCCTGGTTTTATGTCAGTATAAATTAGCATAAAATAAATAGTGAATGATAGGGTTGAAATATGGTTATTCTTTTCATCTAATGCGTTACAATGGAGGAAAATAAAACAATCATTAGTGAGTGAATGGGAAATCAGATGGAAGAGATTTAGAGTACCAGTGTTCTGTGTTTCAATAGTTTAAGAACCCCATGTATGCTTCAGAATTATGAATATTTGTTTCCACAGACAGTCTTCCAAGACTGCCCTTGGTTCATATGACTTGGCTCCACATTTGTTAATTTTTTACATTTTTTTTTTTTTTTTTTTGAGACAGAGTCACACTCCGTCACCCAGGCTGGAGTGCAGTGGCGCAATCTTGGCTCACTGCAACCTCTACCTCCCAGGTTCAAGCGATTCTCTTGCCTCAACCTCCTGAGTAGCTAGAATTACAGGCGCACACCACCACGCCTAGCTAATTTTTGTGTTTTTAGTAGAGACATGGTTTCACCATGTTGGCCAGGCTGGTCTTGAACTCCTGACCTCAAGTGATCTGCCTGCCTCGTCCTCCCAAAGTGCTGGGATTACAGGCATGAGCCACCATGCCCAGCCCAATTTTCTACAAATTGTAGATAATAATATGATCCTAGAAACTATACTGGTGTGTTATTCTTGATCTTGTATGCCTTCAAGATATATGCATGCCATTCCCATGTAGGCCTAGAGAACTCAAGGAATTGGTATGAAAAGTCATGCCTTCAGCAAATTTTTTTTTCTTAGATACGGATGCAATTTGGTCCACATTCCAGGGGAAACCTGTGAGGATGTAGAGCTACAAAATGGCTGCAGATATCTAAAAGATTAAAAGCGTGCTTGGGCAAATACCTATTCAGCAGGAGCACATAATGAACAATCATGTTGATACATCCTCTGTCTCAATAACACGGCCAGGAGCACAGGCACAATGCAGAGAGCATGCTGGGGGGACTCAATAGGCCACTGGGAGAACAGAGCAAGCTGATGGGGAAATGTGCCATGGACCACTTCAGTCTTTGCCTACTGGCTTACCCTAACCTGTTTAGGAGTACTACCCCACACTCTACAACAACGGCAGAACTAAAATTTTAAAAGTACGTTGGAGACAGGCAGCAGCCAGAGGTTAGAAAAGAGAACTAAAGCCCTTGCAAATCTGGCCTGGAGCATGCCAGCCTATAATTTTTCTGCTAGAAACTGGCTGTAATTCTTCTCCCAGGGTACAGACTTGCCACCTGTGCTCTCCTCTAATTATCCTTGATCAGGTTTATGCAATAGGAAGTTATGTTTCAGTGACTGTGATTGGGCCCAGGGCATGGCTAAGTCTATAATTACTAGCTGGTTAAATCAGAGCGCTTCTGGAATTTAGCAGCCATTTGTGTAAACTGCCTCAATATTTTTAGACTGCAAACTTGTCCTTTTATGCCTCTGTAGGAACTCAGAGATGAACAAGTAATAGTTAAGAAAAAGCAAATTTTTCAGTGAATTAACAAATGTGCAAAACTAAGAGAGCTAGCCACAGACAGGAAAAATGAGTACTCACTGTAGACAGAAGTTACATACTCCCTCAATAACCTTTCATGAGGTAAAAATGTATGCTTTTAAGGATACTTCCTATTTTGGAATACCAATACTTTAAAATGTGTTCCTCCAATTGGCCGCTGAGAATATTAGTTGAAAGATAGCTGTCAGAAAACCCAGATTCAAATCTCAACTCTTCCACTTATTTTCTAGCTGTGTAATGTTAAAGGAAATCATTTCATCTCTCTGATCTTGATTTCTCATTTTAAAATCTTCCTAACAATACCACAGAGCTGTTGTGAAGATCAAATGAAATAACATAGAACATTTTGGTACAGTAATGGCACTTAATAAATGCTTGGTGATGAAAATAATAATAGATTCTCTTATTAAACTAAACAGGTTTTCTGGGGTCCCTAGGAGAGAAGGGAGATTCCTTTGCCTGTGTCCCCTCTCATCAACCCCACCCTTTGATTGCTAATTAGAATTACATGGCAGAGTTAATGAGGGGAATTCTTTCTAGCTGAAGTGAGCAAGCCATGTTTCTCCTCCAGATTGAGAAAGGCTATTCCCAAATGGTGTGCTCTTTTTTCTCCCTTTATAATGCCCCTGAAATGGTACAGTTGATGAGGTTAAAGAAAATGGTACATAAACAACGAGCTCATTATTTCCAAAGGACATGAATACTCATATAATTTAATGCAGGTGGTGCTTAATAAACAATCCTTTCACTGAGTAAACAAAAGAGGGAAATTGTGAGTAATTTAGAGACATCTAAGTGAAATCACTTATGGTTCCTTATGCATGTATGTCTTAAGACTTATCTATCTATTTTACTGCTCACCTCTCAGATATGTGCCATTGGAAGAGCCTGGCAACACAAATACATGCAAATATCCTTAATCAAATGCATATGTGTAGATCCTGCACTTTGCCTAGAGAGGTGAATAAAAAGAATTGGAGTCACTTGTTTATGCACTTGGGCAGCTGTGCTGTTGGACCAGTGCCACACTGATTCCCCACTGAAACAAAGGAAGCAAACTCTGTTTTCAAGAAAATAATGCCTAACGCTTTGGCCAAACAGTTGTCTCCAAATGTTAACCTCCTTAAAGAACACCATGGTAATTATGAATATATGATTAAACAACATTTGGAAAGATTACCTGTGTGGGTGAGAGATATTTAACTTTTCTCATCTTAAGCCACCCGTACTGTGGTCATTTACTTGGGCTTTAAAGGGCAATGCCTGACATTTGGCCTTTGGTGGATTTTACAGGCTGCTTGTAAGCTTAAAGGTTTTGCCTGGTTAAATCAAGTTTTATCACAGAGGCTATTTGCAACCTTATGCTCTGTCTCACAGAAATGTCAGTGTTTGCCTTTGCTCTGAACTGGGCATAGAAACTCAAGGTACATCCCAGACAAGCTCTGAAAATAGAACATCCTTGGTTTTAGGTCTATGTTTTTAACGTACCACAAACAACCTGTATGAAGCATTCATCTTCACTAAGAATGCTGTAAGGCTTCTGGATGACCGAGCAACAAGTCTTTTGGGAGAGACTAAATGCTCATAACTCTCCACCACATTGTAAATTGCCAATGTGTGTTCCTTTATTCTCTTCCTGGTGGAGGAAAAACATCTTTGATAATAAGCTTGAGAAATACATTTTCTATGGATTCTGTGGAAATAACTATCTCATTCAGTATGGGAAGTTGAACCTCAGCTGGGCTTGCACTGCAGCTTGGCAGGCTTCTTGTTGACTCCCTCGGGAATTTCTTAGAACAGTTGTTCTAAATCCAAACTGTTTCCCCTGCTCTCAAGCCCCCAGTCCTACTCCAGCTGTCCCTCTTCTCACATATGACCTCACCACCTACTTCACTGCAAAGACTCTGGCCATGTAGGCTCCCTCATTTCCCTTCCTTCTTCAAACTGCATAATGCATGACACTTTTGCCTGAACTCTACCACAACCCTTCTGTCTCAAAAACAAACAAACAAAAAAACAAAAACAAAAACAGCACTGTATCTCGGGCATGTCCTCTACTTGGATACTTGATCCCAACCCTTCTTCGCTTCTGAGATAACTTGTTCCATTATCTATTTTTAGTGGCTTCTTCCCCAAGGTCCATGTTCAGAGCTCTCCTTACTTTTGACCCAAGTTGCCATCCTATTTCTCACCTTCTTTACACAAGCCAGATTTCTCACTGACTCTTTTCTCAGCATTAGGTCACTTCCTAACCCTCTGCAACCTAGTTTCCACCTGCCACTCTATGACACTCTATTCAAACTGCTGCCTTGAAAGTCAGCAATGACATAACCACTGGCAGATTCAATGTTTTTTTTGTTTGTTTGTTTTTGTTTGTTTTTTGTTTTGTTTTGTTTAGAATTCACCGTGCTTGACCTCACTGAGGCTTTTACCAATGGTGACCCCTTATCCCTTTTAAAACTCTCTCCATAGCTTCCATGGAATTACCCTGATTATTATTTTTTTTTAATTTATTTTTGTAGAGACAGGTCTTGCCATGTTGCACAGGCTGGTCTCAAAATCCTGGTCTGAAGTAATCTGCCCGCCGTGGCCTCCCTCAGTGTCGGGATTACAGGGATGAGCCACTGCACCTGGGCCAGGCTAATTTTTCTCCTGCCTCTTTGACTGCTTCCAGTTTGTTTCCTTTGTTGGCTCCTCTTCCTCTTTCTATCCCTCAAATGTAAGCACTCTCCACAGGTCCTGTCCTTAGCCCTCATCCTTTCTACTCTCTCTTTTAATGCATGTATTCACTGTGTCTTTTGAGGGAGGATAAATTTTTGTTGCTGTGAGTTGAATTAGATATTTGGGACAGCTACTTTAGGTGATCATTTCACATATTCAATTACCTTCTCAACATGGATGACTACCTAATTCCTCTCATTCACTCAGGTATACATCCATCGATTATTCACTGAGCGCATACCATATAAGTAGAGTTGACAATACAATTTATTCTTCCAATTGGTATTTTTGAGCATGAAAGGAGGCACTGTTAATGCTTATGTCAGCACAACAGGCATAAATTCAGATTGTTCTGGACAAACTGAGACATATGGTAATCCTAAGTATAATAGTCTCCAAATAGTGTGAAGCTACAAAAGTAAATTGTCAATCTATTCTGTTCTCAAAGAGAATTTAGCATAGTAGAGTGATAATACATGCACATAAATAAACAGAATACTATTAGAAAGTGATAAATACCCTGAGAGAGGTGCAGATAACTGTACTGAATTTTCAGGATGAGAAGAGATTGTTTTCATCTTGAAAAATCAAGCAAAGCTTTGTAAAAGCAGCACTCAAGTAGTCCCTGGACACATAAAGATGATAGTGAGTGTGAGTTTCACGTGGAGGGAACAGCATGAGCAGGACTCCACTCATGATTCTCCAGTTTGTGTGCTGCAGAAGAATGCCACACCTAAGGGGACACTGTTCACATTGTGGACATTTTGAAATTTTTTATGTTTTAGATGTGTATTTGGGGTTTTCTGAGATATGGTCTTTCTCTGTTGCCTAGGCTGGAATGCAGTGGCATGACCTCAGCTCACTGTAGCCTCAACCTTCTGGGCTCAAGCAATTCTCCCACCTCAGCCTTCCAGGTAGCTATGACTACAGGCATGTGCCACCATGCCTAGCCAATTTTGTTTTATATTTTGTAGAGAATGAGTCTCACTATATTGCCCAGGCTGGCCTTGAGCTCCTGGCCTCAAGCAATTCTCCTGCCTCAGCTTCCCAAAATGCCGAGAATACAGGCATAAGCCACCACACCTGGCCAAAATTTTCATGGTAATAACTTTTTTGTTATTTCAAAGATAGATAATTTGTATATTTTTTACAAAAATTTTCTAGTAGGTGGCAGGAGAATGACATTTCCTAACAATCAGTGTATTACAACAGTTTTCAGACAGATGGAAGTAAAGCATTTTGAGGAAGAGACACCTTTTTCTATTTTGTGCCAAGAATCCATATGGGCTGGCGATGATCCTGAGTATGTGCAAAAGCATCAAAGAGAAAATTGTGGAGCATAAATAGGACAGAGACAGTACATCAGTCTGAGTAAAGCACAGGTGCCTGAGAAAACACAGTGAATAAACAAACTGGGAAAGTAGATTCAAACCAGATTGTGGAAGTCCTTGAGTGTCAGCATAAAAAAGTCAGACTCTAGTCAGTAGTCACAGGTCAAACTGGTTTTAAGGAGTGACAATGTATAAAGTAGTTTCGAAAAGCAAGGACTGGAAGTGAAGACACCTGTTAGAAAGCTATGGGCCTTCTAATGTAGGCAAACATTTCCCAGAGTGAACTCTGTAGAGCTAACTCTATTTCTTCTGGATTTCAATAACACCAGACAGCAGGAAAGCAGAAGCAGAGAAAGTTGTCATCTCTCCATAACTCTAACTCTTCTACATGTCTACCTGAATAACCCGCCAATACTTCATATTCACATGCCCAAAATCAAACTCATCCTCTCCCTCCTCAAAACTATTGCCTCAGAAAAAACCCTATTTCCTCTATGAGCATAGACACAAAATAAGGGTGGCTTAAGTAAGATAGAATTTCAGAAGTCAGCAGTCCAGAGCTAGCATGGCATCACCATGAAATCTTCAGGGACCCAGATTCCTTCTCAGTGTATACTCTGTCATTCCTAAGGTATGTGTCTTCGTGGCCCAAGATGAATATTGGTATCCAGCCATTACATCCATGTTCCTGACAGTGTACTGGAGAAAGAAGAGAAGAAATGTGTGATTTCTACCTTTTAAAGGAGAGTCCTTGAAAGTATCACATAACATGACCACTTTAATCTCATTAACCCGAACTTAGTCACATGAACACATGCAAAGAAAGCTGAGAAATATATTGTCTTTTTGCGAGTGACAATTTTCTCAACTAAAATTATTTTTGCTTTACTAAAAAAAGAGAATGGATATTGGTTATTGGGAGGTAACTGGCAGTATCTGCCACAGATAGTAAAATCTTTAAGGCTGAGAGGGAGAGCAAGGCAAAGGAGGAGATGTCAAGGATGACAAGTTTTCTAGTCTGGGTGGCTGGGAGAAGAGTTTTTCTCTTATTTACAACTGTACTTAATCCTGACATACTCTGGAACAGATTAATTTATTTTAAAGAAGAGCTTTAAAATAGTTTCCCTACTTGGAGCAACACAGAAGACACTATACTAATAAAGTCTCACTAGCAGGAGATTTAGTTATAGCTATGCATATAAATTAGAACTAGAAAAGAGCCATTTGGAACCTTAGCTATTATAAACTGCATTAGCAGGAATCACAGTCTATATCACCAGACTTCCAAACAGATGTTATTATGCAATGACCCTGTTTTATTATGATTATGCCTTGAAATTATATTTCCAAGAAGTTCAAATGCATTACTGCTTATGATTTTTAATCTAATATACATGATAGGCATATAAGCTACATAGGAGACAAGTAATTTAACACTGATTTTATGGTAGGGTTATGAATAAATTAATGCTTATGGTCATAGGATTTCTCAGATAGCTTCAACCACCAAGTCTTCTTCTGGGCTCTCTAGCAAACAAGTCCATTTCTCCCAAGCAGTTGGTGATCCTAACCTTTCCATCTGTTACCTCTCAAATGGGGCCTGAGTGTATACCATGAGTCAGGGACAGAACTAAGATTAGGCCTACATCCCTCAACATATCCAGTCTAAATTACATGGGCCAATATGATTACTCAAAACAAAGTTATTTCTCTCCCAAAGAGAAACTCCCCATTTGCACAGGCCAAGCACCCAAAAGTATATCTTAAAAATGGTGATGGACTGACTATTCAAGTCCCAGACCAAGAGAGATGACAACCATCTTGATAGGGACCTTTTCTACTCCATACTTGATCAGCAGATATGGGAAGAAAGGAGATTAGGGAGTAAGAAACAGACAGGGAGTAGCAAAAAAAAAAAAAAAAGCGGGGGTGCTTATATTTTGCTTTGCTTTTGGATTTTTTTTTAAAATGTACTGACCTAAACAATATCTTAATGAGGCAGGTCAGTATTTACAGTCTTTCGAACCCCATTTAACCTTTCTGTGCCTCATCTGTGAAGCATCTTGGCCAAGATCACATACCAAATCAGTGACATAGTCATCATGAGGACTCAAGCGCCTGGTTCCCAGTTTCATATTTTAAAGAAGCCAAGTGACAGAAGAAAGGGAAAAACTGGGTCAGAGAAACAAAGTTGGCCTGAAAAATCTGTGTTTCAAAATAAAGCCAATTACATAAAGACATGACATTTCTCAGCTAAACAGAAAAATTAGTCGAGGTCCCAACATATTTCTTTTCCAATTGACATATACAGGCACTTTTCAATGGCAAGAAAGCAAAATGAATCTAGCATCATTGTTAATTATTTTATCTAATGAAGCTCCATTACTTGTAAAATTTGAGTAGAGTTATGGAAACAAACAAGCTAAGCAATTGGCTAAAACAACAGAGCTATAAAGATCCAACTAAGTAAAAAAGGTGTGTAAGCTGAACAAAACATGCCTAACACCAAAGACAGAGTTTAAAAATATTAGTTGGTAGAATCTGTGCTTTAGATTCCTGATCATCTAAATTCTTTGTCACCGTTTTCTTCTCTTGTCTCCTTCAGGAATATTTTTAGATTTCTAAATTTGTACTCCAGCTTTGATAGCTGCCTCGAATCCTATCAATCATGGTGCCTCCTTTATAATTATTTTTTTACCCTTGGCTTTCTAGCCCAGATATCAATTCTTCCGGCTCCTTTGACTTTTGTCTCCACTTGCTCACTCTCTCTCTCTCTCTCTCCCTCTCTGTGACAAACATACACACACACACACACACACACACACACACCAAGGAAGGGGAAACTCAGGCAGGTTTCCAGTGCTTTGCCCTGGGGAATATGAAAGAGGCCCAATTTTTCTTGTTCCTGGGACTAAAGCACTGTGAGGAAACATTGCAGTGATGGAACCAAGCAGCTTTACTCTAGGCAAAACCGATGACAACCAAGCAAAGTTGCTAGTACAACTGTGAATGTGCCCACTTACCTGTAGTACTGCTCTCTAAACATACACACCAATGCCCCCCACCCAAATTCTTTTTTTTTCTTTTTTTTAAACTGTCCCTTCCTCTGGAGACCCACCAAAAATCTAGGGGATGCCAGCAAACTTCCATATTTTCTTCTACAAGTATAGCCATTCAGAGACACCAGGACTCACAACTGGCCTTAGTTGGGGGAGAGGGGAGAACTGAGCAGATGATTATTCCCAGGTCCTCCGTAACCAAAGTGATTCCTCTACATCAACCACCAACCAGAGAACCCCTCTGGAGTACTATGCAGCATTCTTGGCTGTTATATGTCATGAATATAACATTATTGCATGCCAGAATATGGAAAATGCAGGAATGCTACTGATAAGCCCATAACCCTGCAATGTCACCTGTTGAGAATTGCCCAGTACTGCAGGAAAAGGGAGGGGCCTACCTCTGACCCATCAAGACTCTGCATGCCACTCCACAGTCCAGACCCAGCACAACAACCCCAGACCAGAAACTTGAGTGCTGGCCTCCAAGCCACAACTCAGGGGCCATGGACCAGAAGCAGAGTCCACCTCAAGCACACCACGGAACTTCTCAGGACTTTCACCCTGGCAACTCTGGGAATGCTTAGCCTTGCTCTCCCTGAGGGAGTAGCTTCCTTTCTTTCTAAGCAATTGTTCAAGATCACCTAGTGCCGCTGTTGCCACTGTTCTCCAATCAATCATTTATGCGTGCTCTCATCACCTAAAATCTGGACTCTTGGCTCCATAACCCAATGTCAATACCCACATGTGTGTGTCCCCTCCTTCAGTTTTGGTGACAATTTGGGTTCCCCTCGAAGATGAGAGGTTTGGATCTAACCCAGATTTCAGCTGTGCTTATTTTGTTTGTTCTTCCAAAATTGAAGTCGAGTTACTTTATTTTGATTGTATAAGTACTCTATCCTCAGTGAAAAAAAAATTTAAAAAAATACAGAGCACCCAATAGAGAATGGAATAAAGATGAAAAAATTATCCATGATTCCACCATCCTGATGATGCTTTCTTCTGCCTCAGCTAAGAATTTCCTAATAAAGCCTTGAGTAACTCCACCCATTCATGTTGTGCCACCTCTTGCAATTAGATTTGGTTCAGTAGGCACAGAATGAGAGGATCCAGAACTTTGGTCCTGAAAAAGGTGAGAATATTTGGAATTCTCCCTCTCATTGTGTGCTGGCCATAAGGTGTATAAGTGGGTCCATCATCCCTATCACCATTTAAGTCCCATAGCCATGTTAGATACCTGGGGCAGACATTGGGGAAATGTAAGTAAATAACTTCAGGCATCTGACCTGGACCTCCCCAATCCTCCCCACAGAACAAGCACACTCAGACATCAATTTGAGACCCTTAAGAAATTTTGGGGCTGGGCCTGGTGGCTCACACTTGTAATCCCAGCACTTTGGAATGCTGAGGTGTGAAGATCATTTGAGTCCAGGAGTTTGAGGTCAACTTGGGCAACATAACAAGACCCCGTCTCTACAAAACATACAAAATTTAGCAGGGTGTAGTGGCGTCCCTGTAGTCCCAGGTACTCAGGAGGCGGAGGTGGGAGGATCACTTGAGCCCAGGAGTTCAAGGCTGCAGTCAGCTGTGATTGCACCACTGCACTCCAGCCTGGGAAACAGAGAGAGACTCTGTTTCAAAGAAAAAAAAAAAAAACAGAGAGAGAGAGAGGGAAAAGTTTGGGGAAACGGAGATGTGTCTGCTTGTGTGTGTGTGTGTGTGTGTGTGTGTACATACATACAAACATATTAGATATTCATATGTAATATGGTTTATTACTCAACTCATTTTAGCTTGTGTGATTTTTTAAAAGAATTTCTCATAATTTTTGTTTGAATCTAAAATCTTCAAATAAATGTGTTGATTTTTCTAGAGGCAATTATTTCTCTATTACAAGATATTTAAAGTTGAAACTTTTACAGTTTCATTCTTTTTTTTTTTTTTTTAAAGGGACGATTTTTGTGTACCAAGACAGCCATCAATTTTAAACTGCTTTCATTACTCTCCCTCCATCTGCTCATCTTAAAAAGATGAAACTGCTTGTGATTCTAGAGTAAGGAAGGAGCTCCACCCGGTGGTAAGATTTTGAAGTGCACCAAAGAAAATACCACTAAGTACACTTTCTGAACCCAATTTTCTGTCTTCCCTCTTTGTCTCTCACTCCACCTACAGGATTTTTAGAATCGTCATCCTAGAAACTCATAGAGAAGGGGGGTTAAAAATGCAGATCACATCCTTCAACGGACTGTAAATCGTCTTCCACAATATGCTCAAAATGCCAAAATGGACAAAACTAAGAATTTATGCAGGAGGTTGCAGAATGTTTGTGTGCAAAATCAGACCTTGGCAACGACCTTGAGCAGTAGGATATACATAACTACCACAAGCTTTGTGTTCCAATAATGAAACACTAGGCATAAATGGGTTAAGCAAAACCTTTCACTTGATTCCTATACTCGATATTGGGTAAGAAGCTGCATTTAATCCAGTAAAACAACTGGAGCCTTTTTAACTTGATACAAAACATAATAATAGCTAACAATAACTGAGTACTTGTGTAACAGGCTGCTCTATGTGATGTGATGTGTGTATAAATTTAATACACAACCTTATAGGGGAGGTAATATTATCAGAACCAGTTTGTAGATGAAAAAACTGGGGCCTAGAGAAAATAAGTAAGTTGCTCAAGGCCACAAAGTGGTAGAGCCAGACTTGAAGTCAGCTAGCCCAGGCTCTAAACCACCATGCCATACTGCTTCTCTATAACTCAAATTGGACATAATCTCTCTCAGAATAAACAACTTGAGGCCAGGATCTTGTCCACATTCTTTCTCAAAAATAGCCAAAGGCGAGACAAGACCCCTGGTTCTATTTTTATTCATCCTATGGTCATTACAGATTTGCAACTCTGGCTTACTGCCCTTGTTCTTTCCCTACTCTGACAATAATTCTGTTTGTGAGTTTCAGTAAAAACTCTTGTAGCTGAAAGCCTAGGTTTTATGTCTTTTCACCATTTATCTTGTGCCTTCTCCCCCAACTCCCACCCTATCTCAGCCCCAGCCTCCTCAAACATCATTCATTTAAAATCCTGTTGAAATTGACGCATTCTTTAAAATCCACCAATATTAATACAATCAAAATCAGAATTTTTCCTAAAACATTTGTGTGTGTACACACACACACACACACACACAAGCACTAATTCTCATGGAAAACCTTAAATGGTATTTTACAGTACTTTCAACATTGCTACCAAAACCATATTCCATTAAGGGAAAAAAATACCTTTTCTCATTCATTCATCAACAAAAATTTATTGAGCTTTTACTTCTCCTAAGCTGTGGAGACACAACAATGAAGAAGCCGAATATGCTTCCTGCCCTGATGGAACTTACAGTTCTGAATATTATTCAAGATATATAAGAAAGAAGGAGATGACTCTGACCTAGGGATGCCTTCTAGATTTTTTTAATGCACTACCTTCAAATTAGACCTACCAGTATGCATACCCTCAAGCTAGATGACAAAAATGAAAGTTTACAATCTTTGTAACTCCACTGGCAGAAAATAAAACCCATGAATATTCCAATAGGAGGAAAACAGGATTGTATTCTATATTCAAAAATTACCAGATGACAATTTTCTCAGACTGCCAAAAATGGAAATTAGAGAGGCATAGGGCTGCCCTGGAAGCCACCTTGCCATGGCATCTTGCCTTTTGAATTTGGAATTCCTTGCTAAACTAGAGGCAATCTGAAAGTAGCTCAGCCTGATCCAAATGAGAACCTTGGGTAAATTCCTCCTTGTCTTTTTATGCCTGTGATCCTTGGGTACCACCCAAATTGCAAACTCTGGCTGACATCAACAACCCAACAATTTTTCTTGATGCCACTCCTCTTTACTGCCCTTCTCTACCCAATTTCGTGCTGCTCCTCGGTCTCCCAACATTTCCACTACACCATCTGGATCTTATTCCATTGTAAACAAAGTCCACTTCTTCCCTCCATCTCATCCCATCTCACTCCATGTTCATTCCATCTCCTTTTTTCTAACTGAAAGCTGGCTCTCTACCCTGCAACCCCATGTCCCATATAGCCATATCAAGGTTGGTCTTTCTTGCAGAATGTGCATACTGCGCAAGGATGAGGGTTAGGGAGAGTTGTGTTACCATTCTCCTTAGTCCCCCATTGCATTTTCTAAACAATGAAGAAGCCAAATATGTATGCTAGGGACCATATTTGGCTTCTTCATTGTTGTGTCTCCAGAGGTTAGGAGTAGTAAAAGCTCAATAAATTTTTATTGGATGAATGAAGAGGTAGGCAAACATTTTCTTTTTTTTTTTTTTTTTTTTTTTCTCTTTTTGAGACAGGGTTTTGCTCTGTCACCCAGGCTGGAGTACAGTGGCATGAGCCTAGCTCACTGCAGTCTCAAAGTTCTGGGCTCAAGCAATTTTCCCACCTCAGCCTCCTGAGTAGCTAGGACTACAGACATACAACACCAACATGCCTGGCTAATTTCTTTTTTAGAGATGGAGTCTTGCTATATTGCCCAGGCTAGTCTCAAACTCCTAAGTTTAAGTGATCCTCCCACCTTGGCCTCCAAAAGCACTGGGATTACGGGCAGGAGCTACTGCACTCAGCCAAATATTTTGTTAAACTACCAGAGAGTAAATATTTTAGACTCTGCGGAACATACCAGCTGTGTTGCAACTACCTGACTCTACGGTTATGGCTTAAAAGCAGCCATAAACAATATATAAACAAATAAGCATGACTGTGTTCCAATAAAACCTTTATTTGTTTATATTTTTTATCTTCAATTTTGTGGGTACATAGTAGGTGTATATATTTATGGGGTAGATGACATGTTTTGATCCAGGCATGCAATACATAATAATCCCATCATGGATAATGAGGTATCCATCCACCCAAGCATCCTTTGTGTTACTAACAATCCAATTACACTCTTTTTGTTATTTTTAAATGCCAATTAAGTTATTGACTATAGTCACCCTGTTGTGCTATCAAATAGCAGGCCTTAGTCATTCTTTCTAACTATTTTTTGTACCCACTAACCACGTATATGAGTCCGTTTTCATGCTGCTAATAAAGACTGGGCAATTTACAAAACAAAGAGGCTTAATGGACTCACAATTCCATGTGGCTGGGGAGGCCTCACAATTATAGTGGAATATGAAAGGCACATCTCACATGGCAGCAGACAAGAAAAGAGAGCTTGTGCAGGGAATAATATCTAGTTATATGTTAAATGAGATAATGTATGTAAAACAATTAACACAGTACCTGACACCCAGGGGGTGCTCAATAAATGACAGCTAATAATAAGAGCTCAGATTAGCTGGTGACTATATTTCCTCCCTCACTAAGACCTTTAAGTGTTTCTTAGCCTGGGTTTCCCAGAAAGCAGAGCAATGGTTATGTGTTACTATTTGGATGAAGCGTAAAAAATGCTGAAGTTCAACCATTTTGACATACAGAAACCATATTGTTCAACTTAACACGTTATTAGAGACTACAATCCCCGGGAAGCAGAAGGGAGGAAAAAGGGAAAGATGAAGGAATGAGAGTCTATATAAAGGTGCATTGGTAATCAAGCTTAAGCCCCTGGGACCATTTTCAGAGAGATAGTATAAACATGACTTGCATCTCAGATCAGTGGACAAGCAAGATGGAAAGAGAACTAGAACTCAATGTCCAGTTCCAACCTTTTTTTTTTTTTTTTTTTTTTTTTTTTTGACGGTCTCACTGTCACTTACCCAGGCTGGAGTGCAGTGGTGTGATCATGGCTCACTACAACCTTGAACTCTTGGGGCTCAAGCAATCCTCATGCCTCAGATTCCCAAGTAGGTGAGACTACAGGCACATACACCATGCCCGACTAACTTTTACTTTTATTTAATTTTGTTAGTAGAGATGGGGGGTCTTACATTGTTACCCAGGCTGGCCTTGAACCTCTGGCTTCAAGGGATCCTCTCACCTCTGTGCTGGGATTACAGGCATGAGCCACCACACCTGGCCCCCATCTTTTATGAATCAAAGGTTTGCTCTAAAGAGAGGCAGCGTTAATTCCCCTGCATCTCTAGGCTGCACTCTGCAGCAGCACCCCAGCCAGAGGCAGAGTGGGCATGCAATGCAGAGCTGACTGTGAACCCCCACATAAGTCACTCAGAGCCCACTCAAAAGCAGGGGCTGAGACTGAAGCAATAGCCAAGAGCCCCTGACATGATGATGCCAAGAGGATCCTGAACTGGTGTGTAACAAGTGGTTGATACACAGAGTGAAAGTCCTCGACTTCCTTTTCACTCCTCAAACTGTCCTGTAACTGTAATACACTCTTCCTTTCCATAGGAGGAAGGGACACCTCTCCTCCTGTTTAGGGCTACTGTCCATCCCTCTACCCACTCCCTACTTTTCCCACTCACATCTGTACTCTCAATTTCAATCCTTCCCACCTTCCCCAGGAACTTTTACCTTCAACTTCTCCCACTCTCTTGATCTCTTCCCCTCTGCCTACTTATGTCTGCTCAGGTCTTTCCTTTCCTTAAAATAGCTTTCCTTTACTTTGTGCAGGCTTCTAGCTACTTCATTTTCTCTTTCTGTCTCAGTAAAATATCTTAAATGAGTAATCCAAACTTACCATCTCTACCTCAGAACAATATGAACAGATCTCATTGTTCTACTGAAACACCTTTGCTGAGGCCATCACTGACCTCCCTATGGTCGTATCGAATAAATACATTTCTGTTTATATCTATCGTGGTTTCTCTGCAGCATTTGATTCCGTTGCCTGCTCTATTCTTACTGAAACTCTTTGGCAGTTCAGTTACCATGATACCATTATTAGCTACTTCTCCTAATTCTTTTGCTGGCTTCTTTTCTCTCAGCCTTCATCCAGTCCGTAAATGTGGAGTTCTCCAGAGTCCTTTCCTCAGTCCCCTTCTTCTCTCACTCCACATATCCTCCCTGGAATTCAAGTATATTTTGTGCTGATGATTCCCAAGTTTATATCTCCAGCCAAACCTCTTCCTCAGCACTCATCTTCAAACATATGTATCCAGCTGCTTAATGGGCATTTCCAGAAGACACTTGAAACCATTTTAAAACCTAAATTCATTATCTCCCCAACAACCTCCACCCCAATCTTGCCTTTTTTTTTTTTTTTTTTTTTTTTGAGAGGGGGTCACTCTGTCGCCCAGGCTGGAGTGCAGTGGCATGATCTCAGCTCAATGCAACCTCTGCCTCAAGGGTTCAAGCGATTCTCCTGCCTCAGCCTCCTGAGTAGCTGGGATTACAGATGCCCACCACCATGCCTCGCTAATTTTTGTATTGTTAATAGAGATGGGAGCCTGCCAACCATGTTGGGCAGACTGTTCTCAAACTTCCGACCTCAAGCAATCCACCTGCCTCAGCCTCCCAAAGTGCTAGGATTACAGGCGTGAGCTACCGCAACAGGCCACCAATCTTGCCTTTAAACCCTATCTGCAGATAATGTCTGTTGTCATCATTACACTTTACATTCTATTCAACAATTAATAGTTAAGCACCTACTCCATGCCATACAGTGCTCTAGATGCTTGCTCTGGTCTCTCTGGTTTTTTGTCGGGTGTTTTGTTTTGCCGCACCTCATCTGGAGCTCTGGTTTCTCTGACTTTGCCATATCCCAGCACCTGATATTTGGTCCTGGTCCCTTCCATTTTGGCTACCCTTTAAACTCCTCCACCAGGGAAGGATTTGGACCCCAGGAACTGGAATTGCTCATACAAAAATCTTGGACTCCTCCTGGCACCACCAAGGTCAGATGAAGCATCTGGACCAGAGTAGGGCTACAGTCCAAAAGAGCACACTCTTCACAGGGCCCAGCACAGGGCACAGGGAGATGGGCAGTGGGGGATGGAAATGAGGATGAGAAGGAATAGTGATCTGCTCACTGTAGCTCTAAGAAGCTAGACCTATGCCCACCAACAGGTGCTAGGCACTATGTAAAATGCATAGCCAATAACCCTTAGCATACTCAGTTCAAAGACTAAGTCCTGAACTTCTCAGCCTGACACACACCTTCTATCCCATTCTATCTCTTTAGTCTTCCATACACAGACTTCAAATAGTCTTTCTCCACATTATGTCCTGGAACTGGATACAGATTGAATCCCAGGTTGAATTTCAGGTAATGGTTTTGGCTCTTTCCACTTAAAATTCTGTTACTGGTACCGGCAATGTTCTGACTACCTGCACTGGCCCAATGTTGAGACTCAAGAACAAGTGAGGGAAATGATTGGTTAGGCGAGATTACAAAGTGCCTTGGATATCAGATTGAGAACCAAGGATTTAAACTTGTAAGAGGTAGGGAGTCTAGGAGGTTTCTAGGCAGGAAACCAAGATGATAAAAACAAAAGCCATGTTTTAGAATCTGGTAGAGTAGTAGGAGTAGTTGTAGTGAAGATTGACTAAAAAGGAAGACTGGAAGCAAGAAAAGCCATTAGAGACCTATTTCAGCAATCCAGGAATGAGGTAATTAGCCTATCCCAGTCAACTACACTTGCCTCATCTCTTCAGGCTTAATCCCTCGTCAAACAGACCATGAAATCTAAATGGGGAACCTTCAGGCGGCATTGAAGGACAGATGGCCATATTTGGAACAAATTCAGAACATTACATGACCAGTAAATGAAATTGATATCACTGCAGATCACTCGTTGGATGGCTTCAGTTTTTAAATAGGGGTTCTTTTCCACTGTAACATAAATATCTGAAGTGTCTCCTTTACTTTGAGCACTAACATTTGGGGCTAACTATTTACTAGGGCACTACCAATAATAGGGGATGACTCTCTCCTAGATTGTCCAAGCCTTATTTTGCAAGTTGTCCTTCATCAGGCTTTCATTTTAGAATTGTATTACAGGGTCTAAAAAATAAACTGTCTGATTACTCACACAGCTTTTGCAGGGATAGCCTTCAAAAGGCAATATTAATTAGTTATACCTCTAGATCTGAACAACAACTAATGTTACAATATTTATAATGATTTTTGACCAATAAACTCCAGTTTTATTTATTCATATAAGGAAATAAATTTTACTTATTTGTTCCTATATATAACTGACTTCTCATTTGAATCTTACCATCAATGGTCCATGGTTACTGTAATCAAGATTTAGAATGAAGGGGTGGAGCTAAGAACAGTGTCTCATGCCTATAATCCCAGCACTTTCGGAGGCCAAGGCAGGAGGATCACTTGAGGCCAGGAGCTCTAAACCACCCTGGGCAACATAGTGAGACTCTGTCTCTACAAAAATAAAAATAAAAAATAAAATGTAGGGGTGGAAGAGAGTAGTAGACAATCTTATAGAGAAAAATTATAAGCTTCTATTTGAATAGTAATTAGGAAGCCAATTTGATAAACTAATAAAACAAAGAAGATAATTAGAATTAGGAATAATATCCATAATTTCCTAAAATAAAATGTCTTGTGAGACAAACTTTAATAAAGTTATTGGAACATATTTTTACCTCAGCTGTAATGTATATACTGTACATGATATCTAAAAGGCTCAGAGATATATTACATAATCTACAATAAATTAGTATGAGATACAGTTTAATAACATCATCTAGATATAGTTAGAAATAAGTTCAAGCAAAAGACACATCCGATAAAGAACTGTTATTCAAAATATACAAAGAACTCTTAAAAGTGAACAATATGAAAACAAAAAAAACTCAGCTAAAAGATAGGCAAAAGGGCTGGGAGCAGTGGTTCACACCTATAATCTCACCACTTTGGGAGACTGAGGCAGGAGAATCGCTTGAGCCCAGCAGTTTGCGACCAGCCTGGCAAACAAAGTGAGACCCTGTCTCTTTAAAAAGTAAAATAACATAATTAGCTAGATGTGATGGTGCACTCTTGTGATCCCAACTACTCAGAAGGCTGAAGCAGGAGGACTGCTTGAGCCTAGGAGGTCAAGGCTGCAGAGAGCCATGTTTGTGACGCTGCCCTCCACCCTGGGTCACAGAGGGAGACCCTGTTTTAGAAATAAAATTAAAAATTTAAAAAATAGGCAAAAATCTGAGCAGACCTCATCAAACAAGATATACAAGTGATAAATTAGCATATGAAAAGATACTCAACATCATATGTCATTAGGAAGTTGCAAATCAAAACAGCAATAAGATACCACTACACATCTATTAGAATGCCCAAAATTCAAACCAATGACAACACCAAATGCTGATGAGAACATGGAGCAACAGGAACTTTCATTCATTGCTGGTAGGAATGCAGAATGCTACAGCCACTTTGAAAGACAATTTGGCAGTTTCTTACAAAACTAGATATACTCTTACCAAATAATCCAGCAATCACCCTTCTTTGTGTTTGCTCAAAGGAGTTGAAAACCCATGTCCACACAAAAACCTGTACACGGACTGGGCACAGTGATTCATGCCTCTAATCCCACCACTTTTAGAGGCTGTGGGAGATTCACTTGAGCCCAGGAGTTCGAAACCAGCCTGGCAACACAACGAGACTCCATCTCTACCAAAAAATATTTGAAAATTAGAAGAAGAGGTGGAACAAGATGACAGAATAGAAGGCTCCATCAATACTCCCCCCAGCAAGGACACCAATTTAACAACTATCTACACACCAAAAAAAAAAAAAAAAAAAAAAAAAAACACCTTCATGAGAACCAAAAATCAGGTGAGCCCTCATGGTACCTGGTTTTAACTTCATATCGCTGAAAGACATTCTGAAGAGGCAGAAAGGAGAGTCCTGAATCACTGAGGCCACTCCTCCCCCACTTCCCAGCAGACAAGGTGGTGTGGTGCAGAGAGGATCTCTGGGTGCTGGGGGAGGAAAAGCATAACAATCATGAGGCATTGAACTCAGTGATGTCCTATTAGAGCAGAAAGGAAAACCCGGACCAAACTCAGCTGACTCCTGCCCACAGAGGGAGCATTTAAACTAGCCCTAGCCAGAAAGGAATAACCAGTCCCAACAGTCTGAACTTGAGTTCCCACAAACCTCACCATTGAGAGCTAAGGGGCTCTGGGTCTCTAAGAAAACTTGAAAGGCAGTCTAGGTCACAAGGACTGCAACTCTTAGGCAAGTCCTAGTACTGAACTGGACCCAGAGACAGTGGACTGGAGGCCTGGCAACACAATGAGACTCCATCTTGTGTTGCCTCCAGTATGTCACAACATGACATATTGAGACTCCAGCTGGTGTAGCTAAGGGAGTGCTGGCATCATCCCTCCTCTATCCCAGGCTGCACAGCTCGCAGGTCCAAAAGAGACCCTTTATTCTGCTTGAGAAGAGAAGAGAGAAGAGTGGGAAGGACTTTGTCTTGCATCTTGGATATCAGCTCAGCCACAGCAGGATAGGGCATCAGTCAGAGTTGTGAGACCCCCATTTCAGGCCCTACCTCTGGGATGACATTTCTAGACTTTCCCTGGGCCAGAAGCAAACCTGCTGTCTTGAAGGGAAGGACCCAGTCCTGGCAGAGTGCATTATCTGCTAAATGAAGAGCTCCTGGGCCCTCAATAACCAGCAGGGATACCCAGGTACTAGGTCAAGGGCATTGGGTGAGCTGCTAAGACTTGCTCGTTTCAGATACCAGCTCAACCACAGGGAGTTAGAGAACTAAGCAGGCTCTTAGGCCCCTCAATTCCAGAACATGATACTTGGATGGCATTTTTGGACCTGCACTGGGCTAGAAGGGAGCCCACTGCCCTGAAGGGTGAGTGACAGACCAGGCAACATTCACTATAAGCTGACTTAAGAGCCCTTGGGCCTTAAGGGAACATCCGTCAGTAGAGTCTGGTAGTAGTAGTAGACCCATGGCCTGTGGTGACAGTGGCTACAAGGTGAGGCTCCTCTGCCTTTGGAAAGGGGAGGAAAGAGTGGGAAGGACTGCATCTTGTGGGAAGGACCTCATTTTGTGAGCTCTAGTCAGGGACTAGAGTCAGAAACTTCTAAGGGGCTGGGGGACACCTCGTTGCCCTGAAGGGAAGGACACAGGTCTGGCTGGCTTTGCCACCTGCTGATAGCAGAGCCTTAGGGCCTTGAGCGAACATAGGTAGTAGCCAGGGACTGGTTACAGTAGGCCTTGGGTGAGACCCAGGGCTTTGCTGGCTTCATGTCTGACCCAGCACAGTCATAGTGTTGGTGGCCACAGGGGTATTGTGTCACTCTACCCCCCAGCTTTAAGTGGCTCAGAACAGAGAGAGAGACTGCATTGGTTTGGGAGAAAGTAAGGGAAGAGAATAAGAGTCTCTGCCTGGTAATCCAGAGAATTCCCATGGATCTTGTCCAAGACTATCAAGGCAGTACCTCTATGGGACTGCAAGAAACACAGCATTACCGGGCTCGGGGCGTCCCCTAAAGCAGTTACAGCTTAGAGCACAACACCCAAGACCTTTCAAATATCTGGAAAGCCTTCCCAAGAATAAAGGCTACAAATAAATATAGACAGTGAAGACTACAATAAATACCTAACTCTTCAATGCCCAGAAACCAAAGAACATCTACTAGCATCAACACCATCCAGGAAATCATGCCCTTACCAAATGAGCTAAATAAGGCACCAGGGACCAATCCCGGAGAAACAGATATGTGACCTTTCAGACAGAGAATTCAAAATAGCTGTGTTGAGAAAACTCAAAGAAATTCAAGAGAATACAGACAAGGAATTGAGAATTCTATCAGATAAATTTAACAAAGAAATCAAAATAATGAAAAAGAATCAAGCAGAAATTCTGAAGCTGAAAAACTCAATTAGTATAATGAAGAATGCATCAGTCTTTTAATAGCAGAATTGATCAAGCAGAAGAAAGAATTAGCGAGCTTCAAGACAGGCTATTTGAAAATGCACAGTCAGAGGAAACAGATAAAAGAATAAAAAACAATGAAGCACATGTACAGGACCTAGAAAATGACCTCAAAAAGGCAATCTAAGAGTTATTGGCCTTAAAGATGAGGCAGAGAAAGAGATGGGGGTAGAAAGTTTATTCAGAGGAATAATAACAGATAAGTTCCCAAACCTAGAGAAATATATCAATATGCAAGTACAAGAATGTTATAGAACATCAAGCAGATTTAACCCAAAGAAGGTGATTTCAAGGCATTTAATAATCAAACTCCCAAGGATATGGGGTAAAGAAAGGATTCTAAAAGTAGCGAGAGAAAAGAAACAACTTACAATGGAGCTCCAATACTTCTGGCAGCAGACTTTTCAGTGGAAACCTTACAGAACAGGAGAGAGTGGCATGACATTTAAAGTGCTGAAGGAAAAAACTTTTACCCCAGAGTAGTGTATCTGGCAAAAATATTCTTCTAACATTAAGGAGAAATAAAGATTTTCCCAGACGAATAAAAGTTGAGGAATTTCATCAACACCAGACCTACCCTACAAGAAATGCTAAAGGGAATTCTTCAATCCAAAAGAAAATGGCATTAATGAGGAAAAAGAAATCATCTGAAGGTACAAAACTCACTGGTAATAGCAAATACAGAGAAAAACAGAATTACTGTAACACTGTAACTGTGATGTGCAAACTACTCTTAAGTAGAAAGACTAAACAATAAAGCAATCAAAAATAATAACTACAACAACTTTTCAAGACATAGAAAGTACAATAAGATATAAATGGAAACAACAAAACGTTAAAAAGTGGGGTGAAGTTAAGGCATAGAGTTTTTATTAGTTTTCTTTTTGCTTGTTTGTTTATGCAAACAGTGGTAGGTTGTTATCAAGTTAAAATAATGGATTATAAGAGAATTTGCAGCAGGGCATGGTGGTTCATGCCTGTAATCCCAGCACTTTGGGAGGCTGAGGCGGGTGGATCACCTGAGGTCAGGAGTTCCAGACCAGCCTGACCAACATGGTGAAACCCCGTCTCTACTAAAAATACAAAAAATTAGCCGGTGTGGTGGCACATGCCTGTAATCCAAGCTACTTGGGAGGCTGAGGCAAGTGGATCACCTGAGGTCAGGAGTTCCAGACCAGCCTGACCAACATGGTGAAACCCTATCTCTACTAAAAATACAAAAAATTAGCCAGGTGTGGTGGAGCATGCCTGTAATCCCAGCTACTTGGGAGGCTGAGGCAGGAGAATTGCTTGAACCTGGGAGGCAGAGGTTGCACTTAGCCAAGATTGAGCCATTGCACTCCAGCCTGGGCAACAAGAGCAAAACTCCGTCTCAAAAAAAAAAAAAAAAAAAAAAAGAGAGAATTTGCAAGCCTTATGTAACTAATATGGTTTGGCTCTGTGTCCCCACCCAAATTTCATGTTGAATTATAATCCTCAATTCTGGGGGAGAGACCTGGTGGGAGATGATTGGATCACAGGGGCGGGTCTCCTCCTTGCTGTTCTGGTGATAATGAGTGGGTTCTCACTAGATCTGGTTTTTTAAAAATGTATAGCACTTCCCCCTTCTTTCTCTCTTCCTCCTGCTCTGGCCATGTGAAAACATGTTTTGCTTCCCCTTCTGCCATGATTGTAAGTTTCCTGAGGCCTCCTCAGGCTTGTAGAAATGTGAGTCAATTAAACCTCTTTTTATAAATTATCCAGTCTTAGGTAGTTCTGATAACACTGCGAGAATGGACTGATACAATAACTTCAAACCAAAAAATATGCAATGGACACACACAAAAAAAATACAAAGCAAGAAACTAAATCATATTACCAGAGAAAATACATTAAGTGAAATAAGCCATGCACAAAAAGACAAACATCACATGTTCTCACTTATTTGTGGGATGTAAAAATCAAAACAATTGAACTCATGGACATAGAGAATAGAAGAATGGTTGGCAGAGGCTGGGAAGGGTAGTGAGGAGTTGCGGGGAGAAGTGGGGACGGTTAATGGGTACAAAAAAATAGGAAGAATGAATAAGACTATTTGATAGCACAACAGAGTGGCTTTAGTCAATAATAACTTAGTTGTGCATTTTAAAATAACTAGGCCAGGCATGGTGCCTCATGCCTGTAATCCCAGCACTTTGGGAGGCCATGGCGAGAGAATTACTCGAGGTCAGGAGTTCGAGACCAGCCTGGACAACATGGTGAAACCCCATCTCTACTAAAAATACAAAAATTAGCTGGGCATGGTGGTGTGCACCTGTAATCCCAGCTACTCAGGAGGCTGAGGCAGGAGAATCGCTTGAACCTTAGAGGCAGAGGTTGCAGTAAGCTGAGATTGTGCCCCTGCACTCTAACCTGGGTGAAAGAGAGAAAAACTCCATCTCCAAATAAATAAATAAAATAACTAAAAGAGTATAATCAGATTGTTTATAACACAAAGGATAAATACTTGAGGGGATGGATGCCCCATTCTCCACAATGTGACTCTAACACATTGCATGCCTGTACCAAAACATCTCCTGTACCCCATAAATATATACACCTATCTACCCACAAATTTTAAAATTTTTAAATGTTTTTAAAAACTAAAAATTAGCTGGGCGTGGTGGCACGTGCCTGTAATCCAAGCTACTCAGGGAGGATGAGGCAGGAGAATCACTGGAGCCCAGGAGTTCGAGGCTACAGTGAGAACTATGATTGTGCCACTGCATTCCAACCTGGGTGACAAAGTGAGACCCTGTCTCTCAAAAAAAAAAAAAAAAAAAAAAAAAGCCAGGAGTTTAAGACCAGCGAGGGCAACACAGCAAGATCCTACCTCTACAAAAATAAAAAATTAGCTGGGTGTGATGGCATACACATGTAGCCCTAGCTACTTGGGGGACTGAGGTGTGAGGATCGCTTGAACTCAGGATTTTGAGGCTGCAGTGAGCTATAATAGCACCACTGCACTCCAGCCTGGGTGACAGAGCAATATCCTGTCACCCCCACCAAAAAAAAAAAAAAAAAAGGCCTGTAAAGAGATGTTTCTAGCAGCTTTATTCATAATTGCCAAAACTTGAAAGCAACCAAAATGTCCTTCAGTTGGTGAGTGGCTAAATAAAATGGAGTAATCCAGACAATGGAATACTATTCACGTTAAGAAGAATTGAGTTATCAAAACCTGAGGAAATATGGAAGAACCATAAATGCATATTACTAAGTGAAAAAAGCCAATCTGAAAAGGCTACATACCTTATTATTCCAACCATATGACATTCTGGAAAAAGCAAAACTATGGATACAGCAAAAAGATCAGTGGTTGCCAGGGTAAAGAAGGAGGGAGAAATGAATAGGCAAAGGACAGAAGATTTTTAGGGCAGTGATACTACCCTGTATGATACTATAATAATAGATACATGTCATTATACATTTGTCCAAATCCATAGAATGTACAACACCAGGAGCGAATCCTAATGTAATCAATGGACTTTGGGTGATGATGTATCAATGTACTTTCATCAGTTGTAACAAATATACCACTATGATGTGGGATGTTGACAGTGGGAGGGGCTAGATTGTGGAGTAAAAACAGTTGAAACGACAATGTATAGACAAAATATTAAATGTGTAGGGTAAAGTGTGCTAAGATCCTTGTGTTGGTAAAGAGAAGGACAGAACCATTAAGTAACTTGTTGAATTTATTAGAAAAATTACATTTAAGTATCATAAAATTGTAAAGAAATCCTTAAAAGGATAAAAAATACAATATATAGCTTCTAAACCAACAGAAGAAATTAAAGGAATATGGAAAGCTTTGTTAATCCAATAGAAAGTTTGGGAGGGAAAGGAAGAGGGAGAAAGTTAGGAAAATGTGTGGTGAATAGAACCTAAAGTAGGTGGGAAAAAGCAAGTTGCAGAATGATATGTATATATTGACACAATTTATATGAAGTTTTAAAAGCCCAGAAAACACTTAAAGCCCACCAAAGGATCTGAATAGACATTTCTCAAAAGGAGAAATACAAATGGACAACAAATATGTGAAAAAAATATTCAACATCACTAATCATCAGGGAAATGCAAATCAAAACAACAATGATATCTTACCTTACCCCAGTTTTAATGACTACTATCAAAAAGACCAAAAAAAAAAAAAAAATGCTAGTGAGGATGTGGAGAAAAGGGAACTCTTATATCTTGTTGGTAGGAATGTAAATTCATATGCCCATTATGAAAAGCAGTATGGAGACCCTGCAGTAAAACTGAAAGTAGAACTACTGTATTATCCAGCAATTCCATTAATGAATATTTATCCAAAGGAAAGGAAATCAGTATATCAAAGGGATATGTGCTCCCCTATGCTTACTGTAGTGCTATTCACAATAGCCAAGATATGGAATCAACCTAAGTGTCCATCAACGGACGAGTGGATAAAGAAAATGTGGAATGGAATGGAATATTATCCGGTCATTAAAAATGAAATCCTTTCATTCACAGCAGCATGGATGAGCCTGGAGGACATTGTGTTAAGTGAAATAAGTCAGGCACAGAAAGGTAAATGCCACATATTCTCACTTATATGTGGGAACTAAAAAAAGCTGAGCTCTGAGAAGCAGAAAGAAGAATTGTGATTATTAGAGGCTGGGAAGCATAGGGAGGAGAGGCGGATAAGAAGATGGTTAACAGATACAGTTATAGCTAGATGGGAGGAATATGTTCTACTGTTGTATAGCACTATAGGGTTACTACAGTTAATAATTGTATATTTTTTTAAACTAGGAGAGAGAATTTTGAATGTTTTCAGCACAAATAAATGATAAATGTTTGAGGTGATGGATATACTAATTACTCTAACTTGATCATTATATATTATATCAAAACATTACTCTTATCCCATAAATATGAACAATTATTACATGCCAACTAAACAAAAGAAAAACAGCTAGAAGAGAAGAATTGGAATGTTCCAAACACAAAGAAATGATAAATGTTTGAGATGATGGATATTCCAGTTACCCTGATTTGGTCATTACACATTGTATACAGGTATCAAGATACCTCATATACCTCAAAAATATGTACAACTATTATGTATATTTTAAAAATGAATAAAATACATCAGGCAACAATAAATAAAAATCAAACAAAAAACACGAAGCCCATAATATTACTGTTTATGGATACCTAAATAATAAACACAAAATTTGTGATAACAGTTATTTCTGGAAAGAAAGGAGAATGAAACCAAGGAAGGATATACAGAGGTTATCAACTCTCTGTAAATGTTCATTTCTACTTTTAACATCTAGTTTTGTTTTTTTATTATACTTTAAGTTCTAAGGTACATGTGCACAACGTGCAGATTTGTTACATATGTATATATGTGCCATGTTGGTGTGCTGCACCCATTAACTCGTCATTTACATTAGGTATATCTCCTAATGCTATCCCTTCCCCCTCCCCCCACCCCACAACAGGCCTCAGTGTGTCATGTTCCTCTTCCTGTGCCCAAGTGTTCTCATTGTTCAATTCCCACCTGTGAGTGAGAACATGCGGTGTTTGGTTTTCTGTCCTTGCGATAGTTTGCTGAGAATGATGGTTTCCAGCTTCATCCATGCCCCTACAAAGGACATGAACTCATCCTTTTTTTTGGCTGCATAGCATTCCATGGTGTATATGTGCCACATTCTCTTAATTCAGTCTATCATTGATGGACATTTGGGTTGGTTCCAAGTCTTTGCTATTGTGAATAGTGCTGCAATAAACATATGTGTGCATGTGTCTTTATAGCAGCATGATTTATAATCCTTTGGGTATATAGCCAGTAATGGGATGGCTGAGTCAAATGGTATTTCTGGTTCTAGATCCTTGAGGAATCGCCACACTATCTTCCATAATGGTTGAACTAGCTTACAGTCCCACCAACAGTGTAAAAGTGTACCTATTTCTCCACATCCTCTCCAGCACCTGTTGTTTCCTGACTTTTTAATGATCACCATTCTAACTGGTGTGAGATGGTATCTCATTGTGGTTTTGATTTGTATTTCTCTGATGGTCAGTGATGATGAGCATTTTTTCATGTGTCTGTTGGCTGCATAAATGTCTTCTTTTGAAATGTGTCTGTTCATATCCTTTGCCCACTTTTTGATGGGGTTTTTTCTTGTAAATTTGTTTGAGTTCTTTGTAGATTCTGGATATTAGCCCTTTGTCAGATGAGTAGATTGCAAAAATTTTCTCCCATTCTCTAGGTTGCCTGTTCACTCTGATGGTAGTTTCCTTTGCTGTGCAGAAGCTCTTTAATTAGATCCCATTTGTCAATTTTGGCTTTTGTTGCCATTGCTTTTGGTGTTTTAGACATGAAGTCCTTGCCCATGCCTATGTCCTGAATGGTATTGCCTAGGTTTTCTTCTAGGGTTTTTATGGTTTTAGGTCTAACATTTAAGTCTTTAATCCATCTTGAATTAACTTTTGTATAAGGTATAAGGAAGGTATCCAGTTTCAGCTTTCTACATATGGCTAGCCAGTTTTCCCAGTGCCATTTATTAAATAGGGAGTCTTTTCCCCATTTCTTGTTTTTGTCAGGTTTATCAAAGATCAGACGGTTGTAGATGTGTGGTATTATTTCTGAGGGCTCTGTTCTGTTCCTTTGGTCTATATCTCTGTTTTGGTAGCAGTACCATGCTGTTTTGGTTACTGTAGCCTTGTAGTATAGTTTGAAGTCAGGTGGCATGATGACTCCAGCTTTGTTCTTTTGGCTTAGGCTTGTCTTGGCAATGCGGGCTCTTTTTTGGTTCCATATGAACTTTAAAGCAGTTTTTTCCAATTCTGTGAAGAAACTCATTGGTAGCTTGATGGGGATGGCATTGAATCTATAAATTACCTTGGGCAGTATGGCCATTTTCGCAATATTGATTCTTCCTATCCATGAGCATGGAATGTTCTTCCATTTGTTTTTGTCCTCTTTTATTTCGTTGAGCAGTGGTTTGTAGTTCTTCTTGAAGAGGTCCTTCACATCCCTTGTAAGTGGGATTCCTAGGTATTTTATTCTCTTTGAAGCAATTGTGAATGGGAGTTCACTCATGACTTGGTTCTCTGTTATTGGTGTATAACAATGCTTGTGATTTTTGCACACTGATTTTGTATCCTGAGACTTTGCTGAAGTTGCTTATCAGCTTAAGGAGATTTTGGGCTGAGACCATGGGGTTTTCTAAATATACAATGATGTCATCTGCAAACAGGGACAATTTGACTTCCTCTTTTCCTAACTGAATACTCTTTATTTCTTTCTCCTGCCTGATTGCTCTGGCCAGAATTTCCAACACTATGTTGAATAGGAGTGGTGAGAGAGGGCATCCCTGTCTTGTGCCAGTTTTCAAAGGGAATGCTTCCAGTTTTTGCCCATTCAGTATGATATTGGGTGTGGGTTTTTCACAAATGGCTCTTATTATTTTGATATATGTCCCATCAATACCGAATTTATTGATAGTTTTTAAAATAATAAAACATGCTAAGATTTTATAAAGATGGGTGGTGGATACCAAGGCATTTGTTATATTTTTTATTCTTGTCTCTCCATTTGAAATAATTACTTCTTAGAAAAATAAGTTGAAAAAGAGAGGGGAGCAAAGAATGGAAAACCTTATGTATCTATTGTATATGAATAATTAAAATAACATATATATGTTGAGATAAGCATGCAAAAATGGCTAGAAAATATAGACCCACTCTTAACAGTGATTATCTTTGAAGGATAAGATTGCAACCTACTTCCACTGTATGTTCTATATTGCTATTTTTTATTTTGTTTTGTCTTATAATGAGCATGCATTATTATGTTAAGCAGTAAAAGAATAGTTTTTTTTTTCAAGTAGAGACAAAGAAAAAGAAAACAAGGGAGTCTGAACACAACTTTAGTTTTCATTAGGAAAACTCAAAGCGACAACAGTTTTTAAAAAGCAGAAAAAGAACATATTTTAAATGGCATTTTGAAGCAAGTTCTCTCTGTATTTAGTGTTATGCTCCATTGTGTCAAAATGCTGGGAGGAGTTATTAACTAACTGATGCGAAATGTAGATATTTATTGTATTCTTGCTAAGCATTTCCATGGGCAAAAATGAAAGAATGAGATGATGTGATAATTTTGATTAAAGGGATGCCTGTGCTATCTTATGGCAGCTGGTTTTGAAGATTAGGACATTCTTAGGCTGTAATTGGATAATGCTGGCTTTGTTGATTTGAAGTAGAAGGCTAATCCCAGGAGTTTACAGTGACAACCAAACTGTTAGATCGCTGGCATGGTAACAAGAAAAGAGGAAAACAAGATGCAATGATAGACTGGAACAGTCCTCTTGCCCGTATCTCATGCCAGTAGCAGTATAATGTATTATACATTGGGTTGAAAGTATATTTATATTTAATAGAAATTTTACATATTCATAAGTATGAAGATCACAGCATAGATCATGAATGAATACACCGTAACATGAATGTTATAAAGTGGAGGGCTAATTTCAAAACAAAAATCATAGTTCCAAGATGTAACCTTTGTGCTAAGTAAACGCATTTTGAATAGAACTATATTGCACATAATATATAGGATAATTACATTCTTTCAATATTATGTTACAATATCATTGTAAACATGTTTTATAAAACGTATCCATGAGTGAGTTCATTATCTTTAATGGAAAAGGAGAATTGCCTTAATCATAACTCATAATCCTATTGCTGAGATGGAAATGAGTCATATGCAAGCTGTTAGCAGAGAAGACCAAAAAGGAAAACAAAAAAGATTTGCATCAAACAATGTAATGCCAAATATATAGGGTTTTTTCCCAATATCAGTAGTATGTTTTTCATTAAATTTTTAAGAAAGTCTAATGGGTAAAGTTTAAAAGATCATTTTAGATCAGCATTTTCCTAAAATGAATATAAAAATTACCCAGAATGGGCCTCTATAAAAGACAGGACAGAAGAGGGTCCACGATGGCCCTCTAAACAACTTATAGATTCATCAGGAGGAAAAGCAGTCTCTGTGAACATGCTCCATCTTTTGCAGGAACTGTCATCAAGTTAAAAGGCACTGTGAAATGTGGCAGTATTTATTAAAATTTTACATGTTCATAACCTCTGATAGAGCTTTTGGCTTGCAGGAAATTATTCTACGGAATGCCATAACTGCACAAAGAGGCATACACAAGGATATTCATTGCGGTATTGTTTGTAGTTTTCTGCAATAGCTACAAGTTGGTAGCAATCCAAATATTCATCAACAGAGAAATATTTAAATAAGGCATGGTATATGCACAGAATGAAATGTTATACACACACACACACACACACACACACACACACAGATATTTTTAAGTACCCACATGGAAAGATGTGCTTACACAATAAGTGGAAAAAGTATGCTGTGCAGTGCCATGTTGAATATGATCCCATTTTCATTGTTGGTGTCTGTACATAAGAAAGAAAAATTAGAGGAATAAGCTGTAAACTGTTAACAGTGGGGGCTATGAAGCACTTTCACTTTTCAATTTACATGTTTATGAATCTTGTATAATGTACACATTAATTTTGTAATCCGAAAAGAAATTAAAAATTAGACCTGCTGGACTGATGAGACAGATTCTTTATACACATACACAAACACATACACACAAACTAGTTTGACTAACAGGCCAAATTGATCACAAATATGTGTAGAAACAGACTAGGCTATACAGGCTTGATTTTTTTTACGGTGGTGTTACGGACTGAATTGTCTCCTTCCAAAATTGACATGTTGAAGTCCTAACCCCCAGTAGTTCAGAATGTAACGCTATTTGGAAATAGGACCTCTAAAGAGGCAATTAAGTTAAAATGGGGTCATTAGGATGGCCCCGATCCAATATGACTGGTGTTCTTATTGAAAGAGGAAGAGATCAGGACAAAGACACATAGACAGAGGGAAGACCATGTGAGGACACAGGGAAGCTAAGGAGACAGGCCTCAGATGAAACCCAACCCGCCTCCAGAATTGTGAGAAACAAATTTCTGTTGTTCAAGCCACCGAGTTTGTGGTATTTTGTAATGGCAGCCCTAGCAAATTAATACAAATAGTAGACTGAAGGCACATTATAAAAAACACTCTAAATCTACATTTTAAAACTGACTTTATAACAACATGGATGAACTTTGAAAACATTATGCTAAGTGAATGAAATCAGTCACAGAAGACTATGTATTATATGATTCCATTTATATAAAATGTTCAAAATAGGCAAGTCTACAAAGACAGAAAGATATTAATGGTTGTCTAGGCCTCAGGGCTTCGGAGGGGAATTAGGAATGACCACTAATGGATACAGGATTTCTTTCAGGATGTAGAACATGTCCTAAAATTGATTGCAGTAATGGTTGCATTTCTCTGTGAACACTAAAACCATTGAATTGTACTCTTTAAATACATGAATTGTATGATTTGTGAATTATATCTCAATAAAGCTGTTTTAAAAACTTGGTTTCAGGCTAGGTGCAGTGGCTCACGTCTATAACCCCAGCACTTTGGGAGGCTGAGGCAGGAGGATAGCTTGATCCTAGGAGTTCAAGACCACCCTGGGCAACACAGTGAGACTCCATCTCTACAAAAAAATTTTTTAAAAAATTAGCCGGGTGTGGTGGCACATGCCTGTGGTCCCAGCTACTGAGGAGGCTGAGGTGGGAGGATCACCTGAGCCAGGGAGGTCGAGGCTGCAGTGAGCCATGATTGTGCCACTGCACCCCAGCCTGGGCAAAAGAGTGCAATATTTGCCTCAATCAATCAATATTGTCTCAGTCAATCAAACAATAAAACTTGGTTTCAAGGAATAAAGAGAACAATCACAAAATTCAAAATAGAGGAGTAACCATAGACAGATGAAATCAAAAGAATTACACAAGAATTTGTACAACTCTATACAAATACATTTTCAAACCTGGGTGAAATGGACTACTTCCTATCAAAATGTGAATTATCAAAATTAACTCAATTCATTGGAAAAACATAACAAAAGCTACACAAAAGGAAAAATGAAAGAAAAAAATTTACTCAAGAGTGATTGAAATAAACAACCAATTATTCTAAATTATTTTGAAAAATGGTGTCAAAGAGTACACTGCAAAATAAATGAGGCTCAGAAGTTTCAGATAAGTTCTACCAAATACTCAAGCATTGAATAACTTCAATGTTACCACACCTGCTCCACAGCACAGGGAAGAATACAAATTATTTTCTTCAAAGTTCAATGAAAGCCATAGCTCAATCTCACTCATGAATATCAATGCAAAAATCCTGTACAAAATATAAGCAGAATTAGCCCATGGGAGGAATAACACACCAATTACCAAGTAGTTCTATTTCTGGAAGTCAAATTTATTTTAATGTTAGGAAATTTGTTAATATAATTTACTATATTAATAGAACAAAGAAGAAAAAATGTGATCATCTTCATAGGTGCTGAAAAGGCATTTGAAAAAATTCAACATCCATTTCTGATTTAAAATACTCTTTATAAACTAAGAATAGATACATACTTACTTACCATTATGTTATTTTAAAAAGTTTTGATACTGATGCATAAACAAACAGAAACACATAGCAATGGAACAGAATACAGTCCAGAAATAAAGCCAAATATATATATGAGACTTTAGTAATAAAAGCCACATTTCAAATCAGTGGGGGAAAAGGATGTATTCAACAAACGACACAGTGACAACTGGCGAGACATAGGTTGGATACCTACAACATTCCTTGCACCAAAACAAATTCCAGATGGGATTAAGGGATTCTTAAGAAACTAAAATGTATTTTTAAATTAGTTGGATATATTTATGACCTTAAGACAAGGAATGTCCATTTCAACACGACACAAAATGCCAAAAGTCATAAGGACAATTTTGATATATTTGACTAGATTAAAAATTAAAATTTTCTCCAAGGGAAAAAAAAACTTCTTACCTCAAAATAATTCTAGATGCATGAAAGACTTAAACATTTTTTTAATCATAAAAATAACATGGAAGGATTTTTAATAACAACATCATAGAGCTCTTTGCAAAGGAGGATATGAAATCCAAAACCATGAAGAAAAGACTGACAAATTTGAGTGAATAAAATACTTAAGTGGTTTGCATGGAAAAAAACACTATAACCAATGTGTAAAGAAAAGCTGGGCAAATATTGGCAATTCATACCACAGATGCAGCACTAAAGTTTTTAATAAATAAAGAGCTCCTACAACCCCAAAAGAAAAAGACCAATAGCAAAATAGGCAAAAGAAATGGACTGACAGTTCACAGGAAGAAAAAGAAATTGTTTTTATTTTTATTTATTTATTTATGAGAGATGGAGTTTCACCATATTACCCAGGTTGGTCTCGGATTCCTGAGCTCAGGCAATCCACCCACCTCTGCCTCCCCAAATTCTGGGATTACAGGTATTTTTATTTTTCTTAGAGATAGAGTCTCCCTCTGTTGCCCAGGCTGGAGTGCAGTGGCATGATCACAGCTCACTGCAGTCTCCACTTCCCAGGTTCAGGTGATCTAGTAGCTGGGACTACAGGCCCGTGCCACATGCCTGGCTAATTTTCATATTTTTTTGTAGAGACAGGGTCTTGCTATGTTGGCAAGGCTGATCTCAAACTCCTGGCTTCAAACAATCTTCCCACTTCATCCTCCCAAAGTGCTGGGATCACAGGTGTGAGTCACTGCACCCAGCCAGAAATTGCATTTTTTTGTTTGCTTGTTTGTTTTGAGACAAAGTCTTACACTGTTGCCCAGGCTGGAGTGCAGTGGCGCAATCTCGGCTCACTGCAACCTATGCCTCCTGGGTTCAAGCGATTCTCCTGCCTCAGCCTCCCGAGTAGCTGGGATTACAGGCGTGGGCCACCATGCCAGGCTAATTTTTGTATTTTAGTAGAGACAGGGTTTCACCATGTTGGCCAGGCTGGTCTCCAATTCCTGACCTCAGGTGATCCTCCCGCCTCAGCCTCCTAAAGTGCTGGAATTACAGGTGTGAGCTACCACGCCCAGCCAGAAATTGCTTTTAGAATATGAAAATTGCTGAAGTTTACTCATAATGAAAGAAACATATGTTTACAAAAATATGCCATTTTTACCTATCAAATTGCCAAAGATCCAAAAATATAACTATTTTTCTGAAGGGTGTGGGAAAACAGACACTCTCCCACATTATTTCTTCTTCTTCTCCTTCTTTCTGGGTTATTTTTTTGAGACAAGGTCTCCCTCTGTCGCCAAGGTTAGAGTGCCTGGCGTGAACACAGCTCACTGCAACCTCCATCTTCCAGGCTCAAGCAATCCTCCCACCTCAGTCTCCCTGGTAGTTGGGACTAGAGGCACAAGCCACCATGCCCAGCTAATTACTGCACTGTTTTTGTAGAGACAAGGGGTCTCCCTATGTTGGCCAGGCTGGTCTCAAACTCCTGGGCTCAAGAGATCTGCCCGCCTCAGCCTCCCAAAATGCTGGGATTACAGGCATGAGCCACAGTGCCCGGCCCCACATTTCTTTTTTTTTTTTTTTTTTTTATACTTTAACATCTAGGGTACATGTGCACAACATGCAGGTTTGTTACATATGTATGCATGTGCCATGTTGGTGTGCTGCACCCATTAACTCGTCATTTACATTAGGTGTATCTCCTAATGCTATCCCTCTCCCCTACCCCCTCTCCACAATAGGACCCAGTGTGTGATGCTCCCCTTCCTGTGTCCAAGTGATCTCATTGTTCAATTCCCACCTATGAGTGAGAACATGCAGTATTTGGTTTTCTGTTCTTGTAATAGTTTGCTGAGAATGGTTTCCAGCTGCATCCATGTCCCTACAAAGGACACGAACTCATCCTTTTTTATGACTGCATAGTATTCCATGGTGTATATGTGCCACATTTTCTTAATCCAGTCTGTCACTGATGGACATTTGGGTTGATTCCAAGTCTTTGCTATTGTGAATAGTGCTGGAATAAACATGTGTGTGCATGTGTCTTTATAGCAGCATGACTTATAATCCTTTGGGTATATCCCCAG
Source organism: Macaca thibetana thibetana (assembly GCF_024542745.1). Lineage (NCBI taxonomy): Eukaryota > Metazoa > Chordata > Mammalia > Primates > Cercopithecidae > Macaca > Macaca thibetana. The sequence continues at coordinate 113,405,246 of NC_065598.1, forward strand.
TAATGGGATGGCTGGGTCAAATGGTATTTCTAGTTCTAGATCCTTGAGGAATCGCCACACTGTTTTCCACAATGGTTGAACTAGTTTACAAGGTATCTCATTGTGGTTTTGATTTGCATTTCTCTGATGGCCAGTGATGAGCATTTTTTCATGTGTCTGTTGGCTGTATGAATGTCTTCTTTTGAGAAGTGTCTGTTCATATCCTTTGCCCACTTTTTGATGGGGTTTTTTTTTTCTTGTAAATTTGATTGAGTTCTTTATAGGTTCTGGATATCAGCCCTTTGTCAGATGAGTAGATTGCAAAAATTTTCTCCCATTCTGTAGGTTGCCTGTAATGTGAGTTTAAATTGGTGCAAGCAGCATGGAGATCAATCTAGCAATATCTATCAAAATTTAAAATAATTGACTCAACAATTATATTTCAGGGGTTTTAACCTACTCCAGTATTTGCACATGACATGTACACAGATATTTATTGCAGCATTGTTTGCAACAGCAAAGGCTGGAAACAACTGAATGCCCAACAAACAGGATACAGTTTGTATAAGCAATCTCTAGAAGATATGTGAAAAATTGTCACAGTGGCTACTTCTGAAGAAGGAAACTGAAGGGCTGGGGATCTGCAATTAAAAAGATTTCTTTTTCATTGTATATTTTTTTTTTTTTTTTTTTTTTTTTTTTTTTTTTGAGACGGAGTCTCGCTCTGTAGCCCAGGCTGGAGTGCAGTGGCCGGATCTCAGCTCACTGCAAGCTCCGCCTCCCGGGTTCACGCCATTCTCCGGCCTCAGCCTCCCGAGTAGCTGGGACTACAGGCGCTGCCACCTCGCCCGGCTATTTTTTTTGTATTTCTTAGTAGAGACGGGGTTTCACCGTGTTAGCCAGGATGGTCTCGATCTCCTGACCTCGTGATCCGCCCATCTCGGCCTCCCAAAGTGCTGGGATTACAGGCTTGAGCCACCGCGCCCGGCCTGTATATTTTTTCAGTACCGCTTGAACTTTTTACTATGTCTACAGTTTGCCTATTTTAAGATGTTATTTTGCTTAATAAACATATAGAAATTAGTTTGCACCAAGTATTATCAACTTTCCAAATATTAACTCAGATATTTTTCATTAAAACTCTATGAAGTACGCACTTTTATTGTCTCCATTACACAGGTGAGGAAACCCAGGCATGCCAGGCCAAATTATGATTTCCATTGGCCCTGGTCACTTTGGCCTTTATGGGATCATTCCTGCATTTAAAAAAAATATTAATAGCCGCCAGGTGAGGCGGCACATGTCTGTAGTCCCAGCTACCCAGAGGGCTGAGTCAAGAGAAAGCCCAGGAGTTTAAGACTGTAGTATGCGTTTCCCAAAGCGAGGCCAGAGCGGAAAAGTGGTTATTCGCTGAACTTCTCAGAGGGTGATGGCCGCCGAAGCTAGGTACTCTTGAGGGGCCAAGAAAGCCCAGCAGCAGGGCCTAGGTTCTCAGAAGAAGGGCTGTCCCCCTCCAAGTGGTGGTGACTCCCAATGCAGAACCACCACAGTGTCCTCACATTTTGTGAGATTATCCTGATGGAGATGGAGTCCCATGATGCAACCTGGCCTTGCCTAGAGTCTGTGAACCCATGTTTGGACCAGTCTCATTTTTAATAAGGTTAAAAAGAAAAAAAAAAAGTCTAGAGAAAAAACTGTTTTTGCCATGTGATGTTCCACAAGTGCAGCTATAGAAAAGTGCTTGTCAGTTGAATAAAAAATACATTTCATAGAGGAAAAAAAAAAGACTGTAGTATGCTATGATCGCACCTGTGAATAGCCACTGCACTCCAGACTGCACAACATAGCAAGACCCCGTCTCTTAAAATAAATTAAAAATTGTATTTTACAATTGATTTGGTATATAAAAACAAATATAATCTGAGCTGAATTCATTATTATATATTCATTATTTAATATTCATTTTTTTCCTCCTGATTTTAAAAGAAAACACTTTCATGAGCTCCTAAAATTAAACAGGTTTGTGGGCTCCTAAAAGTTTGTAACAGGCCCTAGGCACTGTGCCTACCATGCCTAATGTTTAAGTCAGCCCTGCAGGCACAGAGTAACTTGCCCAAGTCACACAGTCAGGTGGCAGAGCTGAGATTTGAATCCAGATAATGTGGTTTCAGAATCTCTGATTTTAACCTCCATGCTAGGCAAATGAATCACAGGAGGGAAATCCTGTACATACTATGTGTTTTGTTAGAAAGAAAATTTATACACATATATGCCTAGGCCATCTCTGGAAGAATTCACCAAAAAAAAAAAAAAGTCTGGGGAAAGGAACTAGGAATTGGGATCATGGCAGACTTAATTTTCATTGTACGTTCCTTTGTACTGTTAATTCTTTTTTACTATGAGCATATATTTCTAAATGAGGAAAGTGAGTCTTAAACAGGATTAAGTGACTTGCCCAAGGTTACACAGGAGTAAAGAAACCTCAAAGTTTACTCTGGCATGAATGAAATATTTAAGCTTGTTTTCTTGATGGAACATTTGGGCAAGGAGCATATAATTTTGGTTTCTTAAAATTAAACTTTTATTTAAAAATAACTCAAGGTAATAAGGGTTATAATTTTTCCCTATGCTACACTTTTTAGGTTCTCTGGAGGTATTTCTCTCTACCACTTTCTCCACATCCACAAATCAAAATACCCCCAGAATTCAACAGCTTCATATTAGAGTCAATTTTCAGGCTAGATCACTTATTATAGAATTGGAAGTTTATAAATATGAACAATTATTCAGCCAATAAATACATCCTCCTTCCTAAATATAGGCCCTTCCTGTATCCCTATTAAATTTCATCATTTTGGTCCATAGGACCAGTCAGCCAGCCTCTTTTTGTATCATGATTCTGGATCCAGTGTATTCATCTTTATGGCACCCTTAAATCTGGCAAGCATGTTTTCCATGTTTCATCCAAATAATTGATTAAAATATTTAACACATGACAAGACTTAAGCAGAGCCCTGATAATGGGACTAGAGCTCTCTCCAGGATCACATCAATCCATTGCTTTGGCTAATAAGCTGCCAATCCAATTGATTGTACCATCTATCATTCCACTCACATCCCCTCTTCCCCCTTTCCCCATAGGATGTCTGGAGATCCAAATGTTTTACTGCAAAGTATCCATAACATTCCATTTCTCACTGTGCTGCTCAGAGCAGGAATTTGAAACTAACAAAGGATTGGTTTCTTTACTACATTCTGCAGGCTTCTGAATTTTACAGCCTGGTGAATACCCCAGAACTCAAACACAAACTGTTTGGAAAAACTAATTCCCCTTGGTTCCCAAATCTTTCATAACACATTTGTATAGAACATTTTAAAATGCAAAGATATGCAATCATTTCCCCCTAGGATCAACCCACTGCCACCCAAAATAACCCAGACAACTGAACACAGCAGCTGGCAAAAGGATGGAGGTCTCTAACCGTGAGGGCAGAGAGCTAAATGCATGCCACAAGGAATTACTGAAGAAGCATTCTCTGTAACAACCCCTTGCTCTATTTCTAGCTGCAACACGCAAGCTGCAGTCAAAGTGTTGGGAGGAGAATATATTTTCCGATTTCCCCTGTAATCATACACACTGTCATTGAATATTTACAGCAGTAACCCTAACTTAACACAATTGCTATGTTTCTAAAAAGTTTACTATAAAATAGAATTTACTGAACAAGGAATTCATTTTCACTGACTTGTCCTTCCACCCCAATTGTCCTTGGTATTAAAAAATATAGACACTTACAGACATAGCAGAATTTTCAATATTAAAGAATCATGATTAACACTAATAAATAACATGTTTTACTCAAAATGTCACAGAAAAGAATGACTAAAAGTAAAAAAAAAAAAAAAACTAGAATGTCAGCTATTCTGGCAATAGGATTACTTAGCTAATATTGCCTCACATATAATTTCATTAGGAAAACTCAGTTTTACACCATTTCTAGTATTTCTTCCTGTTTTAGAGTTACCATCTTTTTTTCAGACCCCTTTAACAATCTGGGCATGGTGGCTCACATCTGTAATCCCAGTAACTTGGGAGGCTGAGGGAGGAGGATCACTTGAGGCCAGGAGTTCAAGACCAGCCTGGGCACCACAGAGAGACCCTGGGTCTCTGTCGTGCCACTGCACTCCATCCTGGCAGACAGAGTGAGACCCCCATCTCAAAAAAAGAAAAAAAAGGCAGAACAGATATCTTTAACAGCTGAAGTCTGTATGGTTTGTTAAAGGATTTGTTTTAATATGAGAAAATAATACATAAAGTAGGTCTGTTTAGATATGCAGTTGATTGGCCGTTGATTAATGTCCAAAAAATGATTAGTAAAATTAAATTGTGCCTCTGCTATTCCTAACGTAATGGTTAAATGGAGGTGCTGCTTTCATCAAGGTATGTTATTGCTCAGAATAGTGTTTGTTGAGATGACAAAGTACTGATTACAGTTAGATATTAACTGCTTGCTGTCATTTGTCATTCCAAGATAGGGTTAGTTATAATAGCTAACTTTTACTGAGCATTCACTAAATACTAGACACTGTGTGAAGTGTTTACTTATATTAATCACATTTAAAGCTGACGACAACCCTATGAAGCAGAAAACATTATCATCTATATACTATAGAAAAAACAGGCACAGAGAAGCTAAGTAATTTGACCAAGATCACATAGCTAATAACTGGTAGCACATGATATGAAATCACGAATTTCAGAGCCTGACCTCAACCACTATGCTGAGAAAGGAATTTGGCATTTCTGCTGATGACGAATGGGGAAGTAGATAACTATAGCAACAACTTTGTTTAAAAAGAAAAAAGAATTTGTTCTTTGTATCTTACTAAATACATAAATTTCTTGATTTCAAAGTTTCTCTAGATCAATCACCATAGAATGAGAGACATGTAACTACTCAGGCTGGACTCTGTCAAGATTCTCTGCATCTGTAAATGGCTTTTAATTAGATTATAATTGAACCCTCCCCTCAATATAGTAGATTTTATGCCTTTATGGTAAGTGACCAAAGAGTGCATTGCTATAGAGAGGGGCTAGGAAGAGAAATGAGAAAGGTTATTTTCCTGAGGCTTGACTGAGGGACATGGCAGAAAAGGCCTGGAGGCCTACTTACTAGGAACACATTAGACCAATGCTCTTCAGACTCAACTCTTTTGCACATAAATTACTTAAAATTTTCACACAGCTTGTAATAATCCTCATTCTATACTACATTCGCCAGAACACAGTTCTAACTAAATATGTTAATATACCTAATACTGATATTTAAGATTGTTTCATAGTTGAAGCCATATGAGAAATAAAGATTCTAAAACAGTAATCCTGTTTTTTTGAGTGATGTACTAATAAAAATATACTAACAAATTGAGCTGGATCCTGACATCCTCTGAATTACACACAGATCCTGTCCTTTTTTTCCCTGTTCTCCCCAGTTTTCAAAATGATCTCTCCTCTCTATATGGTCTCTCAGAGTCCCTCTTGAACAACAACAGTAGACTGATCATCACAAAACCAATCCTACATCTTTTCCCCTAAACTATATGCAAAGTACCTATTTTTCACGCTCACTCCAACAGAAATAAATCTAGCTTCCGTATCCCAAATCAGTTACTGCTTTTATGCTGTTTCTTCTGATTTAAGGGCGGCAACAATTATTATTTCCAGTATTAGTCATGGTCTTCCAGAGACTAGCAAGGCTATAATTCATGCTTTACTGCAATTGGTAAATCAGGCAAGTGAAAAACAGCAAAAGCCCCATAATTTAAGTCCTCTCTGGGTTCTTAATCTAAGACTCTGGCATTTGAATTAGGATCAGTAATATATGGGTAAAATTAAACCATGAAGCAAGTGTATATAAATTACTATAAAATCTAACTCTATCACTCTGAAACTCGTAAATTAAGAATTGAGATGGAAATTCTACTTTTTTTTTTGATGTTAACATTTTATTTTTTAAATTATAGATTCAGAGGGTAAATGTGCAGGTTTGTTATTTGTTATATGGATATAATGCATCATGGTGAGGTTTGGGCTTCTAGTGGACCCATCACCCAAATAATGAACATTGTACCCAAGAGGTCATTTTTCAACCCTCATCCCTTCCCAACTTTTCTCCTTTTGGAGTCCTCAGTGTCTGTTATTTCCATCTTTTGTGTCCATGTGTGCCCATTTGTTTAGCTCCCACTTATAAGTCACAGCATGCAGTATTTGATTTTCTGTTTCTGAGTTATTTCACTTAGGATAATGGCCTCCAGCTCCATTCATGTTGATGCAAAGGACATGATTTCACTCATTTTTATGGCTGCATAGTATTCCATGATATTTGAGCATGTATATGTATAAATACCCCATATATACACATAAATGTGTATTTATATGTATATATACACCACATACATGCGCGTGCATGCGTGGGCACACACACACATTTTCTTTATCTAAACCTCTGTTCATAACCACTTTGGTTGATTCCATGACTTTGCTATTGTGAATTGTGCTGTGATAAGCATATATGTGCAGGTGTCTTTTTGATACAAGGATTTTTGTTCCTTTGGGTAGATCACACTCAGTAGTGTGATTGCCGCATCAAATGGTGTTCTATTTTTAGTTCTTGGAAATTCTACTTTTAATCCTTTGTATTAATCTTAATACTGTAGCATATACTACACTAAATAGATGTATATCTTGTTTTCATTTAAACTGCCTGTTAACATAGATTTGGGCCTTTTGATCTAAAACAAAAGCCAATAGTGTGCAGATAACAAGTTATTCCTCTGAAAACATATTTTTCCAGTTAAAGAAATTCCAGAAACATTTTTTATGTCATCAAATCTATATGCCATTAATTCTAAGCAGTGGGAATGATATCCTATTTTCTCTTAGTTATGAATTAGGTCTGGACTCTTCATTCCCATCCTCTCCTTTTTCCCTTTGAGTCCTGCTTTTAAAGAATTGTATATAAACTAAAATTGTATGAGATTGAGATATTGCTGAAAAACAGAAGAATGGCCAGCCTATTTCAGGTGACACAAAGGAAGGTGGTCTTTGATTACGTGCCCCCAAATTACCAGTGAATGGTTGCCTCATGGGTCTGGAAATCAACGTTCCTCTTTTCTTTCCTATATTACGGGGGCTCTCCTCGTCTAGCTCTTTTCATCAACCGCTACGTTTCCTTCCACTACCTAGTATCTCTTCCACCTAATCCTAGTTCAATTTTGTCTAAATGCTGGCTAGCAAATGAAGACAGGCAAAAAAAAAAGTGGGGAGGGGGCGCGAATGCTACTAAGGGAAAGGGAGGAACTAACATTCCTTCAACATCTTTTTTGAGCTGGCCACTGAACCAAGCATTTTACACATGCCATCTCATTTAATTCTATAGCAGCCCTACAAAATTGTGCTATTGTCTTCATTAGACAGATGATGAAACTAAGGTTGAAAGACTTCAAGAAATGTGTCCAACACACAGCTAGCAAATGTCAGGAAATGAATAAGAGATTGAAAAACTAAAGAGTAAGCAAACTCTGCTCACTTGACTCCTTACTACCTCTCTCCAGCCCTCACCCTGGGTTTATCTTCAAGGGAACAGGTGCCAGTTGCTACCAGCTTAATAACCTCAATGAGACTTAAACTGTAACTCTTAATGTTATCTTAGACTTAATGCTCAAATGTTATGTACAATAATGTCATACATACACAGTCTCAGAGACAAATGAAAGGATGAGAATACCTTTGGACTTCCATTTCAGGTAATATGGAGCACTAGATCTCCTGAAAAATCTTCTGCTAGAAAATACCTACAAATTCTGTAGGTTTATTTTTAATCTTTTTGATATATAAGATAACAGCCAGCAAGAGAGAAGAGGAAAGCTCCAGAGATCAAAAAATGAAAAAGAAGAAGAGAGCATAACTGTAATGGATGCTAATGCTTCAACAGCTCTGGGTATTTTTGCACTTGCCAGTAATCAATATTCAAAGAGCTATTAGCAGAGAATTTTCAGAATTATAAAAGCTATAAATCTCCAAATTCAGAAAACATAAATCCTCTAATAGAATTTTTAAAAGAAAGAAATTCCACATCTAAACACATCACTGTTAAATAAAATAATAATAATTTAAAGCAACCAGAGAGAAAAGGTAGATTATCTAAAAAGGAAAAACAATTAAACTGACAGCATGCATCTCCACAGCAACAATAAAATACACAAGACAATAAAATAGTATCTTCAAAGTGCTGAAAGTAATTGTCAACTTAGAATTGTGAAGCATAGCAAAACGATCTATCAAGAACAAGGGCAAAATAGACATTTTCAGACAAATAAAAACTAAAAGTTTCATCAATAGACCCTCACCAAAAGAAATTCTAATGAATATACTTCAGAAAGAAAAATGAACTCCAACGGCAGGACTAAGATTCAAGAAGAAATTGCTTATAAAGAAATTAGAAAATGTGGTTAAAGCCAAACAATTATCGACTGTATGAAACAGTAATAACGATGTATAATTTGGATAAGGAGGAGGTACAATATTGAACAGCAACAACAAATAAAATGTGAGGAGATTGAGTGGAGTTAATGCATTCTAAGGTTCTCATTTTGTTTTAGAAGAGTAGAGATGTTTATTTCATTAGCAAAGAGACTGTATTCAGTCAAATATGCATGTTAAAAACTTAAGAGTAATAGTAAAAGAAAAAATGTTTAAAAATTAAAACAAAACAGCCTTAATCAAGCCAAATATAGACCCAAAGGAAGAAAAAAAGGAAATGGGGAAAAAGTAGAACAAATAACATACAATAACATAGTGAAAATATATCCAAATATGTCAGTAAATATAATAAATATAAAGTAACTTCAAAATGGAGATTTTCAGGTCAGAGTAAAAATAAATTCAGTCAGCTTCCAGAAAGATAGGTAGATATACTTGTTTTAAAATATATTACATTAAAATATATATAAGGCTATGAAAGGAGGAGAAAATGAGACAGAGGGGTTAGGGAACTTGGGGTCCAAGAAATGACATGATGCTAAGGTCTTTGGGTATTCTTTTTGCCTTATATATGTCAGGCTTCAAGCTGAAGAAGCTGACAACTAAGAAACAACAATGGGTACAGACATAAAAAGCCCTAACAAAACACTGCTCTCTCCATCTAAAGACCTAGGAAAGGGGCAGCCTAGTAAGACAGAAAACTTTTAATTCTCTGCAGGCAAACACCATAGAAAAGACTGTGGCCCTATCCCTTCTCCTGATACCAAAGGCCAAGTGGAAAGCCCAGACTTCTATCCTCTCTCCAGGCTGTAACAGGGTGTCCCAATAGCTCTCCAGGGTGACATCAAAGGGGACAGAGTAGGGAACCAAGACTTTCATTTCTGGTGGATGATAATGACAGCTTACCCACCAAAGGTAGAAACAGAGACTGCAATGGGAGCCTGTCAATAACAAGGTGCCCCTCCTCTTCCTGGCTAGGATGGGCTAGGATGGTGTCAGAGGAGGCTTAGAGGAGAGTCAGGACCTTTAACACTGCCCATTGGTAATCAGGTTATCCCCCACCATTATGACATCGGAGACCATGTGGAGCGGAGACAGTTAGGTATGAGTGGAGGCCTAGGTGGGAACTGGAACTCCCACCTCCACCCAGCATTAGCAAGGAGGAAATCCTCATGAGTGTCAAGAGAGACCAAGTGGGGAGCCAGGACTCTTACAATCCACCTGGTAGTAATGAGGCAGTGCCCCTCTTCCCTTGTCAGAGTGGTGTCAGAGGAAGCCACCTAAAACAGAGTTTAAATAAGATCCAGAGTCTCATAACATAATACCAAAAATGTTCAATTTCAATAAAAAGTTACCCCTTATACCAAGAACCAGGAATATTTCAAGCTGAATTAAAAATAAAATCAATAGATGCCAACACCAAGATGATAGAAATATTAGAATTATCTGACAAGGCCAGGTACAGTGGCCATGCCTGTAATCCCAGCACTTTGGGAGGCCAAGGAGGACAAATCACTTGGGGCCAGGAGTTCAAGACCAGCCTGGCCAACATGGAGAAGCCCTGTATCCTGGTGGCTGAGGCAGAACTGCTTGAACCCAGGAGGCAGAGGTTGCAGTGAGCTGAGATCATGCCACTGCCCACCAGCCTGGGTGACAGGCTGATACTCCATCTCACAAATAAAATAAATAAATAAATGGCTTCTGCAAGCAATTATGAACACACTTGAAACAAATTAAAAAGCAGGAAATTTTAGCAAAGAAACAGAAAATATAAAGAAGAACCAAATAGAAAACTTGGAACTGAAAAATACAACAGTTGAAATTTTAAAATTAAATGGATAAGCTCAACAGCAGAATAGAGAGGATAGAAGAGAAAATATCAGCAACCTAGAATAATGAAAATTACCTAATTTGAACAAGAGAGAGAACATAGATGGGGAAAAAATGAACAGAAGTTTATGGGACTGTAACAAAAAATATAACAGTCACGTCAGGGTTCAAGAAGGAAAGGAGAAAGAGGGCAGGTTGAAAACTTCCCAAATTTGGCAAAACATGCAAGCCTACAGATTCAAGAAGTGAGTGAGCCTCAAACAGGATACATTCAATGAATTTCACACTGAGACACATCATAGTTAAATTTCTGAAAACTGATAGCAAAGAAAAAAATATTGAAAGCAGCAAGGCAGAAAAGACGTCTTATACATAGGGGAAATATAATTTGAATGTGTTGGGGTGATCAGACCCAACACCAGGTCATGGGGGCGATGAAGTCCAGTGGAGTCAAAGGAATGAGAAAAAGACAGTTTGAGAGAGAAAGTGGGAGCAGGGGGCCATCACGAGTGTGGAGGCTGCAAAGGCCGGGAGCTTTGGGAGCCTACGCTATTTATTGGCGCTCAAAGAAACAGGTGGTGAGGATGTGGGGGTTGAAAGGAAACAATGTATCAAGTGAATGAGAAACATATGGCTGCTTGAGATATGGCAGTGCTAGAAGCAAGGAGCCAGCAAGTCTAGCAGACATGCAAGCCCTGCCTCAGCTTCTCTCCCAACACTCAGCTTTCCTCCCAACATGCCCCCCTTCTCTTTTACGTAAAAACTGTCACAGCTATCATTATTAGCATAAGGTGGCCTCTTTCTTAAATTAATTGAGCAAGGCAATTGCAGGCTGTGCAGCCCTTAATTGCTGGTTGATGATCCAGCTTCATTTTTCTTAGCCCTTATTCAAAATGGAATCACTCTGGTTTGAATGCTTCCTACATATCTCCCTTTTCCCTTTTACAAGAGGACCCTTAATCCTAAGGGTTGCAGAAGGATGACGGTCTGTCTTCTGTAACTTCTTCATGCTGAATAGGGGCGATGATACTCCTGCCTACCTATTAGGGTCTCTTGCTTTCAGGGTAGAGAGGAGTTCAGTCAGAAAGTATTGGTCCGTTAAGCATCTATAGGTAAAATCCTGGCACTCCAACAGTTCTGTGTCAGGAATTTGTGGGTTCTTGGTCTTGCCGACTTCAAGAATGAAGCCGCGGACCCTCGCAGTGAGTGTTGCAGCTCTTAAAGATGATGTGTCCAGCGTTTATTCCTTCTAGTGTTCAGACGTGTCCAGAGTCTCTTCCTACTGGTGGGTTCGTGGTCTCACTGACTTCAGGAGTGAAACTGCAGACCTTCACAGTGAGTGTTACAGCTCTTAAAGGTTGTGCTCTGGGCCGGGCGCGGTGGCTCAAGCCTGTAATCCCAGCACTTTGGGAGGCCGAGACGGGCGGATCATGAGGTCAGGAGATCGAGACCATCCTGGCTAACACGGTGAAACCCCGTCTCTACTAAAAATACAAGAAAATTAGCCGGGCGAGGTGGCGGGCGCCTGTAGTCCCAGCTACTCGGGAGGCTGAGGCAGGAGAATGGCGTGAACCCGGGGGAGCGGAGCTTGCAGTGAGCCGAGATCGCGCCACTGCACTCCAGCCTGGGGCACAGAGCAAGACTCCGCGTCAAAAAAAAAAAAAAAAAAAAAAGGTTGTGCGTCTGGAGTTATTCGTTCCTCCTGGTGGATTCGTGGTCTCGCTGACCTCAGGAGTGAAGCTGCAGACCTTCACCATGTTACAGCTCATAAAGGCAGTGTGGACCCAAAGAGTGAGCAGCAGCAAGATTTATTGCAAAGAGCAAAAGAACAAAGCTTCCACAGCATGGAAGGGAACCCAAACTGGTTGCCACTGCTGGCTAGGGTGGCCTGCTTTTATTCCCTTATCTGGCCCCACCCACATCCTGCTGATTGGTCCATTTTACAGAGTGCTGATTGTGTCTAGCTAAAGGTTTGTAAATGCACCAATCAGCAGCACTCTGTGTCTAGCTAAAGGTTTGTAAACACACCAGAGTGCTGATTGGTGCATTTACAATCCTTTAGCTAGACAGAAAAGTTCTCCAAGTCCCCACCGGTCCCAGAAGCCCAGCCAGCTTCACCTCTCACTGACACTGGCCGCAGGACTTTGCAGCACCTAGCCCGGGCACTCCAGCAGCCCAGAGGGAGCTCCTCCCAGACAATCAAGAGGAAAAGAGGGGAAGTGAGAAAGAGACAGACCTGCTATCATGGCCAATGATCCCACAAAGAGGGAATGGTGGTCCACACAGGGGATTCAGCCTCCAATCAAGCCCAGCAGGCACTGGCCGGCCATGCCGAGTGCGGGGCTTGTGGAGCCCGTGCTCACCTGGAACCCGCGCCCACCGAGAGTGCTGCCTGCAGCCCCAGCTCCCGCCCACGCCTCTCTCTTCACACTTGCCAGCAAGCAGAGGGAGCCGGCTCCAGCCTCAGCCAGCCCCAGAGAGGGGCCTTCATCATGCAGTGGCGGGCTGAAGGGCTCCTCCAGCACGGCCAGAGTGGACGCCAAGGCCGAGGAGGCACTGAGAGCCAGCGAGGGCTGCTAGCACATTGTCACCTCTCAGTTTCTCACAGCATGGCTCATACTGGGGGAACCCGGTCCATGATTGGGATCCATGGGTCCTTTCACTCTCCTGTTCTGTGGTCATACACATCTTGAGGGCACCTGCACAGTTTGTTCATCTCCTGCAAAACCACAAGCATGCCCTCACCCCCATGTTAGTAAATCTACTGAAACAGAAGCAAAATCTTTTGTGGCTGTAGCCAGGAGGCATGCCATTGCTGAAGCATTTGTAACTCACCTTCTGCCTCTTTGGTTAATTACCGTGGGGTAAAACTTACCATTGATAATGAGAAGCAGGCCCCGTCTAACAGAAGGCACAGAGAAAGCAAATCAAGGCCTAAAAGCAATCCTTAAACCTTCAATTTGCACTGTACAGGTGGGTCCACTAGATGCTGTGGCTCATGATAGATCTTCAGATGTTTGGTGAGCACCCACACAGGCACCTGATTGTCACCTGGAGAGAGACAAGCAAACCCTCTTCCCCATAAAATTATCTTTCCTTTTTCCCAGCTCTATGTATGTACATCCCTCCACCATATATCTTGTCCAGACTTTTTATTTTCCTTTTGTCCTGTCAGGTGTTGTTCAGCTGCAGTCATGGGTTGATCTTTTTGTAAATTTAAAAAATTTAATGTTAATAAAGCTAAATGCAGTTGCATATGTGGTGTCTTATATTCTTGGTCCCCTCCCTTTTGTTTTGTATTTGAGTTTTTAAAGTACGATTAGCTCTTTCCACTATTGCTTGTCCTTGTAAGTTATATGGAATACCCACAGTATGGATAATATTCCATTGTTGAAAAAAATGTATCCATGGCTTTACTACAGTATCCTGGGCTGTTAACAGTTTTGATTTTTCCTGGGATTCCCATAACCGAAAAGTAAGATAAAAGATGTCTTTTAACATGAGCTGTGGCTTCCCCTGTTTGACATGTGGCCCACATAAAATGTAAATAGGTATGTACTGAAACATGAACAAAGGACAATTTTCCAAAAGCAGGAATATGTGTTACATCCATCTGCCAGATGGAATTTGGAGATAAACTTCTAGGGTTAACTCCTGTTCCTTGATGTGGCAGATGCAGGGCTTGGCAGGCAGAACAGTGTTACACAATTTCTTTAGCTTGTTTCCATGACAGACCATATCTTTTTCTAAGGCTTACAGCATTAAGATGGGTTAAAGAATGAAATGTTTCTGCCTCAGCAAAGGCTGTAGACATGAATGCATCTACCCTTTTATTAAGTTTAAAGGGCCAGGGAGGTTAGTATGTGCTCTCATATGAGTGATATAGAAAGGTGAATGCCTTTGTTGTAGTGCTTGCTGTAAAGAATGAAATAAAAGATTAAGTTGTTCATCAGTCACATTTCAAATTAAGGCACATTCAATATTTTGCATGGCTTGTACTACATAGGCTGAATCAGAAGCAATGTTTACTGGCTGTTTAAAAGTTTTTAACACTGTTATCACAGCCATAAGTTCAGCCCTTTGAGCAGAAGCAAAGTCAGTTTGAAAAACTTGCTGTTGAGGTCCTGCAAATGAGGTTTTCCATTACCAGATCCATCAGTAAAAACAGTAATGGCCCCTTCAATAGGGGCTTTTTGAGTAATAGAAGGCAATATCCAGGATGTTAATTTTAGAAACTGGAAGATTTTATACTTAGGATAATGATTATCAAGAATGGCAACAGAACTGGCCAAATTAACTTGCCATTCTTGGAATTAATATAGGCTTGTTGAATTTGTTGTTTAGTTAATGGAACAATAATCTGATTTGGATCATATCCCATTAGCTTTGTTGTGCGCAGCCTCGCTTGTCCTACTAACACAGCAATTTGATCTAAGTATAGAGTGAGCATTTTGGTTGTATTGTGAGGTAGAAAAAGCCACTCAACCAGATCATCCTGTTGAACTATAACTCCTGTAGGCAAATGCTTATTAGGAAAAACTAAAAACTGTAGTGGCTGTTATCAGGTTAATCCGTTCTACTTGTGCTTGCTGAATTTTTTCCTCAATTGATTGAAGTTCCTTCAATGCTTCTTTGGACAGGGAGTGCTTACTATTAAGGTTAGAATCACCTTGTAAAGTAGAAAAGAGGTGAGACATAGCATAGGTAGGAATGCCTAAAGTTGGATGAATCCAATTAATGTACCCTAATAATTTTTGGAAATCGTTTAAGGTTTCTAAATTATCTCTTCGAAATTGAACCTTTTGAGGTTTAATAGCACTTTGCTCTACCTTCATTCCTAGATATTGAAAGGGAATCGAAGTTTGGATTTTATCAGGGGCTATAATTAACCCTGCTGCATTTACAGCCTTTTCTAACTGTTTGTAGCACAACATCAATTCTTCCCTAGTTTCAGCTGCACACAGAATATCATCCATGTAATGGATAATGTAACATTTTTTTTTTTTTTTTTTTTTTTTTTTGGGACGGAGAATGTAACATTTTTTGAACTGTTCTCTAACTGGCTGAATAGCTTTCCCAATGTAAGTTTGACAAATAGTCAGGCTATTTAGCATGCCTTGTGGTAGTACTTTCCAATGGTATCTGTCCATTGATAATTATTTATGGTGGGAACAGTAAAAGCAAATTTTTCATACTCTTGGGCAGCTAAAGGAATGATTTAAAAAAAATCAATCCTTTAGATCTATCACTATGAGAGGACAGTATTTTGGGATCATTGTTGGGGAGGGCAGCCCCAGTTGTAGGATGCCCATGGGTTGAGTCACAACATTAACAGCCCTTAAATCTGTTAACATTCTCCATTTCCCTGATTTTTTCTTAATGACAAATACAGGAGAATTCCAAGGGAGAAAGTAGGCCCTATATGTCCCTTTTGCAATGGTTCCTGCACCAGTTCTTTCAAAGCCTCCAGTTTTTCCTGTTTCAGTGGCCATTGCTCCACCCAAACCAGTCTGGCAGTTAGCCAAACAAGAGGAATGGGAGCTGGAGGATCAACAATGCCACTCCTAAAATTGACACCTCAATCCGGTCCGATCTGTTTGCCCTTTTAATTCTAAAGTTTCTGATTGGCCATTTTTATCTTTTCCTAGTCCTTCTCCCAGGCGATATCCCATATTTTTCATCATTTGTCTACTATTATTACTATATTGAACCATAGGAATAGATATTTCAGCATCCCATTGTTGCAATAAGTCTCTACCCCATAAAGTGACAGGAATAGGTATAATGACAGGCTGAATTGTCCCTTCCTGACCATCTGGCCCTTGACATGGTAAAATCAAAGAACTCTGAAAAGCTTCCAAGGCAGCTCCTACTCCAACAATAGCAATGGATGCCTTTTGCTTAGGCCAGTGCCGGGGTCATTGATTTATAGTAATAATAGAGACATCAGCTCCAGTATCTACAAGTCCTTCAAAATCTTTTCCCTGAATAGTTACTGTGCAAACAGATCTTTTATCAGACACTTGATTAACCCAATACACAGCCTTTCCTGCTGGATTAGTATTACCAAAACCTCCTGTTCTTTTCACTGTGCTCCTTCCTAGTTTTATGTAAGGTAACAGCAACAACTGAGCAATTCTTTCTCCTTGGGAGGCAGACCACAGAGTCGAGGAACTAATAACTAATTGAATTTCTCCAGTATAATCAGAGTCAGTTATTCCCATATGTACAGTAATACCTTTTAAATTTAGTCTAGACCTTCCAAGTAATAGACCAACTGTTCCTGAGAGTAAGGGTCCCCAAACTCCCATGGGGACCTTCTCTGGTGGCTCCCCAGGAAGAAAGGAGACAGGAATTGTGCTGTAGAGGTCTACAGCAGCACTGCCTGCTGAGGCAGGGGACAATTGTTGTACATTTGTAAGGGCACTGGCTGTGCCAAGTATGCCTCAGTTTGTTGAGGGGCTCAAGACGGGGCCCCCTTCCCATTTCCCGAAAGAGGTTGCCCATCTTTGCTAAATTTAGAATGACACTGACTTGCCCAGTGATTGCCTTTCTTACATCGGGGACATACACTGGGACGTTTCTGTTGATTGATGTTAATACTTTCTGTCTTTTGATTTCCTTTTCTACTTTCCTTTCTTGTGTGTCCAAATTGCCCACAATTAAAGCAAGAGCCTGAGAAACGGGGCATATTCTTTCCTACTCATTATCCAGCCACAGCCTGAGCTAAAAGAGTAGCCTTATGTAAGTTACCTCCAATGCCATCGCAAGCCTTAATATATTCAGCTAAATGAGCCCTCCCTCTCAGGGGTCTAATAGCAGTTTGACAGTCTGCATTAGCATTATCGTATGCAAGAAGCTATATTACAACATCCTGAGCTGTTTTATCAGTTATGGCTTTATATACAGCCTCTTGGAGCTGAGCAATAAAATCAATATATGGTTCTTTAGGTCCTTGTCGGACAGAACTGAAAGAAGGATATTTTTCTCCTGTAACATTTATCCTTTCCCATGCCTGTAAGCACACAAAGCGCAGCTGAACAATGGCAACATCCTCCATTACTGCTTGATTCTCTAATCGACCCCAATTAGGGCCAACTCCCATTAACTGTTCAAAGGAAACAGGCACAGGTGGCTGTGCTTGTGTGTTTTCCCTTGCCTGAGTTTGTGCTTCCTCAGCCCTCCAGGTTTTAAACTGCAAGTACTGAGATGGAGTGAGAACAGATTTTGTCAAAGTATCCCAATCATATGGTATTAATGTATTATCAAGAGCCATATTTTTAAATAAAGTTTGCACAAAAGGAGAGTTTGGTCTGTATTGACTAATGGCTTGCTTAAATTCCTTTAGTAACTTAAAAGGAAAAGCGACCCAATTAGCTATATTCTGTCCTCCCTGCTGGATTATAATAATGGGAAATTGCCATGCTTCAAGGTCTCCCTCGGCTCTAGTTTTTGAATAGAATTTTGTATAGCACCACCAATTGCTCCAGGTTTTAATGTTGCAACTACAGGAGCAGCAAATTTTTCAGCTAATTTATTTTGTCACCCATTAACGGGAGAAAGAGGAGGTGGCCATTCACTTAATTCAGCAGGTGGGGCCGACGGGCTAGTAAAACATACTTTTTTTTAGTTTTCCTTTCTTTTCTTCAATCTCCTCTGGTAGCTGTTCCTCACACTCAAATCTGAAGCTAGTTTTTTACACTCGTCCTCCTCTTCGTCATCTGAATCTGCCTCATCATCTGTTTGAAATGGCTCAAGAGCTGCCTTTATTAGTGCCCACAATGACCAAACGGAAACTGGAATTTCTGCTCCCTCTTTATACGCTTTTTTAAAATCTCTTCGAATTCTCTCCCATTCATCCAACTCCATAGTCCCTTGTTCACGAAACCATGGGCAAAACTGCTTTACTGTACTAAAGAGTGACAAATTCTGAGTACTAACTTTCACTCCCCCTCTTTATAATAAATGCCTTAAGAAATTTAAATAAGCAGAATGTCTGCTTTCACTTTGTCCCATTGTTACCCTGGTTCTTCCGAGAGCTCAGCTTTCCCGCCGAGCTTCTTTTAGACAGCCTCCGGTGTCCTTTGACAATGTGTCCTCTGCTTTCACATGCTCTAGCATTCCTTCACTGGGGTCTTTATCATCCCACGTTGGGCAGCCAGGAATGTTGGGGTGATGAGACCCAACATCAGGTTGTAGGGGCGATGAAGTCCAGTGGGGTCAGAGGAATGAGAAAAAGGTAGTTTGAGAGAGAAAGTGGGACCAGTGCACCACCGCGAGTGTGGAGGCTGCAAAGGCCCTGAGCTCTGGGAGCCCACGCTATTTATTGGTGCTCAAAGAAACAGGTAGTGAGGATGTGGGGGTTGAAAGGAAACAGTGTATCAAGTGAATGAGAATGACTGCTTGAGATAATGGGAGTGCTAGAAGCAAGGAGCCAGCAAGTCCAGCAGACATGCAAGCCCTGCCTCAGCTTCTCTCCCAACACTCAGCTTTTCTCCCAACAGAATGACAATGGTTTCTCATGCGAAACCATGCAGGTCAGAAGGAAGCAGCGTGCTGAAAGAAAACAATTGTTAACCCACAATTCTATATCCAGCAAAATTATCCTTTAGGAATAAAGGAGAAATCAAGACTTTCTTACATGAAGAAAAACTAAGAGAATGTATTAGTAGTTGCCATACCCAAAAAGAATGCTATAAGGAAGTTCTCTAAATGAAAAGAGAATAATTTTTTTAGAAAAAGGAATCTTGGAACATAATAAAGGAAGAAAAAATATAGTAAGCAAAAATATGGATAAATGGAATTTTCTTCTGCTCTTGAGTCTTCCAAATTATGCTGAACAATTGAAGCAATAATTACAATACTGTCTGAATTAGTTCTAAATGTACGTAGAGGAAATATTTAAGATAAATATATTGTAATGAAGAAGTGTAAAAGAACATAAAGAAAGGTAAGGTTTCTATACTCCACTCAAACCGATAAAGTAGAGACACCAGTAGCCTGCGATAATATGATAGACAGGTAGATGCATATATGTAATGTAATACCTAGAGCAATAACTAAAACAGCTACCCAAAGGGATACACTCACAAACACTGTGTATAAATCAAAATGAAATTCTAAAAAATGTTGAAATAATCTATAGGAAAATAGGAGAGGAAAAGGAAAACAGAAATAAAAGAGGGGAAGAATAAGTTGGCAGATTTGAGTTTAAAGTAGCAATAGTTATATTAAATTTAAATGGTATAAATGTACCAATTAAAAAACAGAAACTGGCAGAGTTGGTTAAAAAACATGATCTAACTATATGATATCTACAAGAAACTCACTTTAAATATAATGGTAGAGTCATTGAAAGTAGAAGGATAGAAAAGTAATATCATGCAAACATTAAGCAAAAGAAAGCAGTAGTGGCTACATTAGTATCCAAGTATATACAGAGACATCACATATACACAAATATATTAGCAATATGTATGTAATATGTCATTACATATAATTAGTATATATTTTAGGTTAAATTAAATACATATTAACATATAAATAAATAATTAGTATTAGAGTATATAGAGAGACACTACATACACTCAAATATATTAGCAATATATATGTAATATGTCATTACATATAATCAGTATATATTTTATGTTAAATACATATTAACATATAAATAATAGTAAACATATAGACAGGGTATGAAATAAAATTCATTTCAGACCCCAAAGATTTACCCAAGACAAAGAAGGATATTACATAATGTTAAAAGTCTCAGTTCATCATGACATGACAATCCCAAAGTATATGCACCAAACAACAGAGCTGCAAAATATGTAAAGCAAAAACTGTTGAGCTAAAAGGAAAAACAGGCCAGGTGCAGTGGCTCATGCCTGTAATCCCAGCAATTTGAGAGGCTAAGGTGGGCGGATCACTTGAGGTCAGGAGTTTGAGACCAGCCTGGCCAACATGGTGAAACCACATCTCTACTAAAAATACAAAAATTAGCCAGGTGTGGTGGTACACACCTGTAATCCCAGCTACTTGGGTGGCTGATGCAGGAGGATCACTTCAGCTCGAGAGGCAGAGGTTGCAGTGAGCCAAGATCTTGCCACTGCACTCTGGCCTGGGCGACAGAGTGAGATTCCACCTCTGAAAAAAAGGAAAAAAAAGGATAAAAATAGTTAAGATGGTAAATTAATGTTATGTGTGTCTCACCACAATTATAAAGTTTTAAAACTACACTTACTGTATAACTTTAACCTTGTGTGTTATTTCCAATAGCTGCAAATAGTGCACTATAAATTTCTATGTTGTACAAACCTAGAGGTTATTCTAAATATTAACATTGCACAATGTTATCCATGTTAACAAAAAACATTAAATTTATTAAATGTGTACATTTAAAATATACCACAAGATTTAACCCTTGTTTGGTATTTATTTTGTAATATATCCATACGAATAAAATTGGCCATTTTTCTCTAGACCTCTGAGAGTCCTTCCTCCTCTCCACACACCCCATTTCAACCACCATTCCCTTTCTGCAAACTTTGTTCTGATTCTTCACCCTTCTATTGCTCCCATACTATTTCTTTCCCCAGATTTCTCACCCCGGAAGTCCTCAACCCAAGAGTTCCTGTAATTTCTGCCTCTCATCCCTACCTGAGCCTGCATTCATCTTACTGAGCTAGAAATGCAAACCAGGGAGGCTGTCACTGGCTGCTTGAATTTGGGGAATTTCCAGTCCTGCTCATTGGGAACTGGCATGTCATGTTCTAGAACTAGAGTAAGGAGTGCTATGTTAGAAGGTAACAAGGCTTTCAGGCCAGTCATGATGGCTCATACCTGTAACCCCAGCACTTTGGGAGGCCAAGGAGGGAGGATCTCTCAAGCCCAAGGGTTCAAGACAAGCCTTGGCAACATAAGGAGACACTGTCTTTACAAAAAAAAAAAATTAAATAGCCAGATGAGATGGCACACACCTGTAGTCCCAGCTGCTCAGGAGATTGAGGTGGGAGCATCATTTGAGCCTGGGAGGTTGAGGCTGCAGTGAGCTGCACTCCAGCCTGGGTGACAGAGCAAGACCCTGTCAAAAAGAAGAAGAAGGAGAGGAAGAAGAGGAAGAAGAAGGAGGAGGAGGAGGAGGAAGGCTTTCAGAACTGACTTCTGCATGAGGCTGAAGTCAAAGCTTACGAACTCCCTCCAAAGTGAGGAGGAAAAAGTTGACAGAGTTGGCTAAAGCTCTTACTGAACATTGATAGGACATATTCCTTTATTTAACTAAAACACAACTACAGTCACTAATAGGAAACTACATAGCCCACGAATAAAGGGACAATTAATTGAATCCATGCTGTACCCCTACCAAACAACAATAATTATAATATAATTAGTGGAAGTCCTAATAATTAGTGGAAGTTAGGACAGATAGACACTGATTCCAGACACACAATTAGAAAAACTATCAGTTATGTATAGCAGACCCTGGAGGAGAGAGGCCCAATATGAGTCCCCATTAAGCATGTTACTCTACATTGTTCTGTAGCTAGTAGCTTTATTTGTGTCTCTGGATAACAGTATTCAGAGTCAGGCTTCCCCTCTGTGTGTGACCACAGACCCAGCTTCAAGGTAGTGAACCTGTGCAGTCACACAAGGTCCCCCACTAAGAAAGGCCCTGGCTTGATTTAATTTTGTTATCACCACCTTAAAATTCTTAATATTTTTTCTCTTTGAACTCATATATTGTAAGTGATGTTCAGTGGGACAATGGATTGCACACATAAACAGAGAAGACATGTAGATGCAGGCTCATGAATGTTCATTGCAGCACAGCTCACAATAGCAAAGACATGGAATCAACCTAAATACCCATCAATGACAGACTGAATAAAAAAAATGTGGTACATATACACCATGGAATACTATGTGTATATAGTCCGTTTTGACACTGCTGATAAAGATATACCCAAGACTGGGCAATTTACAAAAGAAAGATGTTTAATGGACTTACAGTTCCACGTGGCTGGGGAGGCATCACAATCATGGTGGAAGGCGAGGAAGAACAAGTCATGTCTTACATGGATGGCAGCAGGCAAAAAGAGAGAGAGCTTGTGCAGGGAAACTCCCATTTTTAAAACCATCAGATATCGTGAAACTTATTCACTATCATGAGAACAGCATGGGAAAGACCCACTCCCATGATTCAATTACCTCCCACCAGGTTCCTCCCATGATAAGTGGGAATTGTGGGAGTTACAATACATGATGAGATTTGGGTAGGGACACAGCCAATCTATATTGTTCTGCCCCTGGCCCCTCCCAAATTTCATGTCCTCATATTTCAAAACCAATGCCTTCCCAACAGTCCCCCAAATTCTTAACTCATTTCAGCATTAACTTAAAAGTCCACAGTCCAAAGTCTCGTCCAAGATAAGTCAAGTCCCTTCCACCAATAAGCCCGTAAAATCAAAAGCAAGTTGGTTACTTCCAGGATACAGTGGGGATATAGGCATTGGATAAATACAGCCATTCCAAATGGGAGAAACTGGTCAAAACAAAGGGGCTACAGGCCCCATGTAAGTCTGAAATCCAGTGGGCAGTCAAATCTTAAAGCTTCAAAATGATCTCCTTTGACTCCAGGTCTCACATCCAGGTCATGCTGATGCAAAAGATGGGTTCCCATGGTCTTAGGCAGCTCCACCCCTGTGGCTTTGCACAGTACAGCTTCCCTCCTGGCTGTTTTCACAGGCTTGCATTTCGTGTCTGCGGCTTTTTCAGGCACATGGTGCAAGTTGTCGGTGGATCTACCATTCTGGGGTCTAGAGGACAGTGGCCCTCTTCTCACACCTCCACTAGGTAATGCCCCAGTAGGGACTCTGTGTGAGGGCTCTGACCCCACATTTCCCTTCTGCACTGCCCTAGCAGAGGTTCTCCATGAGGGCCTTGCCCCTGCAGCAAGGCATTTCCATACATCCTCTGAAATCTAGGCGGAGGTTCCCAAACCCCAATTACTGACTTCTGTGCACTCGCAGTCTCAACACCACATGGAAGCTGCCAAGTCTTGGGGCTTATACCCTCTAAAGCCATGGCCTGAGCTTTACATTGGCCCCTTACAGCCATGGCTGGAGTAGTTAGGATACAGGGCACCAAGTCCCTAGGCTGCACACAGCACAGGGACCCTGGGCCCAGCCCATGAAACCACTTTTTCCTCTTAGACCTCTGGGCCTGTGATGGGAGGGACTGTCATGAAGACCTCTGACATGCCCTGGAGACATTTTCCCCATTGTCTTGGGGATTAACATTCAGCTCTTTGTTACTTATGCAAATTTCCACATCTGGCTTGAATTTCTCCTCAGAAGATGAGATTTTATTTTCTATTGCATTGTCAGGCTACAGATTTTCTGAACTTTTATGCTCTGCTTCCCTTATAAAACTGAATGCCTTTAACAGCACCCAAGTCACCTCTTGAATGCTTTGCTGCTTAGAAATTTCTTCTGCCAGATACCCTAAATCATCTCTCTCAAGTTCAAAGTTCCACAAATCTTTAGGGCAGGCACAAAATGCCACCAGGCTCTTTGCTAAAACATAACAAGAGTCACCTTTACTCCAGTTCCCAACAAGTCCCTCACCTCCACCTGAGACCACCTCAGCCTGGATTTCATTGTCCATATCATTATCAGCATTTTGGTCAAAGCCATTCAACAAGTCTCTAGGAAGTTTCAAACTTTCCCACATTTTCCTGTCTTCTTCTGAGCCCTCCAAACTGTTCTAACCTCTGCCTATTACCCAGCTCCAAAGTTGCATCCACATTTTGGGGTATCTTTTCAGCAGCACCCCACACTTGGTAACCAATTTACTGTGTTAGTTCATTTTCATGCTGCTGATAAAGACATACCTGAGGCTGGGCAATTTACCAAAAAAAAAAAAGATGTTTAATGGACTTACAGTTCCACATGGCTGGGGAGACCTCACAATCATGGTGGAAGGCAAGGAGGAGCAAGTCACATCTTACATGGATGACAGCAGGAAAAGAGAGAGCTTGTGCAGGGAAACTCCTGTTTCAGATCTCATAAGACTTAGTCACTAACACCAAAACAGCACTGGAAAGACCCACTCCCATGATTCAATTACCTCCCACTGTGTAATTGAATGTGGGAATTGTGGGAGTTACAATTCAGGATGAGATTTGGATGGAGACACAGCCAAACCATATCACTATGCATCCATAAAAAAGAACATGGTCATATCTTTTGCAGGAACATGGATGGAGCTGAAGGCTATCATCCTTAGCAAACTAACACAGGAACAGAAAACCAAATACTATATGTTCTCACTTATAAGTAGGAAGTGAATGATAAGAACTTATGAACACAAAGAAGGAAGCAACAGACACTGAGGTCTACTTAAGAGAGGAGGGTAGGAGGAGGGAAATGAGCAGAAAAGATAACTGTTGGGTACTGAGCCTAATATCTGCGTGGTGTAATAATATGTATAACAAACCCCCATGGCACATGTGTATCTATGAAACAAACCTTCACATGTACCCCCAAACCTAAAATAAAAATTTTAAAGACATGTAGAAGGAAAAAGCTTCATATTTTAGCAACTTTAACAGCAATTTCTTCTTGATTTTGGGGGAAAAAAAAAAGCATTTTTACTTTGCACAAGGCCCTGCCAATTAAGCAGCCAGTGCTATGTAAACACCACATTTTCCCTGCAACTCTATCACTTGGCACCCAACACACCTCAACGACTGCCTCAAATAGGTCAACAGATACTCTAGTTCTGCCTCAAGGAAGCCACTTTGTGCTTTTCCCCCCTTAATTTTGCAAAATACTTTTATCAGAAGGAAATAAGAAAACAAGGTTGATCAAAATATATATGTATAAACTATTGCTAAGTCTGATATCCAGAGATATTAATATTAACATTTTGGTATATATCATGTTTATATGCACATATACTCATTTATGTAAAAACAAATGATATTAAACCACATGTGTTTTAGTGATCTCTTTTAATCTTCCTGTCACTAAATATATACATTATTTTTATTTTTGTAAGAACCCAGGTTCAGGGCTTATAGTCCCAGCTACTCAAGAGGCTGAAGCAAGAGGATCACTTGAGTGAGTTTAAGGCCCAGGAGTTTAAGGTCAGCCTGGGCAGGCCTTAAAGAGATTCCATCTTCAAGAAAAAAAAGTCTTAAAAAGAAGAGAAAATAAGTTTGTTGATGTCTCCAGTCATAAAAATAATAGCTCATTCTGAAAAAACATTAGACAATACAGAAATGTACAAATAAGAAAAAGAAAATTCTACTTAATCTCGCCATTCTATCACTCCTAGTAATTTGGAACAGATACTTTAAGACTTTCTTCTATGTATATAAATACATACACACATAAATGAATGATGTATTACATATGTGTATTTTTTTTAAAATGGGATCACACTCTATATGATTATATAATCTTTCTATTTTCCTATATAATAAGGATATGTTTCCATGTTAAGTATATATGAATATATACTTTTATATAAATGAATCATTCTACATTTAATATTCTCCATCTTCATATTATTTCCTAACATGTCTTAGATAGGTTTCCCATGCCAATACATATAGATTTCTCTTATCCTTTTTAACAAGTAAGGAACATTTCATTGTATGAATTTATTATAACATAACTGTTACAGAAACACTGGGGGTTCAGTCTAGGTCCTACTGCTCACCACACAGAAAGCCAATCACTGAGACCAGTATTACCAAGGAATAAGGCTTTAATCGGGTGGTGCAGCTGAGGAGATGGGAGATCAGTCTCAAATCCACCTCCCTAATTGACTAAAATCAGGGGTTTATATGGCAGGGGAAAAAATGTAACTATGTGTGGGAAAACAGGGACTCCAGAGAAGGAATGAGGGACATGGCATTTCATTGTCTGGATGTGATGATTTGGTGAGTTTTAGTTCTTTGATACTTTTGAGAGGCCTGAGGGTCCTTTCCTGAGGAAAGAACTTAGATAAAACAAAAGTACGTTTCAAGTTTCAAAACAAGAAGGGTTGTAATATTCCTTATAAAACTGGTTAAAAAAAAAAAAAGGCAGAAGAGTCCATTTCTATGTTTTGCCAAGAAAAAAAATGTCTATGGGACTACTAGGTCAGTTTCATAACTATTCCTCAAATGATAAGCATTTAGATTGTTTTCAGATTTTCAATTTTTAAAAACCTATGATAAACTTTTTTTTATATGTATGTATATGAGGGTGTATCCTCGGACACTTGTCCAATTATTTCTTTAGAATAAATTGCTAGATGTGTAAAGGCTGGATTAATGGCTATGAACATGAAATTGACATTTTATAATTCATGTTGTGCAAATATGTGCAGCTCCTCTATTTTTTTCTATCTAAAGTTTCTCACAAATTCCCATCTTTCTGTATGATACAGGAGGCATGCAGATGTAAATTTGCCAATTAAAGATATCTGACTTTACAAGTTTAAAAAAACAACATCTTCTATTTCAAATCATCTCCTTTGTGTAAATGCTCAGACATTCAAGTTTTATCCCCCTTCTCCTTCCCAAGATGTCCTCATGGCAATTGAGGGTGGGATCCTGACAGCTGGCTGTCCTTTGAGTCTCTGCTGGTCATTCATTCTATGTTGTCTCTGGGCAGCTCCTGAAGACTATGGGGGCTAGTGCTGGTGTTTTCACCTAGTCTGGTCTTTGAGGCTGGTGATGTCTACCTTATTGGTTATATCATATGGCACCCCAATCACAGTCTACTTGTATAGGAGCGCCTACACATACATGACAACTATCCCTAAGACAACTCTAGAGATTAGTCACTCACAGCCTCTGCTTGCTGTCCTCTCATCTCACTGTCATTTGAGAAGTAAGCCTGTCCCAGGTCCCAGTAACTTTCCAAAGCCTTCTCCAGGTCTTAGTTTTGCCGATGGTAGTGCAATGGAAAACTAGGGGATAATTTTTGCCTTCTTCCAACTTGTTATGCCATCGTACCATTTTTATTTTATTTATTTTATTTTATTTTTTGAGAGAGGGTCTCACTCTGTTGCCCAGGTTGGAGTGCAATGATGTGATCATGGCTCACTGCAGCCTTAAACCCCACCCCCAGGCTCAGGTCATCCTCCCACCTCAGGCTCCCAAGTTCCTGGGACTACAGGCGCATGTCACCATGCCTGGCTAGTTTTGTATTTTTGTACAGATGAGGTCTTACTATGTTGCTCAGGTAGTTCTCAAACTCCTGGGCTCAAAAGATCCGCCTGCCTTGGCCTCCCAAAGTACTGGGATTACAGCCATAAGCCACTGCACCTGTCCATTGCACCATTTTTAATCTCTTATCTGAGTGGCATCATGTTGGATGTGGTACTTGTCCAGAGGAACTATCATTTTCCCAGCCTGCACTTGGGGATGCAAGAAACTGGTTCTAGCGCTCTAAGAATCTACCAAACTTACTTGGAACCACCCCCTTCTTCTTCCTATGCACCCTCCTCTAGGAACCAGAAAGGGCTATATATGACTTCCTCTTCCTATATGGATAAGATGAAATGTGCCCTCCTTCTCAAGGTGGCATTCATCTTATCCATTCCCTGGCCCCTTAATAATGGAAAATTATCAGATTACAAAAACAAATACATTGAAAGGTACTTGAAAAATTATTATTATGCATATCACATACATTTTAAAGCCTTAATATATATTACCAAATTACCCTGCAAAATATGATACCAATTTAAACTCTCAGTAGCAGTATATGAAATGTTTCCTTCCCATTGTCCTTCAACAGTGAGCACTAAACTTGGCCAACCTGTCGGGCAAAATCTTGTAATCTCAATCTTTTAATTTGCATTTATATGAGTACAGTGAAGTTTACATTTTTGATACATTTATTTCTTTTGTAAATTTTCTGTTCATGATCTTTGCTCATTATTCTATTGGTCTTTTTACGTTTTTCTTATTAATTTATGAAAGCTCTATATATAGTAAGACTATTAACCCAAGTTTGCCTTTGCCTTTATATTTTACTTGTGACATTTTTGGCTTTTCAATTTTTTATTTTTATGAAGTCAAGTCTATCGGTCTTTTTTTTCCTTTTATGTTTTCTGGTTTTGCTTTCATGCTTAGAAGGGTCTTCAACATATAAATATGATATAAATATGTATCTACAAATTATTCTGTACTTTAATATTTTAATGTTTTCATTTAAGTATTTAATATATTTGAAATTTATTTTGGTGAAATATATGAAGTAAGGTTCTTTTTTCCCAAATGATTAACAGGTTGTCCTAATGTCGTGGTGCCCTTGTTAAGGAAGAAAAATATTATGTTCTTGACTTTCCAGAACACTGTGACCTCAATACAGCAATTCTAAGTGACTAGCATAAACTTCCCTTAGTTTCTGACATTACACCAACTCTGAGGAACCTAGATCTAATCAAACTAATCTAACCTTCTAGGCAGGCACACACCCATCTGGATTTAGGTGAGTGGTAAATAGAAAGGGCTCTTCCAGATTAATCTTAGAGAGGCAGAATATCTCATAATGCCCTCTGCCCTGTGTAACACATCCTAACCAATCAATGGGATTCCTCACAGCCTCCTAGCCAGAGTTTTACTAGTCTCGAAGAATATCTTGAGCCTTAGCTGTCACGATACCATCCCTGAGCCAAGCCAAAGATGTTTCTTTTGGCCAGGTGCAGTGTCTCACGCCTGTCATCCCAACACTTTAGAAGGCCGACAAGGGCAAATCTCGAGCCCAGGAATTCAGGACCAGCCTGGGCAACATGGCAAAACCCTGTCTATTAAAAAAAAAAAAAATTAGCCGGGCATGGTGGTGAGCACCTGTGTTACCAGCTACCCAGGAGACTGAGGTGGAAGGGTCACTCAAGCCTGGGAAGTCAGGTGCCACTGCACTCCAGCCTGGGCGATAGAGTAAGACTTTGTCTCAAAAAAAGAAAAAACAAAAAGATGTTTCTTTTAGAAAGCATAGAATTGCAAAGGATATTCAATATACTGGACAATGTACCAATTATATTGAAGTGGAAACCTCCCTGAACTATTAAGAACATCAACCAATTACTGGAGTTCCCCCTATTTTCCACCCTAATAACTCTTCTAATAGACCTTTTAAAAAGGAAGGAGGGGTTTTTACGAGGTCCCTGGCTGCAGCCACAGCATGCCACAACTGAAACTTCTGTTTATCTTTCCCTTTATCCTTGCCTAGCCTGCCCCAACATGCTCCTAAGTTATCAAGACCAAACTCCAATTCTATGGAGACAGCCATTTAATCCCCCATTTCCTCCAAAGTATATTACCTTACTCTTTCACCTACTTTCTTAAGGAATCTGGCTTTGGTTGAAATTAAGTACATACTGTTCCAGGTAGAGATATACTACTTTAAAGTCCTCAAGTCCCTGTGATTCTAAGGTCAGACACCATTGACTAAGTAACTAGGCAAATCCAAAAACTCAGTTTTTGACAAACAGAGTAGTATTTGTAGAGATGTTTGAGTTTCACATCTAATATAGGTGGAATCACTAAGCAAATGCCGTGTCACATAAGCCAAATTCAAGCTCCTTGGTTAGCTTGGCAATCAACATCCTTCACAATCTGGCCATAAGCCGTTTTGTTTCAAGGTTCTGTCATTCTTCTCCAGGTCTCCCCAAATGAGCACCACACTAGCCTATGCTACTCCCCAAAGACACCATGAATTTTTAGGTTCCGTGCCAATCCTACTCCATATTTTAAATTTGCCCATTCAAATCTACCCTCAACGTAGCTAACACAATGGTTGCAAAATGCACATCTGATCATGTAGTTTCCCTCCTTAAAACCTCTCCATGGTTCCCCTTCACTTGAAGGATGAAGTTCAAACTTTATAACATGGTACGCAAAGCTGTCCGTAATCTAATCTCTTACTTCTCTAATCTAATTCCTCACCATTATCTGCCTTGCATTTCATGATATGGCAATTCGAACTGCTTGTAGTCCTCCACTTGCACCATACTACTCATCTCCCTGCCTTTGCTGGTGTTCTCTCTAAGAATGCTTCGGTCACACCCATCCCCTTCATCAGCCTAATTCCTACATATTCTTTAACACTCAACTCAGAGATCACCTTCAGGAAATATTCCCTGGTACCTTCTCTGCAAAGGCTGGCTTCAGTATCTCTCATACATCCTCCAATAATATAAAATGCAAAGTTCCATCACAGTTTTTAGCTCATTGTATTATGACTATATTTTTGTGTGCCAGCAAATCCATTTGATAAGTAGCTCTCTAAAGGGAGAGATTTTGTCTTATATCTTGGTGTATTCCCAAGGTCTAACAATATCTGGCACGCAATAGGCCGTCAGATGCTTGCTGATTAAATTTACAAATAAATGAACTGTATCCTGTCATTGGATAGGTAAACCAATCCCCCTCCCCCAATTCAACAATAAAGTGCCTGCCTTGAGGGAAGAAAAAAGTCTGCTACAAACCCAGTCATAAACATGTTTTGAAAAACTTGTCAGATTTGGCTAAGACTGTTTAGTATTGTGCATATATAGCTTCCAACCCAAATACTTGGCCATAAGGCGATCGCTTGAACTTACTTATGTAATGAAGAATAATTTGTATTCTACATAATTTCTTATTGTGATTATCTGTTTATGTGTCTGCATCTCCCTCAGGAAGTTTGGACCACAATCCCAAAAGACACAATCCTGAATGCCATAATCTTGAATGTTGAAATCCTGAAAGATCAAAATCCCCAAAGTCCAAAATAAACAAAAAGTAAAAAATAAAAATAACAAAATCCCTAAAGTCTAAAATCCCAAAAGACCAAAATCCTGAAAATCTAATTCGAGAAAAAAATAATTTAAAAAAATTATTTAAAAGACATTTATTTACATTTTTAAAGGGATTTTTTTTTTTGAGACAGGGTCTCACTCTGTTGCCCAGGCTGGAGTGCAGTGGAGCTAATTTTTGTACTTTTAGTAGAGACGGAGTTTCACCATGTTGGCCAAGCTGGTCTTGAACTCCTGACTTCGTGATCCACCCACCTCAGCCTCCCAAAGTGCTGGGATTACAGGTGTGAGCCACCGCGCCCGACTGACAAATTGTACATTTTTAAACTGAAGTTTTTGTTGTTGCTGTACTGCATGGCCAATCCACTCATCTTAATTTTCTGCCAAATGCACTGGGTGGAATAGAAAAAATAAACTTTATTGGTAACATCTTAAAATTCACTTTTAGAAGCCTTGATTGCACCTAATTCCAAATCTGTGGTTGTGGTTTGGGGATTCCATTAGATGTCAGAGATTTGACATTTTAGGAATTTAGATTTTGGGGATTGTGTCTTTCGGATTACTATAGGCAATGCCCACAAGATTAGGAACTTCTTAAAGCCCCACATCCAGTACAATGCTTGACACATAGTAGGCACTCAGTAAATGCTTGCTGAATGAATGTGTAAGGCATATATTTACACTGTTTGCTCTACCAGAAATGCCTCTTCTCCCACTCCATTTCTACCTGAAAAAAATACTTGACTTTAAAGCTTCAGCTCAAATGTCAACCTTTCTAACTCAACAGAAACAGAACTAATTACTTCCTCCTCTGTGCTACCATAGTTCATTATACATATAATTATTGTAGCACTCATTACATTGGAGTATAGTTAAATTTAAGAACCATCACCCTACTACTTGTGAACTCCTCAAGAGTGGGAACTTTGATTATTTACATTTGTATCTCTCTATACTGTACCTGACATATAAAAGGCCCTAAATAATAGTTTGTCAAATTAGATTGAAAGGGATGACAGTAAGAATAGAATGGAGGAGATATATGTCATAACACTGGGACAGAGACCAAATCAAGAAGAATTTCTGAATGAAGGTAGTATGAGCAAGGAAAGAAGACAGAAAATCAAGGGTGACTTAAGGTTTTGAACTTGAATAACCAGAATAATTGAGTCATTTGAGTCTGAATAGCAGAAATAAAGAAATGAGTACTAGGCGCAAGTTTGGGCAGGTGTGGGCAATCAGGAGTTTACTGCTGAGTTCAAGGTTCCAGGAAACATCCAGCCTACATTTAAGTCATCTATGACTTAGAAGTCATCTATGGTTGGAGCCATCAAGACTAAGAGACAAGAAAAAAAAAATACCCACTTTCACCACATTGGTCTAAATAAAAATAATTAAAAAAAAAAAAACTGAGTGCTAAATATTGGAAAGGAAGAGAATATGTATTTGCTGATAATATCATAGTCTATCTAGCTGGAAAAGTGAAAAGTATAATATAAAAACTATTAAAATCACAGTAGTCAAGATGAATACGCAAAAATATATTTTTTCAGTATAATGATAACTAATTAGAAAATGCAATAAAAAACTATTTGTGGGCTGGGTGCGGTGGCTCATGCCTGTAATCCCAGCACTTTGGGAGGCCGAGGCGGGCGGATCATGAGGTCAGGAGATCGAGACCATCCTGGCTAACACGGGGAAACCCCGTCTCTACTAAAAATACAAAAAAAAAAAAAAAATAGCCGGGCGAGGTGGCGGGTGCCTGTAGTCCCAGCTACTCAGGGAGCTGAGGCAGGAGAATGGCGTAAACCAGGGAGGCAGAGCTTGCAGTGAGTCGAGATGGCACCACTGCACTCCAGCCTGGGCGACAGAGGAAGACTCCGTCTCAAAAAAAAAAAAAAAAATCCATTTGTGATAATAAAACCACAAAACACTTAGAGAAATGTGAAAATCTACATTAGGAAAGCCATAGAACTTCACTAAAGCACATAAAAGAATATTTTTTAAAATGGAAGAGCATACCAAGTTCCTGGATGGGATGATGCAATAGCCTAAATAAAACAATTCTTCCAAAATTAACATGTAAATCTAACGTAATTTTAATCAAAAACCTAAAGAACATTTTTGGAAATATGAAAAATTAATTCTAAAATTCATCCGTAAGAGTATATTCCAAAACTTTTTTTGGAAAAAAAAAAAAGAATGAGAATGGACTTGCTCTGCCAGAAAGCAAAACTTACATAAAGCAACAACAATGAAAACAATCCAGAACATATCTATGTTTATCTGGGGGGTTCATATGTGATAATAGTGAAGTTTTATATCTGAGAGAAAAAAATATTATTCAGTAAATGGGGTTAGAACAGTTTTTTATTCATTTGGAAAAATTAAGATATACCATATACAAAAATGAATTCCAGATGGATTGAAGATCTACGTGTAAAAAAAAACACAGAAGGATAGAATACAAAAGACTCATGTGACAATATTGAGGTAGGAAAAGCTTTCTAAACAACTCACAACACCTCCAGGCTATAAAGTGAAAAAAGCAATAGCTCTCGCTGCATAGAAATCTAAAGTTGTACAACAAATGACAGCATAGACAAAAATCAAGAGTTTTTTAAAAATAAAAAAAAATTAGAGAGAAAATATTTTAGCAAATTAAAGGATCTAAGATACATAAAAAATAGAGTTCTTTCAAATCAATAGGAAAAGAGAATCCAAAGGAAAAAATAGGCAAACAGGCAATTCAAAGATAAGTACAAATTTTTAATAAAACATTTAAAAATACTCAGCCTTGCTAGTAATAAAAAATACAAGTAGAAACAATGAGATCGTTTCTTTTTACTATCAGGTTGGCAAAAATAAGAATGATTAAACATTAATTAATAACCAGTGCTCTTGATGAGGTTATAGAGAAATGGACTGCTTTAAACTCTGTCGGTGAGAGTGATTGTAAATTGCTTCAGACTTTACAAAGGCAAATTATTATTGACTATTAAAGCTCTACATTAAAGCTCTACTATTAAGGTCTATTAAAACGTTAATCATTTATTTAACCATAAGTAGCCTTTTTTTTTTTTTTTTTTTTTTTTTTTTTTTTTTGGTTGGGGGAACAGAGTCTTGCTCTGTCACCCAGGCTGCAGTGCAGTGGCCACATCTCAGCTCATTGCAACCTCAGCCTCCCAGTTTCTAGCAATTTTCCTGCCTCAGTCTCCTGAGTAGCTGGGACTACACACACGCACCGCCACACCTGGATAATTTTTTTTTTATTTTTAGTAGAGACAGGGTTTTACTGTGTTGGCCAGGCTGGTCTCGAACTCTTGACCTCAGGTGATCCACCCACCTTGGCTTCCCAAAGTGCTGGGATTACAGGCATGAGCCACCGTGCCAGGCCAAGTATCTACAACAATTTTAAATGTATAGACCCAATCATCCCCCAGTTCCATAGTGTGCCATTCATATTGCTATGGACTGAATGTGTTTCCTGCCAAATTCATACATTGAAACCCTAATCTCCAATGTGATGGTATTTGAAAGTGGGGCCTTTGGTAGGTAACTGGGTTTAGATGAGACCATGAGGGTGGGACCCTCATGATAGGATTCGTGTCCTTATAAGGAGCTACATCAGAGAGCTTGCTCTCTCTCTCTCTCTCCCCATCATGTAAGGATACATCAAGAAGGATGTGGTCTGCAAGTCCGGAAGAGAGCCCTCACTAAGAACTGAATCTGCTAGCACTGTGATCTTGGACTTTCCAGGCTCCAGGACTGTGAGAAATAGATATCTACTGTTTAAGCCATCCAGTCAATGGCATTTTCTTATAGCCACCTGAACAGACTAAGACACATATCATATTTTCTTCAGTCACACCAGACATCCGAACCTCTCATCTATCATAATTTAAATCTTAATTCCCATACCACACTCTTCATCTTCTATGATAAACCACTATCTCCCTTTCTTTACCCTCCCAAATTATTGTATGTCTTCTGGAACTCAGTTTGTACCAAATTAAACTTTGCTCTATCCTTAGCCTCTTCCTTAAACGTTCCCTTCACCTTTTTGTTCTAACCAAAACTTCACATGTCCCTGAGGACACTGTTTTCCCTGAAGCCTTCTCGAGTGGAGGCTGTCCTCTTCCACATAAGTCACACAAACTAGAGTTGGAGGAAAAGTGCCCATTGTCCTCACAGCCATGTCTAATTCATTATTTCTTAAAACTCACCAGCTCCACACCTGGCCGTTGTCATCTAGCCCTTAGTCATCTATGGCTTTGCCAACAGTCCTGCTATCTTGTTTTCTACCACTACTGCTGTCATTATTTTTGGTGACTTTGACATTCACATGGATGATCGATAAAACCCACTAGTCAATTAGTTCCTTGACCTCCTCCCATCCAATGATGTTTTCCTCCAAGCTACCTCAGCTGCTCACTTCCATTGCCATAACCTAAACCATGCAATCACCATAACTTAACCACTTCTCAATGTAACCCTGGAATCTCAAAGACTATAGAGTAAAGCCTTCAAAATTCTGAAGAAAAATTATTTCAGAATTAAAATACCTAGTCTAACTACTAATCAAGTGACAGGATAGATTAAAGATATTTCGAACAGGCAAGATCTCATATAACCCCTGATGCCTGGATCAGCTGAGGATTCTAATTTCACCTCACTCAAGTGTTAGGCTTTGAACTATTCTTAAGAGCTGGAGGTTGACCATGGTGAGTTTTAAATATATGGAGCAGCCCATTCCCTCCGGTCATATTTCTGCAGGATGTTCAAAATCTGGTCTACACTGTAGTCTTGCCAAACATCCTGACCATTGTGAACCATGTGTTTCTCAGGCCAAGTGGTATCTGGTTAGCTGGCTATCCAAAAGTATTTTTTAATTAAAAGAAAAAGCCCTGACAGGGTGCAGTGGCTCACACCTGTAATCTCAGAATTTTGGGAGCCTGAGGCAGGAGGATTGCTTGAGCTCAGGAGTTTGAGACCCGCCTGGGCAATATGGTGAAACCCTGTGTCTACTAAAAATACAAAACTTAGTCAGGCCTGGTGGCGCACATCTGCAATCCCAACTACTTGGGAGACTGAGGCACGAGAATCACTTGAACTCAGGAGGTGGAAGTTGCAGTGAGCCAAGATCACGCCACTGCACTCCAGCCTGGATGACAGAATGGGATTCTGTTTCAATCAATCAGTCAATCAATAGAAAGAAAAGAAAAGCCCTTATTTTACAGTTTGTCAGTTTTAATGACATAAACATTTCCATTGTGGGCAATTTTTTAAATTTATTTTTTAATTGACAAAGGTAGTGTATATTTATGATGTAAAACATGATGTTGTGAAATATGTACACATTGTGAAGTGACTAAATTTAGCTGATTAACATGTGCATTATCTCACATGCTTATCATTTTTGTGGTGAGAATACTTACAATGTACTCTCAGCAATTTTCAAATATATAATACATTGTTATTAACTATAGTCACCATGTTGTATAACAGATCTCTCGAATTTATTCCTCCTGTCTAACTGAAATTTTGTGTCCTTTGACCAACATTTCCCCATCTCCAATCCCACCCTCACCCCACCCCCTGCTATATATATGGGCAATTTCAAGCTGCTGATATAATATCGGTTTTCTGAAACCATCAGCCAGCTCCAGCACTCCACTGTGTGACACGGCAGCTCTCACGACTTTGCCCACTAATTTCCTTAGAAGGAATTCTCATAAACTCTCAGGGAAGCAGAAGACAAGCTGTGCCCCAGAGACTCTTCCTCCGGGATCTTTTATTTAATAGTGACAATACTGCCCTTTCCTAACACAGCAAGTTTAGTGCTTGAGACTCACTTTTTTCAAAATGAAACAATATAATATATGTATATGGTTCATATATAAAGAAAAAAACACAAAGAAATGTTTAAAACAAAAGGCAAGACACTGCCTCTGTTGGTGAGGGAGGGGGAAGTAATTGAGGAGGAGCTCACAGGGGCCTTCTAAGACATTGAAAATGTCCTATTTCTTAAGCTGGATGGTGGATACGTAGGGGTTTACTTTATTATTAAGCTTATGTTATTTTTATGTAAGATAAAGTTAACAGCTAAAAATAATAAAATAGAAAAAATGAAAAAATGAAAAATTATGTATTAAAACACAGTAGAATATTTTTATATAATCTTCATTTGGGAGGAACTTCCTTAGCAAGACTCCAAATTCACAATCCAAAAATTGACAGATTTGATGACATAAAAATTAAAAACATCTGTACAACAAAAGATAACCAAAACAAAGTTTGGGGGTTTTTAGATACAGGGTCTCACTTTGTCACCCAGGCTGGAGTGCAGTGGCTCTATCATAGCTCACTGAAGCCTCGAATTCCTGGGCTCAAATGATCCATACCTGCACCTCAGTTTCCCAAGTAGTATGTGCCACCATGCCCAGCTAATTTTTTAAACTTTTGTAGAGACAGGGTCTCACTATGTTGCCCAGGCTAGTCTTGAAATCCTGGCTTCAAGCAATCCTCTTACCTTGGCCTCCCAAAGTGCTGGGATTACAGGCATAAGCCACCACACCCAGCCTAAACAAAGTTAAAAGACAAGTAACAGAGCAGGAAGGAAGATTTTATATTGTGTGAGAAAAGGATTAATACTTTAAATATCTGACAAGACCCTATAAAACAATGAGAAAAAGACAAAAAAATCCATGAGAAAAATAAGTAAAGAATATCAACAGACAATTCACAGAAAAAATATGCAAACAGTAAATATATTTTAAAATGTTCAATCTCACTATTTATTAATATTTACTAATATTTCCTAATAATTAGAGAAAATAAATTAAACAATAATGAAATGCCAATTTTCACCCATCTTGTTGGCAAACATAAAAAGGATCAATAAAATCTAGGGTTGGTGAGGGTGTAAAGAAACAGGGTCTCTCACACACTACTTGCAGGAGTGTAATTGGGTACCTTCTTCTTGAAAGACAATCTGGTTTTATATCTAACAAAATCTAGCATTTTCAACCTGCTAGAATTCAGGTTGAAATTTTCCCTGCTAGAATAGTAGCCTTCAGAAGCACTCAGACAGGTGCACAAAGTATAGGTGAAAAATAAAACTGAATGCCCATCAACTGGTTAAATGTATTGCAAGATATTCACACAATGGAATTTATGCATTTGTTTAAAAAAGAAGATGGGATGGGTGTGGTGGCTCATGCCTGTAATCCCATCACTTTGGGAAGCCAAGACCAGAGGATCACTTGAGTCCAGGAGGTTAAGACGAGCCTGGGCAACATAGTGAGACCCAATCTCTACCAAAAAAAAAAAAATTCTTAAATTAGCCAGGCATGCATGACTGTAATCCAAGCTACTCCAGAGGCTGAGGTGGGAGGATCATTTGAGTGTGGGAAGTCAAGGCAGCAGTGAGCCATGATAGCACCACTGCACTCCAGCCTGGGCAACATGGTCCCCATCTCAAAAAGAAAAGAAAAAAGGGAAGGGGAAGGGAAGGGAGGGGAGGGAACGGGAGGGGAGGGGAGGGGAGGGAAGAGGGAAGACGGAAGAGAAGAAAAGAAGATGCACAGACATGGAAAGATGCCTCTGGTTTATTGTTACATTTTTTAAAAGCAACATGCAGATTAATATAGTATGCTTTTATGAAAAAATATCTATATAAATATATGTGCATTTGTATGTATACATATATATGTATATAAAAGAAAAATATTTTGAAGGAAACTCACTATACTATTCATTATGGTTATCTCTTGTCGGGGAATGTGACTGGAGGAAGACTATCAATTTTCTTCCGACACTCTACACAGTGGCTCATGCCTGTAATCCCAACACTTTGGGAGGCTGAGACGGATGGATCTCTTGAGCTCAGGAGTTTGAGACCAGCCTGGGCAACATGGTGAAACCCTGACTCTGCAGAAAATATGACAAATCAGCTGGGCATAGGGTGTGTGCCTGTAGTCTCAGCTACTCGGGAGGCTGAGGTGGGAGGATCACTTCAGCCCAGGAGGTCGAGGCTGCAGGGAGCAGAGATCACACCACCGTACTCCAGCCTGGGTGACAGAGTGAGATCCTGTCTCAAAAAATTAATGAAAATTATAATTAACTTCTATATTGTTTGAATCTTTATCAGCATGTATCTGAAGATTTCTTGTGTAATTTTAATATTAAAATGTTCATATTTGCATAGTTGGGGAGGAATTTTTACCAAAACATGTATTTGACAATGTACAATTTAGTATATACATTTGATTGGGACCTCTTTTATGAGTAATCCAGATTACTTTTGTCAAAGTAGCCTATGGGTAATATGGGATCACAATCATAATGACAAAATTATATATCTCTGACTCTTCTCTGATCTGCTCTGCAGAAGTTATAAATAACCATTCTTATGTTTTTCCCAACTATTTATAGAAATAAGTTATTAGAGGCTATCTTACATGTGTTCTATAAATGAGTCAGTTTGGCTGCCATGTGGTGCCTGCCATTTTCCTCCAATAATGATGTCTCCTGTTCTTGTCATCACCAAGAGCAGCTAGTATGTCAACAATGCCCACAAAGGTTTCATGGGCTCATGTCTGAGCTAAAGGCACCAATGCTGTTTGTCAAAGTTACTGAGGATACTATTGCCATCAGAGCTACTCCCCTCAACAATGCCACTACAATACTGCTGCCACCATCACCATCATCTTGGTACCTCTTTTCCCTCACCCCCACATCCAATTTATCTAAAAGTCCTATGGATTCGACCTCCAAAATATACCTCAAATATGCCAACTTCTTTCCAAGTCCACTATTACCTCCTTGGCTCAAGCCACCACCATATCTTATTTGAGCTACTGCAATTATTCTATTAATTGATCTCCTTGTTTCTACTATTGCAGTAATCCAATACATTTTCCACAATAGTCGTATGAACGATCCTTTAAAATATAAATTAGGGCCTGGTGCGGTGCCTCACACCGGTAGTCCCATCACTTTGGGAGACCGAGGTGGGCAGGTTTCTCAAGCTCGGGAGTTCAAGACCAGACTGGGCAACATGGTCTCTACAAAAAATACAAAAATTAGCTGAGCATGGTGGTACATGTCTATAGTCTCAGCTAATTGGGAGGCTGAGGTGGGAGGATTGCTTGAGCCTGGGAGGTCAAGGCTGCAGTGAGCCATGGTTGCACCACTGCACTTCAGACCAGGTGACAGAGTGAGACCCTATCTCTCTATATATACACACATATATATATATTGAGCAGGGAAATTATAAGACCTAGACATATATATATACACACAAACACACACACATATATATACACACACACCTGTGTCTAGGTAACACACACATATATATGTCATATAGGTTTTATACATATATATGTGTTACCTAGACACATAGATGTGTGTGTGTGTGTGTGTGTGTGTATGTGTGTATGTATATGTCTAGGTCTTATATATATAGGTTATGTATATATGTTAAATATATGTTATATTTTTATATATATATATGGTCTTAACATTTCCCTACTCAAAACAATTCAGTGGCTCTCCATCATACTTATATTAAAATTTAGACTCCTTATCATGATTTCCTTGGTTGTATATGATCTGCCCTGACTACATCTAGAATCTCATCTTGTGCCATTCTCTCCTCAATCAATTTGGTCCAGCCACACTGGCCTCCTTTCTATTCCTCAGACATGCCAAGCTTTCTTCTGTCTTGGGGTTGTTGTATTTGATGTTTCTTTGCCTAGAAATTTCCTCGCCCTATTCTTCATATGGTTGACTCCTTCTTGTCATTCATATCTTAACTCAAATGTTACCTCTGCAGAGAGTAACTTTCCCTGACTTACCAATCCACATAGGCACCCACTCATTCTACTACATCATTCTATTTCAAGTTCTGCACAGCACTTAGCACTGGCTGACCTTGTTTTTGTTTATTTGTCCATGTCTATCAACAGAATCACTAGAATCTATGATCCAAGAAAGCAAGAATCTTGTTTATCCTGTTTTCCCTCTATCCTCAGCACCTATGTGCCTGGTGGATAGCATAGGTTCTCAATAAAATTTTGCTAGATGAAGGGGTCATCATCACTGTGATGGTTAATACTGAGTGTCAACTTAAGTGGATTGAAGGATGCAAAGTGTTGTTCCTGGGTGTGTCTGTGATGGTGTTGCCAAAGGAGATTAACATTTGAGTCGGTGGACTAGGAGAGGCAGACCCACCCTCAATCTGGATGGCCACAATCTAATCAGCTTCCAGCGCAGCTAGAACAAAAGCAGGCAGAAGAACATGGAAGGACCAGACTGGCTGAGTCTTCCAGTCTTCATCTTTCTCCTGTGCTAGATGATTCCTACCCTAGAATATCAGACTCCAAGTTCTTCAGCTTTTGGACTCTTAGACTTACACCAGTGATTTCCAGAGGCTCTCGGGCCTTCGACCACAGACCAAGGGCTGCCACACTGTCGAAAACTTGTGAGGTTTTGGGAATCGGACTGGCTTCCTTGCTCTTCAGCTTGCGGACAGCCTATTGTGGGACTTCACCTTGTGATGGTGTGAGTCAATACTCCTTAATAAACTCCCTTTCATATAAACATCTATCCTATTAGTCCTGTCCCTCTAGAGAACCCTGACTAATACAATCAATCACCAATACTGCCAGTGTTTTGTCAATGTCAAGCTTGGCTGCACATAGAATTACCTGAGGAAATTTAATAAATATTAATGCCTTACCTAGTCCCACCCTAAGAGGTTCTCATTAATTGCTATGGGATGCATCCTGGGCGTCAGGATTCTTTAAAGTTCTCCAGGTGATTCTGATGTGTAGCCAAGGTTGACAACCACTGGTTAAGAATAAAATCTGTCACAGGGGACTCTGATTCCTCATATAAATAGATTCCTGGTAGAGCAATGTTAAGTCCTCTTGACTCTTCTTGAATTACAACAAATAATAACTCTAGGCTCAAGCTGGAACCCTTGGTGCATAGATGTACCACCACTCGCTAATACTGAAATTATTAATACATTAATATTTTTACCAAATCCAGGGTCTTGAATATCCATTTCATGATGACATTAACTGAGACAGGGCACTTTTAAGAAATGTAGTGTGTACTTGTTATCACTAGAGGGCTGTCAGGTAAGGTAAGCAAAAGTGCAAGAAAAGAAAGTTTTCAAATTTGCTAAGAATTCATTTCCCCCCCCCCTCAGTTCCTATCACTTTGATGAGTATAAATCTAAATTTCCCCTATCCAGCTCTGTCCCTCATTTAAATCTATAGTGCAGTATATTCAAGTGCATCCTAGTGATGTCTTCCTGATTGTCCATCACTCGCATTTAACCAAACACAAAAATCAAACACAAGCCTCCTAAAACTGACTTCCCTTTCTGAGTTCTATTTCTGTCCATGTTTTTATTCTTCCAGTCACTTAAATGACAAACTCCACATTCCCGTGCCTCTTTTCCCCATGTGCTTCCTCCCTCCATGCTTCAAGCTGATTTTACTTCCCAAGTATTTCTCACATCCATTTCTTCCCCTTTATCCCTATTGCCATGGCCTCAGTCCAGACCCCCAGCACTTTTCACCTGGATTATTGTAATAACCTCCTGAGTCTGTCTGACTCAATTTGGGGTCATCTACTCCTTCCTTAATACTGCCACCAGAGTGAGATTTTAAAACCAAAAAGTTGGCCATGCATAATGGCTCACACCTGTAATCCCAGCACTTTGGGAGGCTGAGGCGGGTGGATCACCCGAGGTCAGGAGTTCGAGACCAGCCTTGCCAACATGGTGAAACCCCATCTCTACTAAAATACAAAAATTAGCCAGGAATGGTGGTGTGTGCCTGTAATCCAAGCTACTCCAGAGGCTGAGGCAGGAGAATCACTTGAACCCGGGAGACGGAGGTTGCAGTGAGCCAACATAGTGACACTGCACTCCAGCCTTGGCGACAGAGTGAGACTCTGTCTCAAATAAACAAATAAACAAATAAAACCAAAAAGTTGATCATGCCATGAAACTAAAGATAAAATTAAATTAAACTAAATTTAAAATCTGATCATGATTATGGCAGTTCACTGCTTAAAACCCTTCACTGGCTCCATAAAAAATATAAAAAGTACAAATGTCTCTTCAGGGCCTTTTAAGATCTGGCTCCTGCCTACTTCTCCAAACACATCTTTCACAGCCCCTTCTCTCGCATGCCAAGATCTGACACTTCTGAACTTCCAGTTCCTCCATCTATGCATTCGCAAGTGCTATTTCCTCTGCCTATAATGCCCTTCCTCCTCTTTTTAGTCTGGTGAGCTACTCAGCATTCAAGATTCAGCTAAGAGGTTTCCTTCTCTTTCCAGGCAAAAATAGTCACTTTGAAGGCCGGGCGCCGTGGCTCACGTCTGTAATCCCAGCACTTCGGGAGGCCGAGGCAGGCAGATCACAAGGTCAGGAGATCGAGACCATCCTGGCTAACACGGTGAAACCCTGTCTCTATTAAAAATGCAAAAAAAAAAAAAAAATTAGCCGGGCGTGGTGGCGGGAGCCTGTAGTCCCAGCTA
Organism: Macaca thibetana thibetana; assembly: GCF_024542745.1. Lineage (NCBI taxonomy): Eukaryota > Metazoa > Chordata > Mammalia > Primates > Cercopithecidae > Macaca > Macaca thibetana. The sequence continues at coordinate 113,448,966 of NC_065598.1, forward strand.
CTTGGGAGGCTGAGGCAGGAGAATGGTGTGAACCCGGGAGGCAGAGCTTGCAGTGAGCTGAGATGGTGCCACTGTACTCCAGCCTGGGCGACAGAGCCAGACTCTGTCTCAAAAAAAAAAAGTCACTTCGGTGCTGCCTGGGCATCAATATTTTTAAAAGCCCTCTGGGTGATTCTGATGTGCATCCCAAGTTGAGAACCACAGTCACCATATATCTTTAACACTATACTGCATTTCAGCTAGTTTTTAGCATATCTGTGCTCCCTTCTAGACTATAAGGTGTTTGAGGGAAACCATGTCATATTCAATTTTGCAATCCCAGTTCCTGTTGAATGAGTGCATAAATTCTACCAGTAATATAAAAGCACAAATTTCCACTAATATTCTTGTTGTATCATAAACATATATAATTTGCTTTTGTAAAATATAATGTAGCATTACCTTATAAGAGTATAAGAACTGTCTTGCTGATTTAGACTAAATATTGTTATCAATAGTGTAAAAGAACATGGTTTTTCTCACTGACATCAACCTCAACCTGCTCAGAAATATACCCATAATAATTCTAACTTCCTGTAATAATTTATTATAAAACCATTATAAGTGAATTAATATATCTATTCAGAAGCTATTTATAATTTCAGTTAGTCCTACTTCCCGGGGATAAATTTACTATTGGCATGTAGCAACATTCCAGGGCCTGGTAACAGACTCAGAGTGCAATGAAGCCGCCTAAAATTTTCTTTTTTAGATAGAACTCAATCCTGGCACCAAGGACAATTTATCCCAAGAGCAGTTTCCCTAGATGGCTTCATTACACCATCACATTCTTATCAACAGCTGCTTAGCTAAAAAGTCCTGGGGACAGTTCAGCCAGCCCAGCTCAAAAAACTTGAAGATATTTCTGGAATTACAAGACAGATAGGAGGCCATGGAAATAGAGGACACCTGTTGTTGTCATTTCACAACAAAAAAAAGACACTAGAAAACTCGAGCCTTTATCCTAGGTAGGAGTGCCTAACCATAGTTTGGAGGTCTTTGACAATGGGGAAATGTGAAGACCTAACCTGAGTTGGGTCTAGGACATGTATTCTTCAAACCTGCACCCTGCTTTGGCAGGGGTGTCCTGTTAAAGGGCCCTCTCAACTCCTTTCAACTCATTTACCTAGACGCATATAGTGTATATGTGGGCCAAGACCATTACCCCTTTCCAAAAGAACAGGGACCTGAATATTTTCTAGGGCCATGAGCTGGCAGCAAGACAGTGCTTTGTTCACCTGTATTCAGTTCAAGAAGGCCAGGGTTCAAAAGTAAGCCGGGTGCGGTGGCTCATGCCTGTAATCCCAGCATTTTGGATGGCTGAGGCGGGTGGACCACCTGAGGTCAGGAGTTCAAGACCAGTCTAGCCAACATGGTGAACCCCGTCTCTACTAAAAATACAAAAAAAAAAGTAGCCAGGCATGGTGGCACACGCCTGTAGTCCCAGCTACTTGGGAGGCTGAGGCAGGAGAATTGCTTGAGCCTGGGAAGCAGAGGTTGCAGTGAGCCAAAATCGCGCCACTGCATTCCAGCCTGGGCAACAGAGTGAGACTCCGTCTCAAAAAAAAAAAAATGTAGTTGAAATACATATCAACAAACTTTTATGTAGCAACATAGTCTTAAGGTACAGACACAAGGTAGCTAGATGTTGCCTCAACCATAGTCTGAGGAGGACTCTTTGGGATAAAAATGACAAATATTCTTCCTATTTTCAATACTTAAGGGGTGAACATCTTTGTTCCTAAACTGAAAGCTTGATTAGGGTTGCAGATGCAGTGAAATGGACCTGGACACCCTATAGCTGACTCCAACTGGCTCCCTCAGTCTATTCCAGAACGCAACCAAACTGAAAGCCATGAAAGGAGAATTTGGGGAAGGGCTACTTGTACTTGTAGTGATGGCAAATGATTGCTTAACTTTGCACAGGTGAGACTACTAACAAAGTCCTTCCAATATTCACTGTTAACACTCCCTCTATATAGTCACTCGCCCCTGAATTTGAAGTCTTAGTTTTTCAAATTAATCTTCCCTACTTCCAATTTTCAGTTCCAGATTACAATACAGGCTTTTACTTCCTTTTTGGTCTCTCAAGAGGCAAAGTCCTTTGTTATCCGGTCTTCAACAGACACAGTTTTTTTGGCTTCTGATTGAAAGAGCACTAACTTCCTGACTACCTCTCATCACCCACTTGACTAGTTTCCCTCTGGCTTCTCCTAGGATGTCCTGTTTCTCCCTATCTCCTCCTCCCTGCTTGTGACAGAGGCTCTGCTTCCAGACTATTCCTGATCGCTGTCCACAGGGTTATAACATACTGAATAGTCTGCAACTGTCCCTGGATCCTGCACTTTGCAGCCACCATCATATATTCTGTACCCAGCTCTCATAAGCTTCTTCCTGACCCTGACACTGATCATCTCACATGTTTTTTTGTCTCTTTTTCCCAAAAACACTCTTGAATTTGGGGTTTGATTTTTTTTTTTTTTTTTTTTTTTTGACAGAGTCTCAGTCTGTCACCCAGGCTGGAGTGCAGTGGTGTGATCTCAGCTCACTGCAACATCTGCCTCCCAGGTTCAAGCAATTCTCTTGCCTCAGCCTCCCAAGTAGCTGGGATCACAGGCTTGTGCCACCACGACCGCCTATTTTTAGTAGAGATGAGGTTTCACCATGTTGGCCAGGTTGGTCTCGAACTCCTAACCTCAGGTGATCCACCTGCCACAGTCTCCCAAAGTGCTGGGATTACAGGCATGAGCCACAGCGCCCGGCCTTGGATTTGCTTTTTACAAGTCTACACCTACAAATCACTCACCTACCATGTTGGGCTGCATGTGCTTACCTTCTTCCAGTTTATACTTTCCTCCCATTCAAAAATTAACAATACACATCTTCAAAAGCACGCCCACCACCACTAATTGCCACAAGCATTTACAGATACTTAAGATTCTTACGTTTATATTTTAACACTCCCATTTTCTGAACTCTCCTCTCCAAATTTCACAGTCACTTGGAGGAAGGCAGGCATTTGTCCATAGACGTCTCCGAGTATTTATGGCTGGAATCCTCAACCTGACAATGAAATGCAAGTCTTCACAACACGAAAATATAATGCATTGCTCCCTCAGATAAACATTGTTTAAAGGGTTACCTAAGGACCACCTGCATCAGTCATTTTGGGGAATCTTCTTAAAATGCTGATTTTGGCCGGGCGCAGTGGCTCACACCTGTAATCCCAGCACTTTGGGAGGCCGAGGCAGGTGGATCACAAGGTCAGGAGATCGAGACCATCCTGGCTAACATGGTGAAACCCCGTCTCCACTAAAAATACAAAAAATTATCCAGGTGTGGTGGCAGGCGCCTGTAGTCCCAGCTACTCAGGAGGCCGAGGCAGGAGAATGGCATAAACCCAGGAGGCAGAGCTTGCAGTGAGCCAAGATCGTGCCACTGCACTCCAGCCTGGGCGACAGAGCAAGACTCCATCTCTAAATAAATAAATAAATAAATAAATGCTGATTTTGGGGATCTCCCAGAGATCAGAATTCAACAGATCTGGAGTGAAGTCCCAGAATGTGTATTCTAACAGGCTCTCCAGTTGAGTGTATAGTTTGAAAACCACTGCAATAAGAGATGCTGCTTAGGTAGCTTTGTTCACTTTAGGCATCAGGATCTTGACTGTGGTCAGCAGGCAATGCACCCATAACAGTGTGTGATGTATGGAAAATTCTTTAACTTGAGACTTTACGAAGTCAGCAGAGATATCTGTTAAGAGTAGCTGAAACTGGCTGGGCATGGTGGCACGCGACTGTAGTCCCAGCTACCAGGGAGGCTGAGGCAGGATAATTGCTTCAATCCAGGACGCAGAGGTTGCAGTGAGCCGAGATTGCGCCACAGTGCTCCAGGCTGGGCGACAGAGCAAGACTTCGTCTCAGAGAGAGAGAGAGAGAGTAACGGAAAGTGAACTCTAACAACAAGAACTATATACTTGTTCATGCACACACACAGATACACATTACTTGTTTACTTACTACATGTATTTTAATAAAGCAAACTATAAGGGTCTGTGGTGGGTTTTGATATCAATCTCCAGATCCTCTTTTCTCAGGAGCAGACTCTGCATACATTTTCCTCTCAGATTCTGGGAATCATTCCCTATGTCTCCCAAGTAGTCATCCCAATGCTGACTGATGTAGGGGAACCAATTCTTGCTTCAGGGTGCTTACTAGGAATCCCATGCACTTGCTCTAAGTATCAAAAATCAATTTATTCCTATGTTAACCTTTATTTTCTTCTGATGTGCTCTGCAAATGGCTGGCTACCTGTTGTACTAGTTAATAGGAATTTGCAATACTTTCAGGCAATGTCTAACCCAACAGTTCCAAAAGTGGGGGTTGGCTGGAAGGGAAGGGGATATATGAAAATTATCTGAGGAACTTTTTCAAGTGACATGTGCTTTCTGCTCAGGATACATGAGATTTTGTCAAGACCCAAGTTTGTGGATGGGGGATGGGGGTCGAGAATCCCTGGTCTAGCCAGCAATCTGTGTTCTCTGAAGCTGTTGTATTCTATCATTTTTAAAATCAGCATTCTTCAAGGTGAGACAATGGGAGGTGCATTTTAAATCCCTTCTGCTTTTTTTCTTTTTTTTTTTTTTTTAAAGCCACTCCTGGTTTGGAGTCTAAGCTGAAAACAAATTTTCCCATTTCCTTCACTACACAGGTCCATAACAAAACACTTCCTGAATAAAACCATGAACATTCCTCCACTACCATCCCAACCCTTACTCCTGGGGGAGCACCGGCTCAGGGTATTACTAGTTAATCACTTCTTGCCTTCAACCCCCTAATATACAGAATGACTTTTGGATTCACAATGGGCATCCTCAGAGATTGATAGAGTCGAAAGTCTTTCCCAGGGCTGATATGATACATGGTCTAGACTTCAGGTTTCCTACCTATGATATATGACAAGGGGAAACTGGTTTCTGTTACTGGCCTCATTGACTTTCATCCCTCATTGAATGGCTGTCCACTAACAAATGTAGACTCAAAGGAAGAAAACTTAGATTTCAATCAAAGAAATCAATGACCCCTTTTAAAAATGTATTTATTTATTTATTTAAGACAACATAATTCATAGGTTCAGACTCCTTTTTAGACAAAAGTTGTGGATCCTCAATCATAAAGTAGCTCAGTTCAAATGGATTGAAACTCTATCCTTCCTGGGCAGACTAGATAGCCTCACACTCTCTTGGAAAAAAATGAACTCTCGCCTTTTACCCAAACAGTGTTTGATCCACTTTCTGCAGTTATCCAGCCCAGAAAGTAACTGGCCTCTTCAAGGACTTGCTGCTAGTAGAAGTAGCTATGGCACACTATCTGATCCAGGACTTCAAATACCATTATTTTCAAAGATACTTGATATAGTTTGGATCTGTGTCCCCACTCAAATCTCATGTTGAAATGTTATCCTCAGTCCTGGAAGTGTTGCCTGGTGGGAGGTGATTGGATCACGGGGGTGGTTTCTCATGAATGGTTTAGCACTGTCCTCCTAGTGCTATTCTCGTGATAGAGTTCTCAAGAGATCTGGTTATTTAAAAGTGTGTAGCATCTCCCCCCACTCTCACTCTTCCTCTTGCTCCAGCCATGTGAAGTGCTGGCTGTCCCTTCACCTTCCACCATCATGGTAAGTTTCCTGAAGCCTCCCCAGAAGCTGCTGGCCAGCATGTTTCCTGTACAGCCCGTGGAATTGTGAGCCAATTAAACTTCTTTTCTTTATAAATTACCCAGTCTCGGATATTTCTTTATAGCAGTGTGAGAACGGACTAATACAACACTATAACAACATATCCACTGCAACAACTATGTAATAGCCTAATCAATACAGCCCCAAAAGCAGAACTTGTATACAGTTTTAGTTTCTGCCTAAAAGACTGCCTCCATGACAACTCCATCAGAGCTTAATCCAACCTATCCAAATCCCCATCTTTCTGTGGAATAGAATTTAACTGAGGTTATATGGCAGAAGAGATAGCCAAAGAAATATCACCCAGCATAGCACATCTTAAAATGATGATAAATTATAGATGGTAGATAGATGAATAGACAGAATATATCCTTTTAAATGCATGACTGATAATTGAGATGGCGAGAATAAGAGCCAGTAAAGATATGTTAGGATTAATCCAGAAGGAAAAGGAAGCTATGAATCTGGCATTTCCCTTTGGATAGCTACTGGTTCCTAGCAACCCTAGAGAGCAGGGTTTTTTTGTATGTTTGTTCTTTGTTTTTTGTTTTTTTTGGTTTTTTATTTTTTTGAGATGGAGTCTCACTCACTCTGTCACCCAGGCTGGAGTGCAGTGGCGTGATCTCAGCTCACTGCAACCTCCACTTCCCGGGTTCAAGCAATTCTCTTGTCTCTGCCTCCCGAGTAGCTGGAATTATAGGCATGCCCCACCACGCCTGGCTAATTTTTGTATTTTTAGTAGAGACGAGGTTTCACGATGTTGGCCAGGCTGGTCTCGAACTCCTGATCTCAGGTGATCCACCTGCCTCGGCCTCCCAAAGTGCTGGGATTATGGGCATGAGCCACCATGCCTGGCCCCTAGAAAGTAGTTTTAATGGATCACTTAAGTGTATGGGGCAAAGGAGACAACTCCCAGGGCCCAAGCAAGATTATAAATTGGATCAGACACACACCATCCCCTTTCTTCTCTGGTTAAAGTCAGACCCCCAAATGGTAATGGATGAACAGGGGGTAAAACTACCACTCAGAGGCAGATGGTAGAGGTATGGGCCTGCCTCGGTTTTAGCTCTGTGAAGTATAGGAAAAAAAATGGGGGAAAAAAAAAGTCTTTGAAAGCTTCATAACCCCAAACTTGTACTCAGGTAGGTCTAGGTTCAACTTCCACATTATCTGTATGATCAATACATTTCACACTGGAAATTAGGCCTAAAATCATTCTGGATTGATAGTATTCACCAGTTACTAGCAGGGTTAAGTGCAACTATTCTCTGGAAGAATACACTTTAAACCTAGGCCTCAAAGAATTTCCAAAGAGAAAGTTCCAATGAATATATGTTCACAAATGAAGATCATAGCACACATTTTAAAAATACAAAACGGCTGGGCCCGGTGGCTCATGCCTGTAATCCCAGCACTTTGGGAGGCCAAGGCGGGTGGATCACGAGGTCAGATCGAGACCATCCTGGCTAACACGTTGAAACCCCGTCTCCACTAAAAATACAAAAAAAAATAGCCAGGCGTGGTGGCAGGCGCCTGTAGTCCCAGCTGCTGGGGAGGCTGAGGCAGGAGAATGGCGTGAACCTGGGAGGCGGAGCTTGCAGTGAGCCGAGTTCATGCCACTGCACTCCAGCCTGGGAGACAGAGCAAGACTCCGTCTCTAAACAAATAAATAAATAAATAAATAAATAAATAAATAAATAAATACAAAAGACAGGTTAAAGCATATGGGGGCTATAAAAAGAAGGAGCACTGTGCATCTAATGTGAGCTCTAGAAGAAAATATTAAGCAGAATAGGAGAAAGGCAATATTGAACAGTTAATGGCTGACAGTTCTCCAAAATTAGCGAAATATACAAATCTTCAGATTCAGGCCACATTTAATTATCATCTTCACTCTGTCTACTGAATTAATTAGGCTAATGCCAACCCTTCATTAGCTCACACGAGAATCCTGGACTGACCACAGTCAAGGTACCCAGCCATGACGTCAGCCTTTAAAAGAGCAAGGGATAATGAGTTAATTGCTTGAATAGGCCTCATGGGTTGTTTCAGAATACTAGAACTGAAATTATGTATGGTCAATGCAGACTTTTTTTCAGAATCGGAAGCAGCATCCAGTAGGTGAGCTCTGTTAATTCTAACTCCTAGCTCAGCCATTCTGCAATTTCCAAAAGGAAAAATAGAGATAAAGGTGTGCATTTGGTGTGGAATACCAGGAAAAGCATGCACTTAAGGCTCAGGACTCACGTAAGTCAAATTTTGACCCTGCCACTGTGCTTTAGATTCCTACCTACACAATGAAAATAAAAATACAGTGGAGAAAGGTTTGAGAATTAAATTGAGAGGCGACAATGTGCTAGCAGCCCTCGTTCTCCACGCCTCCTCAGCCTTGGGGTCCACTCTGGCTGCGCTTGAGGAGTGCTTCGGCTCACCGCTGCACTGTGGGAACCCCTCTCTGGGCTGGCCAAGGCTGGAGCTGGCTCCCTCTGCTTGCGGGGAGGTGTGGAGGGAGAGGCGCTGGCGGGAACCAGGGCTTGGCAGGGGGCTCACAGGCCAGCGTGAGTTCCAGCAGGCGTGGGCGTGGGCTCAGTGGGCCCAGCACTCAGAGCAGCAGGCCGGCACCACTGGCCGTGGGCAGTGCCGGGCTTAGCACCTGGGCCAGCAGCTGCAGAGGGTGAGTGTGCTGGGTTCCCCAGCAGTGCCGGCCTGCCAGCACTGCCCTCCAGTTCTTGCCAGGCCTCAGCCACCTCCCCATGGGGCAGGGCTCAGGACCTGCAGTCTGCCATGCCCCAACCCCCCCCCCCCCCCCCCCCCCCCCCCCCCCCCCCCCCCCCCCCCCCCCCCCCCCCCCCCCCCCCCCCCCCCACCCCCCACCCCCCCCACCCCCCCCCCCCCCCCCCCCCCCCCCCCCCCCACCCCCCACCCCCCCAACCCCCCCCACCCCCCCCAACCCCCCACGCCCCCACGCCCCCACGCGGCCTGAGCCTCCCTGACGAGTGCTGCTCCCTGCTCTGCCACACCCGGTCTGGTCAACTGCCCGTGGGCTGAGGAGTGCGGGTGCATGGCATGGGACTGGCAGGCAGTTCCACCCAGGGCCCTGGCACGGAATCCACTAGGTGAAGCCAGCTGGGCTCCTGAGTCTAGTGGGGACTTGGAGAACATTTATGTCTAGCTAAGGGATTGCAAATGCACCAATCAGTACTCTGTGTCTAGCTCTGGGTTTGTAAATACACCAATCAGTACTCCCTATCTAGCTAACCTAGTGGGGACTTGGAGAACTTTTGTCTAGCTAGAGGATTGTAAATACACCAATCAGCACTCTGTGTCTAGCTCAGGGATTGTAAATGCACCAATCAGCACTCTGTCAAAACGGACCAATCAGCTCTCTGTAAACTGGACCAATCAGCTCTCCGTAAAATGAACCAATCAGCAGGATGTGGGTGGGGTCAGATAAGGGAACAAAAGCACCGCTGTGGGAACCAGTCAGTGGTAACTGGCTTGGGTCCCCTTCCAGCTTTGTTCTTTTGCTCTTTGCAATAAATCTTGCTGCTGCTCACTGTTTGGGTCCACCCTGTTACATTCACTGCGAAGGTCTGCAGCTTCAGTCCTGAAGCCAGCAAGACCATGAACCTACTGGGAAGAACCAACAATCTCCAGCCACGCTGCCTTTAAGAGCTGTAACACTCACCGGTAAGGTCTGCAGCTTCACTCCTGAGGCCAGCAAGACCACGAATCCACCGGGAGGAATGAACAACTCCAGACGTGTGGCCTTAAGAGTTGTAACACTCACCGCGAAGGTCTGCAGCTTCACTCCTGAAGCCAGTGAGACTATGAACCCACCAGAAGGAAGAAACTCCAAACACGTCCGAACATCAGAAGGGAACAAACTCTGGACACACCATCTTTAAGAACTGTAACACTCACCGGGAGGGTCCGCGGCTTCATTCTTGAAGTCAGTGAGACCAAGAACCCGCCAATTCTGGACACAAAATGACTGAGATAACTTGTAAAATACAAGGTAGATCATAGGTACAGACTAAATTATTATTCCCCTTTTACCCCTATCCCTCTTCTTAGGTCATGACTTTCAGACTTTTGCCCAAGACTGAGGCCAGATCCATGGTTCATTTTTAAACAAGTTGTCTGCTCTTTTGTTGTGTTGTGTTGTGTTGTGTTTTGAAATGGAGTCTTGCTCTGTTGCCCAGGCTGGAGTACAGTGGTGCGATCTCGGCTCACTGCAACCATTATCTCCCGAGTTCAAGTGATTCTCCTGCCTCAGCCTCCCAAGTAGCTAGAAGCTGGAACTAGAGGTGTGTGCCACCATGCCTGGCTAATTTTTGTATTTTTAGTAGAGACAGGGTTTCAGCATATTGGCCAGGCTGGTCTCGAACTCAAGTGATCTGCCTGCCTTGGCCTCCCAAAGTACTGGGATTACTGGCATGAATCACCGCACCTGGCCACAAGTTGTTTACTCTTCAAAAAAATGATCATTTTGGGTATAAAACTTTGTCAGAAAATCTGAAAAACTAAAATTATGTCTACTATTCCCAACTTGAAGAGGTATATGGCAGGTCTAAAGGAATAGATATTCCCAACCATACCAGCCAGCCACTGTGACTTAGGTGGGCAGTGTGTAAAGGTGGACAGGATGACAGAAGAAGGCAAAAAGTCCAGCAGGGCAAGCTAGGTTTCAAGTCCAGACTTAGTACTGGCCAGGAAACAAGGAAGACTATAGTCACAGCAGGCTGATATGCTGGAGATTTGGCTTCAAAGGTGAGGAACATAGGCAAAAAACCATAAGTGAAAAGTTAGGGGTTTCATTTTTCAGGGACTGGCCAATGACTAATGGGAGCCCCATCCCCAGATGATATGGATCATGTGTCAGATTCCAGGCTTAGACAATGGAGATGAAAAGCTCAGTCAAGGACTGGGCCATACCACTGTTAACCCAATATGTAGTACAATACCTGGCATGTAGTAAGCCCTTAATCTGTTGTTAATTCTGTTGAAGTGATTAATGATCATGCAACCATAGTGACACCAGACAATGACACTGGAAGATCAGTAGTAAGATTAACACTGAGGAATACTATTCAGCCTTTAAAAAGAAGGAAATACAGTCATTTGTGACAACACAGATGAACCTGGAGTACATTACGCTAAGTTAAATAAGTCAGGCACAGAAAGCAACTACTGCATGATATCACTTACATGTGAAATCTAAAATGTCAAACTCATAGAGACAGAGAGTAGAGTGGCGGTTGCCAGGGCCTAGGGGAAGTAAGGGGCCACAGCCAGGAAATGGGAAGATATTGGTCAAAAGATAAAAAGTTTTAGTTAGACAGGAGAAATAAGTTCTGGAAATCTATTGCACAGCATGGAGACTATGGTTAATAATAATGTATTATATACTTGAAAATTGCTTGCAGCCATAAAAAATTAATGAGATCATGTCCTTTGCAGGGACACAGATGGAGTTGGAGGCCATTATCCTTAGCAAACTAAGGAACAGAAAACCAAATACCACATGTTCTCACCTATAAGTGGGAGCTAAATGATGAGGACACATGGACACAAAGGTGAACAACACACACTGGGACCTATTGGAGGGAGAAGGTTTGGAGGAAGGAGAGGATCAGAAAAAACAACTAGTGGGTACTAGGCTTAATACCTGGATGATGAAAAAATCTGTACAACAAACCCCTATGACACAAGTTTACCTATGTAACAAACCCACACTTGTACCCCTGAGCTTAAAGTTAAAAAAAGAAAAAGTGAAAATAAACATGGAAAATGAGACCCATGCCTAATATAAGTTACAGAAAAGAGAAGAGAGAAAAAATAGGAAGCAGGAAATTAGCAAACAAATGATGTAGAATTTGCCTGATTTGAAAGGTGTGAGTTTTCAGTCTGAAAGAGTTCAGCAAGTGTTCGGCATAATAACACACACACACACACGAATACATCATTTGAAAGTCTAAGGTATGAAAAAAGAAAATTGCTAAAAGTAGATTTTAAATGTTCTCACCACAAAATAGTGATACATATGTGAGGTAATGGATGTGTTAATTACCTTGAGTTAATCATTTCACAATGTGTGTATATATATTTAAAACATCAGATTGTATACCATAAATATATACAATTTTTATTTGGCAATTATACCTTAAAATCTAAAAGTATTTGGAATGAAAAAAATAAAGATTGACATTGGAACTGAGCACAAGTTCTAAAGGCAAGCAGATTCACCCAATGGGAAAGACCACAGAAGCAGGGATCAGGCAGTCCCTAACATCACATGTGTAGGAGGATTGCTGGGGTTCTGGGGAACATTTTGTAAATGGGGTTGGATTTGGGGTACAGTGTATGTGTAGTGTATATGATGCTAAACATTTCTTTCATATCTTAAATGCATGTTAGGTTATTTTTTTGGAATTTGATGTTTTTCTCTTAAGAGAAACACACCGTAATGTTCACTCCAGTGTTACATTTATTCCTAAGGGCACTCAAGGACTTCAGAAAGCAAACAGTCCATGTTGATGTATTTACATGTGCTTTTATCATGACCTACCTAGATCTGTGGTTCTTAACCAGGAGAGAGGATAAGGATATTTATCCCTGTAGTAGTTTTCTATTGCTTCATAACAAATTACCACAAGGTTAGTGGCTTAAAACAATGCCAGTTTATTAGCTCACAGTTCTGTAAGCCAGAAATCTGAGGACAGTGTGACTGGGCTCTCTGCTCAGGGTCTCACAAGGCTGAAACCAAGGTGTCAGCCAGGCTGCATTCACATCTGGATCTTGGGGTCCTCTCCCAAGCTCCTGCTGGCTGTTGGCAGACTTCAGTTCCCTGCAGCCACAGGACTGAGGTTCCCATTTCCTTGCTGACTATTAGCTGTGGATTCACTCTCAGCTCTTAGAGGCCACCCACAATCCACACCGCATGGCCCTCAGAGGCAGTGCACAGTATAGATGTTTGTTTTCATCTAGGCCACCCAGAGTGCATTTTTCTGACTTCCTCTTCCCCATCAGCCAGAAAAAAAAATCTCTCTGCTTCTAAAGAACTCATGTAATTAGGCCAGATCCACCTATATAATCTGCCTAATCTTTTTTTCTTTCTTTCTTTTTTTGAGACAGAGTCTCACTCTGTCACCCAGGTTGGAGTGCGATCTCGGCTCACTGCAACCTCTGCCTCCCATGTTCAAGCGATTCTCCTGCCTCAGCCTCCTGAGTAGCTGGGATTACAGGCATGCGCCATGATGCCCGGCTAATTTTTGTATTTTTAGTAGAGACAGGGTTTCACCATGTTGGTCAGGCTGGTCTCGAACTCCTGACCTCGTGATCCGCCTGCCTCAGCCTCCCAAAATGCTGGGATTACAGGCGTGAGCCACCATGCCCAGCCTAATCTACCTAATCTTAAAGTCAACTGATTTGGAACTTGAATCACATCTGACAAATCTCTTCACAACAGCATCTAGATTAGTTTGGGACTGAATAACTGGGAGATGTGTGTACACCAGGGGCTGAGAATCCTGGGGGCCATCCTAGAATAATGCCTACCACAACCCCCCAATGTTGAGATGTACCCAGTTAGATAAAGCATACCATAAAAAATGAAAAAAAAAATCAAACAATTGCTTTTTTACTTGTTGCAATATTATTATTTTAGATACTTCACTCATTAACATGCTTCATTTGTTGCAGGCTAATAAAACTCCAAACTCTGGAAAAGTAATGAAAAAATAAAATAATCAAATCAAATCAAAGTGTAACCTGAGGCATGTCACCACTTTCAACATCTCAGTTTTCACGTTTGTAAAGTAAAGGTGATAATATGATCTTTCCTACCCTTAAAGTGCTTAAGAGTTCAGGCTCTGAATTCAGCAGGCCTTGGGCTCAAATCCTAACCACTAAAAACTAGCTGTGAAACACAGGGCAAATTACTTAACTCTTCTAAACCTGAATTTCCCTACCCGTAAAATGAGGATAATAGTAGCATCTTCTTCATATAGTGTATGAATTAAGTGAAATAATATATGCAGAGTACTTAATGTGGTTCCTGTTACCTAGTAAGCACTAATTTAATGATAGTGATTATATTATCATTAAATAATAGATGAAAGTGTCTTAGAAAGTATGAAGAACTATTGTTATGTAACATATAATTGGCCGGGCATGGTGGCTCACGCCTGTAATCCCAGCACTTTGGGAGGCTGAGGTGGGCAGATCACGAGGTCAGGAGTTCGAGAGCAGCCTGGCCAACATGGTGAAACCCCCTCTCTACTAATAATACAAAAATTAGGCAGGCATGGTGGCGCATGCCTGTAATCCCAGCTACTCGGGAGGCTGACGCAGGAGAATCGCTTGAACCTGGGCAGCGAAGGTTGCGGTGAGCCAAGATCGCACCATTGCACTCCAGCCTGGGCAACAAGAGCGAAACTCCATCTCAAAAAACAACAACAACAAAAGAAACAAACAAAAAAAAATTATTACTAGCTACACATAGAGAAGATACCATTAAACAGAAACTGTACACATACGGTGGACATGTATAGTATCTACACATATTATTGCATATTTATTTAATGCACCACCTTAATTGTGTAGTCAAAATTCCCATTTATCTGTCTCTGAACACATTCAGGTAAACGTATCAGTATATATTCCCAAGATAAACATACTACAGAGAATTGATAACCATGTTTGAAAAGATGAAAGGTTTTTGTATGGACTTAGTAACCAGAATCATAACCAGTGGATGAAAATTATAGAAATGTAAATTTGGGCCAAAGGAAATGAAGAAATCTGCTAACATTAGAGGTTACCAAAAAATTGATTGGATAAATACTAAACTCCATGTCCTTGAATGACCATTTATTGGTGAAGTTTGTAGAAGGAATTCATCTATGAGATATGAGGCTTGAACTAATGACCTTTAAAGTTCCTTCCCACTTCCAGATACCATCACATTGGGGATTAGATTTCAACATATGAATGAATTTTGAGATAACACAAACTGTCTATAGCACCAGAAAATTCTAGTTGTTACTGTTGAGTGTGTGTGTGTATGTGTATATTAGCCTGGTGATTGATATTTCTATATAAATATTTGCTGTTAGATTGAGTTTCAAACATTTAAAAAAAATAAAGATGCCATGGGTGGTGGACAAAAGATATCTTCTCAAGTTTGTGACCCAGAATAATTTTTTGAAGGATAAAGTTCATTATGTCCTTATTTATTTCTCTTTAGATCATGACATATATACTTAATGTTTTGAAAAATAAAATTATGCTTAGTCCATATTGTTAGAAGTATACCTCCAACCTTGCTCCAAAAACTCCACATCTGTTTCACAGATTCCCCATTTCTAGTTGCTTTAGAAATTGCCATTACTTATTCTCTTTATGTGTCAGGCTTGCAGTGCAGAAAATATGACTTTCTACTGGTAGACTAATTGCATTTCAAGATTTGCTTTGTGGGTATTTTTCAAAGTTCAGCTTCTTGGTGGTATTTATTGAAGTGTTCCAGAAACTGTTTTACCTACATTAGGCCCAGGACTCATAGTTATGCACTATGTTGGAAATGAATTTTAGATCTTAATTTTGTATGTAAATCTACCTTGTATATGATAGGTTATATGTTTTCTTTTAATAATTCCCTCTTATTTAAACAAAGTAATACATATTCGTTGTAGAAAATCATTACACAAAGGCACAAATAAGGCACAAACCTCTTATTATTGTTATTATTTTAGTCAGCAACAAAAGATGCTCGCTGTAAATCCTTTGTGAATATTTTTCCAGAATTCTCCATACACAGAGGTATACACATGTGCATAGATAAATGATTGACATGAATGGGATTATTCTATACACAGTATTCTGTAACATCTGTTTTCATTTAACACTTTATGAGCTCTTTTCATGTCAATGTATATAGACTTACCCCTTAATAACTTATATAAACATGTTGCTACTGTCTGCTAGTATCCTTTTGCTTGTTTGTTTTGCTAGTATCCTTTCCTTGAAAGCACATCCACTGAATATTCTATGCAGTCCTAGTAAGGAAGATAACCACAGTAGTCTCTCCTGATTTGGCGAGTGGCAAGGAATCAGCTGACCCAGGCCTGAACAAAGGAGAGTTCTGTATGCTCCTAGCTAAATGGGCCTCCTAAGACCAATCAACATCCTCTCTGAGATTTAATATATAAACACTGACAGAGAAAGTCTCACTTCCTTTGGGACTGAGAGTTATTAAGACATTATAAGCTAAAGTTCCTTGCAGCCATCTTCACTAACTACAAGAAGGAAGTTGTTTGCAGTAGGAAAATTGAAGCCAAAGCACAAGAAGAGGCAGATGGACAGAAAGAGAGAGCATATTGATATATCTTGGGCCCTGGATCCAGCCATGCCTGAAGCTACCACATCTGGACTACAGTCAGTTCTGCTATAAAGGGGCATGGGCATTCCTAAAAATCACTCTGCTATGCAAAATTGTTCAATAAAAACCACAAGGCTTATGGGGAAAATGGGGTAGGGGCACAACATTCAAAAATTTCATCAGTGATATATACACAAAAAGATATGAACCTAATAAAAATGGCAGTACAGTTTTACACATGTAAAATGATTAGGAAATACATAAATGCTACAATAAAGATGGCACTTTATTTTGAAAAAGACCTGAAATTTGCTTGTGGAAGTAGGTATCAGAAGGGTTGCAGGTTGTAGACCAGGTACAGTGGCTCATGCCTGTAATCCCAACACTTTGGGAGGCCAAGGCAAGAGGATCACTTGAGGCTAAGAGTTCAAGACCAGCCTGGGCAACATAGTGAGTAATATTAAATCCTTTGCTGTCAACATTATGTCTCATATCACCTAACACTGTAAATAAAAAAATATTTTTCCTGAGTTATCACTTTAGCTCTTGTTTGTAACAAAAGGCTACATGCATTAGGATGTACTTGGAACACTGATGTTCTGAGTGACTTGTTACCCTTGGGGTTGAGGCAAAATTGGCCTCAAGGATGTTGCCAGTTTGTATTATTCTTGCCAAGAGGAGAGAATGAACATCTCACAGATAAGTTGTTCCATACAGTGGCTGTGACATCTAGTCTTTGGAGAGTAGAGTACTTGCTATGCAGATAAGCAATTTAGTTAAGCATAAAAATTTTCCTTAAACCCACCTTACCCTTAGATCTATGAAATTTTAATAGTCATTGGGAATGAGCTAGGGAGGAAAGGTTTTATTCTTATCTACACACATGATTTTGCAGCATCATATGATCTGCTGAAACCATTTAATTTGAGGGTATTTTTAGTTCTGAGGTATCCTAGAAAATAGTATCTTATGAACCAAGGATCTGCAAATTTTTCTGTAAAAAAGGCCTGATAGTAAATATTTTAGGCTTTGTGGGTCACACAGTCTCTGTCCCAGCTACTCAACTCTGCCATGATAGCGGCCATACGCAATACACAAACAAATAGTCCTGGCTGTGTTCCAACAACATGCTATTTACAAAAACAGAGAGTGGGACAGATTTGTCCAGTGGACCATAATTTGCCAACCTCTGCTTTGGACCAATAGTTTTTCATTTGTTCTTTTTTTTTTTTTTATCGGGCCTTAGGACAGTCTCTGGAGATTCAAGGAAGGTCAAACAGACAGGGACCTCAACTTTGAAACCCTGTTTCAAATACAGCAGTTTTTATTTTGTATACTACATGGACTTTTGCATAAAATTAAGTTCGATTAAGGTTCCATTTCTAATACAGAGAAAAGCTTCAAAACCACTGCCTTGGATGATACTTAAAATCTGCTGCTTTAAAACTCAAGAACTGATATTTCAGGCGAAATAAACACATCTTTTACATTTTTAAAAGTGATGATGGGCAGTATTTATATGTGTTTTAATGTTTCCAGCAATTCATTCTAGCAATTGGCTTTCTCATGCAATTGATAAAAGCATTTAAACAGACAACTTTAAAAGCTCTAAAAATGTTACCAGTTTATCATTCCTATTCGTTTTACCTTTTTCTAAGTATAATGTTTAAGGCAGCTTAAAATGTCCAAGATACGGTATATTGAAAAAAAAAACCAAAAAACAAAAAAAACCACCAAACTAGGACTCCGTATTTGTCTCCACTGCTAGATTATTAGCTCCTTGTAGGTAGAAACTTAAGTTATCTTTTTCTGTTTTGTCTTTGTTACTGTTGCTGTTGTTTTTGAGACAGGGTCTCACTCTGTCGCCCAGACTGGAATGCAGTGGCGCGATCTCAACTCACTGCAACCTCCGCCTCCCGGGTTCAAGCGATTCTCCTACCTCAGCCTCCCGAGTAGCTGGGACAACAGGCAAGTGCCACCATGTCTGGCTAACTTTTGTATTTTTAGTAGAGACAGGATTTTGCCAGGTTGGCCAGGCTGGTCTCAAACTCCTGACCTCAAGTGATCCACGCATGTCCACGCATCTCGGCCTCCCAAAGTGCTGGGATTACAGGTGTGAGCCACCGCGCCAGATCTAGTTGTCTTTTTAATCTATGAATTGTCCTTAGCATCTAGAACACCGCATGACACCAAATTGTGTATGTTTACTGGACTGAGTGACGGGTTTCCATACACGGATTTTTTTCTTTTTTTTTTTTTTTTTTTTTTTTTTTTTTTTTTGTGAGACAGGGTGTGGCTCTGTTGCCCAGTCTGGAGTGCAGTGGTGTTATCTCAGCTCACTGCAGCCTCAACCTCCTGGGCTCAAGCGATTCTCCCACCTCAGCTTCCACAGTAGTTGGGACCATAGGCACATGCCAGCACACCCAGCTAAATTTTGAAGTTTTTGTAGAGACGGGGTTTCACCATGTTGCCCAGGCTGGTCTGAAACTCTTGGGCTCAAGAAATCCGCCTGCCTTGGCCTCCCAATGTGCAGGGGTTACGGGCGTGAGCCACCGCGCCTGGAACTAACACCTCTATCATATAGAGAAAACTAACTTTTTTTTTGGAAGCCATAAATTCACTATTAGATAACTAGGAAGAGAATACATTCAGGTAGTTACATCTTTCCATAAATATATCTTTCCCTACCTTATATCTTGCATCTTTCCATAATCCAAAAAGAAAACAAAAAAACCTATCTTAGCAAAACGTTTTTAAAAGTTAGTACTTTGAGTTACATTTTTATATCTAGAAAGTTAATTAACATGTTTAAGACACATAAAACCTAATAATTTTTAGGTTTGACAAAAGTCATACCCTCACAACGATCCACAAATCCCTTGTCTCCAATTCTGAAGCCCCAAAAGCTCTGGAAACCAAGTTTCTGGGGTTTTATAAGTAATTTATTTGACAGTCAAATAAGTCTGTCCTAAACTTATCTGGCAGAAGCGTCTGACTCAAACTGAATGAGGTTATTTACTTGTATTTATTTATCCCGTACGAACAATCATGTATCTTGCTGCAAAAATATTAATATATTTGATTATGCAGTGTTTTCCCTAAACTCCCTGGGGTATTACAGAATATACAGTATATGACATTTGGTTTTTACCGAAGTCCACCAGACCACAGCAGACCTTGCCCTGATTGCTTGACAAAGTCTAGAGCCCCTTTCCAGCCTCTCTGAGGCCATACCCCTGGCTCCAATCCAGCCTTTTCTTGAGTAGTAATTGAGGCTGCTCGAACAGCTCAAAATGCCTATCATGACGTCAGTTGGAGAAACAAATATGCTGTGTGATCATATTGAAAGTCAATGTTATCACCTTGATGGTCAATGACCCGTGGTTTAAGAACATTTCGGTTTTTTAAAAAGTACCTTTCTATTTTTATCACCGGACGCTGGGCAGTTGAGGATCAGAATTAAGCCATTAGCTCGTAGGCTTGCAATGATATCCGCTCAATAAATATTTACCATTTAGCTGACGCACATCTTGGGCAGTAAGAACTTCTCTCACATCGTGTCGGCAGCGACAGACATGTGCGGAGAAAAAGTAACCGGAGGCCTTATACTGGCTCAGCTCCAGCAATAAATCCATCATTACTCCATGGAATTGGCACACTCCCCGGGTATATCTCAAGGACCCCACCCTCTGGCCGGCAGGATCGTATCTAGGGATCTCAATTAAAGATCTCGTAGTCAATAAGGGCAAGTTGTTCTAGTAACGCCAGAGATGGTGGACCTGCCGACGCCCTAGGGTGGGACATTCCGGGCTTGGATAGTAAGACATCGTAAATATACGCCAAAATGTCCACACCAACGTTTCCCGAGAGCACTTCTTTACAAGAAAAAGACCGACCCAAAATCATCCCTCTCAAAACGCGTCTCTTTGGAACTGCAGTTAGGGAGTAAGGCGTTCTGACTGACCCCACCTACGTCGGGCGCGCGCTCTCAAATCCCGGGCACCACGGTGCTCGACTCCTCCCTTCGGGAGGCTCAACCCCTCCCTTCTCGGCTACTTCCGGTCCTCACCGAACGCCCTCAACGCGCTTGCGCCGTTTTGATAGGCTTCCCAGGCAGAAGTAATCAGAGCGCTGCCTCTCTGGAACCGCCCCCGCCACCTCTTCGCCCCGCCCACGTGTTACCGCCCCTCCCGAAATCTCGCGAGGGTAGGTGCGCGTCGGTATTTTGCGGGCAACTAGCTCTTCCAGCTGCTGTAAATTGCTGCTGCGGGAGAAACTGGAGCCGCTGTCGCTGGCGCGCCCTTCCTCCCCCACTGCGAAGAGCCACCGCCTCTTTTGCGCTCCTTATACACCTATCACTGGGAGCGGTGGCAGCAACAGTCGGTGGACCCACCGCCGCCTCTTCAGGCGGCCGCTTTGCCGGTCATTCCCGAAGCCCGGCAACTGAGGGCGGCCACCTTTCCTTAACAGTCTCCTCTCTTCAGATCGTCTGCTCCCTCAGCCTCGCCCGGGACCCACTTCCCCAGTCTCGCCCGGGTGGAGGTCGAC
Organism: Macaca thibetana thibetana; assembly: GCF_024542745.1. NCBI lineage: Eukaryota > Metazoa > Chordata > Mammalia > Primates > Cercopithecidae > Macaca > Macaca thibetana. Next base: position 113,469,670 of record NC_065598.1, read on the forward strand.
GAGGAGGAGACAAGAGTCACCCTTCCTCCAGGCGGCGCCGGCCCCCTCACCCGCGGGTGTGTCCTATAAATGGCGTCGGAAAGCGACACCGAGGAATTCTATGATGCCCCTGAAGATGTGCACTTAGGGGGCGGCTACCCCGTGGGGTAAGTAACTGCAGCTGTGGCCAGGAAGCCGGGCATCCCAGGCCCCCCGCATCTCCTGTGCCTTCCCCCTACACCCCTCCCAGGTCCCGCTGTGTCCGCCACCGCTGTTCCTCTCCGTTTCCCTGGAGCACTTCAGAACCCAGACCTGGGGCTTCTTAGGGTGGGGTGACGCGGAGAAGGGGGAGTCGCCCACCTCGGGCCGCCTCCCGGCCGTTTCCCTACTGAACGGTCCCAGGGTCTCTCTCGGAGCCCGTTTCTCTTCTGATCCAGCCTTCTGTGAGGGGGAACAGCTTACGTGCCTGAGAGTCGGAGATTTGTATCTGGGGGGTTCTGAGCTTACCTTTCAAACATCCGTTTTGGCCTCGGAGACCGTAGATTAAAGGAGCAGTAACAGGAGAAATGTAACGTAGTTTTTTATCCTCCCGTTTACCGCTAACTTACCTATTCACTTCAGAGGTGGCTGTAACTCTCCCCTATTTGCCGTCCTCTTTTTCTTGCACACAGCGAAAATGAGCGGGGGGGAAGGTTGGGTATTTGCTTAAGAAAGTCCTCTAGCGAATGTACTCTAGATCAACAGTGTTTTATTAAAATAACACCTTGTCATGAGTTAAAGGAAATCGAATACACGGTCCCTATTAGGAAGAATGCGGTCTAAAAGGATGGCCAGACAGAAGAAATGTGCACAACTGACTGCAGAGGGACAAACAAGTGCTGAGTAATCTGGTGATTGGAAGGAGAGCCCCAGCTTTGTGTTCTTTATCTAATTCTGCACGATGTTTTAGTGGTGATTAATATGGGTGATTCTGAATAGGAAGTACAGTAGTTGGAATGCTCGCTTGACTAGGACTTGTATTTACTTACCCACTTCTCCACTTTTCAAAGTTGGAGTAGTGCTTTAAAGCAATTTCGCCGAACTCCCCTATGAATGTACGTGGAAGTAGAGGCAGTGAAATATATTTTCATGCTGTACGAACTTGATGATTGGTAAAATTTGTATGTTAGTATAAAGGACTAATATGGTTCCAGAAGTTCACTGCCTTCAATTCTCATACTTACTCCATGGGAGAAATACCCCCTGTGATGCAAGTATAGTTAGCCATGCATGCTAGAAGTCATTCTAAAAACTAATGTGTGTTTATACACAATATACACCAAAAAGTTACAGTAATAAAATCAGAAAGCAATGTACTTTGGTAGATTTCAGATATGTGTCTTTCCAACAACCTTCATGTCACTGTTGTGGGATTTTGGGGTGGCAATGGCCAATCTTGAGATGGCACCGAATCTCCTTCAAGTTCAATATCTGAGACAAGTTTAGAGCTAAGTGCAGAGGATAGGAAATACATTTGGGTTTTGAAATGTATTGGATTTCCGTGAAATTTAATTTTTTGTGTGTGTGGTTTTCCCTTCACAGTAATGAACTGACAATTCAGATTAAATGAGAGACCAAGTCCTTTGGTACTTTTGTGTGTGTGTATTGGGGTGGGGGAGGGAAATCATCAGTTTATGAGATGGTCAGTTTAGAACTACTCTGTGGATATTGTTTCTTTCCATTGAGTAAGTTTAATTTCAAAGGACGCAAGTTATGTCAGGACCTGTGTAAACTGTCTAGTCCAGTACCTGGGCACAGAGAAAGCATTCAAAGTGTTCGTGCTCGTCTCCTTCCTTTCTTGGCATTGGCATATTTGTTAACTTTACACAGAGCTTACTTTGGGAGATATATAGAACTTGGAGCTATTTTACTTATCTAAACCGGATGAGTCATTTTGACAGAATTGATAGAGTCACTTCTTCCCTCATGAGATAATATAGCTTCTCAAGCACTTTGATCCTCTGATATTAGGTGAAGACTAAAAAAGTTTCTCGGAACTCAGCTTTCTAATTTTAACTTTAACCTGCCCAATTACTAAGTGTGTTGAGCTCTATGGATAAAACTACAGGGTCAGTTTGTGGATTTCAGGGCTCCTTTCTGTATTAGAGGATTGGAAAGAGAATAGACTAATCTGGAGAATTGCATCTGAAAAGAACTGGCAGCACTGAGAGGGCAGAAAAAGGTTAGCATCATTTACATGTTCCTCTGTCCTTTGTGAAAGGTTGTATCATTTGCATAAGACACTATGAGGAGATCTGGGTGGGCAACTTACAACCTGGAAATGTAGTGAGAAATCTTGATTTGTGGAGACAGATTGCGTAACTAGATACTGGTCATCAGAAACATGTTCTGTTCCTTGATATGATCTGTAGTGGCAAACTATACAATTTCTAAGGTTAATAGACTGAATTTGGGCACTTCAGAAATGTTCCTTGCTGTTGTGTGTTTGGGAGTACACAGACTATGTCAACAAATTGTAGTAAACTGAATAGGCAGTGGAGACTTATCTTGTGTTTTGTTAATTAGCACATTCCTAATACACAGGCTGTTTCCTAAAATTAATTTATGTCTTGCATTTTCCTTCCAATGATGTCTTCGGCTTTATTAATCTACTCTTTGAAAGCAAATTTAATAAGAATCAGCCCGGTTTTTTTAGACTTTTAATTCCAATATAGCCTACTTTTCCACAGTGGCAGATCATCTTCACTTGCCCAGCTTTGCAATATATACCATATTTATAATGCTTTTTTATTGATATTTTAGGTCAGGGTTTCTTTATTATTTTCTTTTTTCTTTTTCTTTTTTTTTTTTCTTTTTCAAGACAGGGTCTCACTCTGTTGCCCAGGATGGAGAGGTGGCGAGATCATGGCTCACTGCTGCCTCAAACTCCTAAGCTCAAGTTATCTTCCCACAGGTGCATATCACCCTGCTCAGCTAAAGGCTTTTTTAGAGATGGGGTCTTGCTATGTTGCCCAGGCTGGTCTCAAACTCCTGGCTTCAAGCAGTCCTCCCACCTCAGCCTTCCACGGTGCTGGGATTACTATCAGGCATGAGCCTTCTCGCCAGGCCCAGGTTTTCTCATTTTTATCTTCATTTTTACCTTCATTTTTACGTATGAGGAACTTTTTTTTTTTTTTTTTTGAGACGGAGTCTCGCTCTGTCACCCAGGCTGGAGTGCAGTGGCGTGATCTCTGCTCACTGCAACCTTCCCTTCCCGGGTTCCAGAGATTCTCCTGCCTCAGCCTCCTGAGTAGCTGGGATTACAGGTTGTGTGCCACCACGCCCAGCTAATTTTTGGTAGAGACAGGGTTTCACCATGTTGTTCAGGCTGGTCTTGAACTCCTGACTTCGTGATCTGCCCGCCTCAGCCTCCCAGTACTGTGCTGCGCCTGGCCTAGGAACCTTAGACTCAGAGACGGTTAAGTGAATTGTCCTAGGAGAGAGCTTTTAAGTGGCAGAACTGGGATTTGAAACCAGCTCTTCAGACTCCTAGTCCAGTATTTTTTTTTTTTTTTTCTGTGGAGGGCAGTGAGAGCAGGGACAGAGAGGTGGAGAGAGATCCTCCCCTGGTAGATTCTGGAGTAAAATGCTTTAGGACCAAGTTGCTGAATTTAACTGATACATCTTTAAAACCAGCAGCCCAAACTTTTTTGTTCTCTTGGCAAGAAATTCCACTTTCTTTCAGCAAAGTGTGTTTTCGTTTTGTCAGATAGGAATTTTGCAAGATCATACTCTGTTGCAGCTAGAAGGGACATCTATCTAGTTAAACTCCTTCGTGTAAAATGTTGTGAAAACTGAAACCTAGAGAGAGAAAGGAACTTGTAAAAGCTGCCACAGCAAATTAATGGTGGAGCTAGGTCTAGAACCTGATCAGTTTGACTGTCTGGCGTTCTTTCTGCTACCGGGCTGTCTTTTGATAGAGCAGGAAAGAGAGGAGGAACTGTGTGGTATACTAGAAAAGAGCGCTGGACTGTGAGTCATTTATTTCCTCGTCTTTAAATTGAGGGGATTACACTCTTGAGAACCCTTCCAACTCTAAATGTCTTTATATTGAGGTTTAATAGTGTGCTTGTATTGATAAGCTTTTATTGTTGCTAAATCTTTCTGTGATTTTTTTTTTAACCTTTTAGTTTAACTTAATGGTGTTTGGTACATAGTTCAAGACCCATAAATTTGAAATTAAGTATTCACTGGGTAAATTATATATGAGATGAATGCCCCTGCTAGCTCATGTGGTTTATACTTACACATACTAGAGGCTGGCACTGAGAACATGTTGTAAAAATAAATGTAACATTTTCAGCACTCTTTTTTTTTTTAGTGGCAGCCAAAATATTTTTGAGGCCTTGGAAGAAGGATAGAATCATAACATTTTTAGAGTAGGAAGGGACTGGAGATCATTTTAGCCCAGCCTTCCCTTTTAACTGAAAGTGAAATTTAGATCTGAGAGGGGAAGTGACACATTGCTAATAAGGGCAGACTTGGAACTAGCGCCCAGGTCTCTTGATGCCTTACTTATACCATGCTACCATGCCTGTGGACGGAGGGAAAGTATTGCTGGGTATTCCTGCCATCGGTTTCTGGCACTTACCCTATTAGCTGGGCTCTTAAGATGATTTACTTGACTGTTTCTTCATACCTTGCCTATCAGAGGCCTTGAACTGTTGTAGAATCCTAAGTTTTGCCTACTAGTTTTCTCCAAGCCAGGGTGAAAAACAATGGCAAAATAGCTTGTCTAAGAACAGTGATTATTTGTATTATTTTATTCTTAGGCGTTTAGTTAGTATTAACTGCAGTCTATCACATTCAGGTTGGAATAATGATAAAATGTTAAGTCATGGGAACTGAGACCAAACTGTCCTGAATAATTGTTAGGTCTGAAAAACAAAAAGGTGTGTAGCTGCCTTTGTTGAAAACTCAGCTTCTCACTTTACTTAGGTGTCAGAAACACTGAATTGAAAATTGATACAAATTTTAATTTTAAAAATATCTGTGCAATATTTATTACTTTAGGAAAATTTCCTTAAAAATGGCTGTTTGTTGATGAGTTGACATTTGATCACAAATTTGATTACTGAAGGTTTTGTGAAATGATAGAAATATATTTACCAATATATTTATCACACTCATGTAACATCATATTGAAGTGAGAAAAAAAAAAACCCTCTACATGTTAATTAGTAAATTCAAGTTCTAAATTTAGTGACATACGGCCAGGCACCATTTTTCACGCCTGTAATCTCAGCACTTTGGGAGGCTGAGGTAGATGGATCACCTTAGGTTAGGAGTTCGAGACCAGCCTGGCCAACGTGGTCAGACCCCATCTCTACTAAAAATACAAAAATTAGCTGAGCATGGTAGCACACACCCAGCTACTTGGGAGGCTGATTCAGGAGAATCGCTTGAACCCAGGAGGCGGAGGTTGCAGTGAGCCGTGGTTGTGCCGCTGCACTCCAGCCTGGGCAACAGAGCAAGACTCCGTCTCAAAAAAATTAAATAAATAAATAAATAAATAAATAAACAAACAAGTTATATTTAGTGACTTCCAACTGTCAATTGATAACTCATGGGGGTAGGATAGTCCATAGTGGCATGGCAATTTGGGGGCTCAAGTTGAATCTGTATGAACTCCTGTAAATTGAAAATTTTATTCTCTTCTTGTGATAATCTACTTCATAAGATAGGACAGATAAAATTTGTTTTCTTTTTTTGCTTTTTGAGACGGGTCTCACTCTGTCACCCAGGCTAGAGTGCAATGGTGCAATCTCAGCTTACTGCAGCCTCAACCTCCCCAGGCTCAGGTGATCCTCCCACCTCAACCTCCCAAGTAGCTGGGACCACAGATGTGCACCACCACGCCTGGCTAATTATATATATATATATATATATATATTTTTTTTTTTTTTTCTGTAGAGATGAGGTTTCACCATGTTGCCCAGGCTAGTCTCAAACTCCTGGGCTCAACTGATTGACCCAGCCTCGACCTCCCAAAGTGCTGAGATTACAGGTATGCACCACTGCGCCTGGCCTTTGATTTTAAAAAATATTAAAAACCTAAATAGTTTTAGGATGTGAAGTACAGTGGTGGTCTTAAACAGAAAATAATTTCTAATTACTGGTATTTTAGACTTACTGTATAACCTTTACATTACCAAAGACATGTGTTTGTACTCTTCAGTTCATTAAGACTTTGACAGAATCAGGTGAATTTGCCAGGGAAGCACCTTTAAGAGGCTGTTTGTTTCTTCCTCATACTCTGCAATTTTGGTAGTTACTTCCTGGGGTAGTATTAGAGGTGAAGGAAGGGAGTATAAAGAGATCATGCGGGTTGTGGTGATGGAGGTGGAGGAGGTAAAGGTAGCCCCAGCAGTAGGTATAGAGACCAAGTTACAGTGCTGCTTCCTGGGGCATGGATAACTGAGATACGACAAATCCCATCATTTTGATAAACATGTTCACAGCATGAATTAAATAACCCCTTCTCTAAGAGATTAATAACCTATAAGAAATACCTCAAATCAAAGTTAAAGTAACAAAAATTGTAGGTACTTTATGATGTCCTACTGATATTTAGCTTGAATTGATAAATAACCTATGTTTCTCATTTCTATCCATAGTTAGGCTAATATCTACAAACTTTCACAAGGTCTGTTCCCCTCTCACTGTTGGATATTATTCAGCTAACCAGCTACTCTTCAGAGTGAAACTCTTTCTATTCCCTTATTTCAAACTCAGCAGTCTTTGTGTTAGTCTGTCATCTCATGATTCAAAACCGAGGAAAAAGCACCTACGACATAATGTGGGCCTCATACCTGATGGCAACCCCAGTGTTTTTCCTCAGTCAGTATACAAATTTATCTTGGTTACTATAGCAACCACTCTATCAGTTATTCTTCTAGCTCTTTTGCCTTCTCTCAGATACTAGGATTACCATATAATCAGGTTCTGCCAGAGCGCTTCAGGTCTTAGAGTTCTATTACCAGCGGCAACTGTCTGGCAGTTCACAATTTGGCATTCCATCAGAGTCAGTTGTTTTTTAAGTCCACAAAACCTTTTTGTCTCCAAACCTTTTTAAACATTTTCAACATATACAGTTTAACAAAAACATGTTTAGGCAGCAATTTCTTCATACTAATTTTCTCAATCCAGTGTTAGTCATTGCCCTGAAGATTGAATGCATTGCATCACTGCATCCAGTAGCCATCCCTTTATAATAACAGGTAGAATTGATTTCCAGATCGAGGGTGACCATTTACAAAATATATTTGCAAATGTGATTTTAGACTCAGTATCATCACAAACTAGCTAAAATGACTTAAAAGCATCTTGATCATTAGCAGCTACCAAATAACCCAGCTTTTAACAAAAATGATTTCTGTAGGTTGTAGAAAGAATGTTTAGCCTTTAGATTAATTCATTTTAATTTGAGAAAGCTGTTTAGAAAACTAATAGGAAGTGTTATCTTGCTTTTGTAGCCCTTGAATAAACAGGAAGAGAACAGTAAAGACTGACTAGTTGTATGGGTCTTTATTTTTTAAAAGCCATATGTCTTTCATTTTTTAAATATTTATTTGACATACTTTTTTAACTCTTAAAAACCTCAGAATTCATGTAACTAAAATAGTTTTAAATTATAAATATGTTTACCTGTTTTGCTCAAAATAAGGATTGGCCAGGTACAGAAGCTCATGGCTGTAATCCCAGTGCCATGAAAGGCTGAGGTGGAGGGATCACTTGAAGCCAGGAGTTTGAGACCAGCCTGGGCAATGTAGCAAGACCTCATCTCTACAAAGTTTTTAAAAGTTGTAGTAGGGCATGATGGTGCATGGCTGTAGTCCTAGCTGTTTGGGAGATTGAGGCAGGAGGATCGCTTGAGCCCGAGAGGTCAAGGTTGCAGTGAGCTACAATCACGCTACTGTACTCTGGCCTGGGCAACAGAGCCAGACTCTGTCTCTTTAAAATAAAAGCAAAAACAATAAAACTATAAATTATGATAATGCTTCAAGGAAATCTTTAATTGTACAAATAGACTTTAGAGCAGTTTCACTTTCTCCAGAGTCCTGATCTTTAAACTTTTTCAAAGGAGGAGTCAGTTTTTAAAAAACTCTGAGGATGAAATATAAGATTTTTTGAAACTTCTAAGGGAAAACTTGAATGGTTTTTTTTTATTATTATACTTTAAGTTCTGGGGTACATGTGCAGAACGTGCAGTTTTGCTACATAGGTATACATTGAATGGTATTTTCTAATAGGTATCCTATACAGAACAAGCCATACCTGTAATAAGCTATCTATATCTGTATAAAACCTACTTGGCTGCTACTAATTGTAATAGACTATTCCAGTACAAAACTCATTGAATCGTGGGCATTCTTATGAACCACAAATCAAACTTTCTAGAGAACATATAAACAGTATGCAGTGCTATATGCAAACTCACTGTCTCAGAAGCAAGCATCCTGATTACTAAGCAAGCTCAAGAGAAGAGGTGAGAGTATTCTTTCTGACATTGTTCTTGAACTGGTAAGAATAGCTGTGGATGAACTTAATATCCACAGTCCTCTTAATTCTGTGCCTGAAAGTATTCATCGAAATTGGAAGACTGAGGGAATCATCTTTCTGGTTATTAGCAGTACTGTTAAAAATTGAATTTTTTTTTAAATCTGTCTTTTAAAATATATTACCTATCCATGCCAAACTAAAATGGCAGGTGGATTGAACATTTCACTCAGCCCCAACTCCACCCCTTTCACTGCCAGCTTTTTCTTTCCTAGCTTACTTAACGTCATTAGTACAGAAATTTCCTAGTATAACTACTACTTGTCCCTTAAAACTGAGAAGGGCAGTGATGGAAGAAATATAAAGGGTGGGAAACTTTTGGAAGGAGTAAGGAAAAAATTGGTTACATTGGATATGGTGGACAAGTTGATAAAGATTGTTTAGTGTTACAGGTGGGGCTTAGTCTTTGGATTAGTTAAAGATAGGTGAGCAAAATGAACAGGTAGCTTGATAAAACTAGTAGCTTTGTGAGTGAAAGCAAGTAGGTTTGTCTGTATTTTGCAATCGGTATTTTATCTTTATTAGCTTGGCTTAAGGGTTAAGGTTAATGATTGAGATCAGTTCTTTTTCCTTTAAGTGCATGTTACTGTGCCTATTATGTCCCAGATCATAGCCCTTAGCTGTTGACTTTTAACCTTTGCCTTATTTCCCAGCATAGTCCACAGTTATGTGTACTAGCGCACACAAGGTTTAGTTGGGGAACAGGGTGGTGAGTAAGCATGCTCTGTGGTATCTACTGCTCTTCACAACTTCTTCTGCTTTTGAACTTCCTGGTTCTCTCCAATCTGCAGTTACCCCTAACTACACACAGGTACCAGTTCCTATAAGAGGAGGTAGGTAAGGAAGCTGAGGCAAGGAGAGTGCTTTGGATGTATAGGATCTTCATAACTTGGGGACATCCTATACCCAGTAAATATTAAATGTTAACAAGTGAAACCTTGGGAGGTGTTGCCAGTTATCCTGCATTCCTATCAGTTCCTTGTTACCAACTTTTTTTCAGGAATGAATGTGTTCACAGTAAGAAAGAAATATTATAGTGCTACATGTTACATGCAAAGAACGATAACGCCATAACGCTAACTAACGGTGGGCGTCTGTTTTCAAAGTTCTTTTAAAAAGTTACTGTTTCAAACAATAAAAAGCAGTATTTTTATGCCCTTCATTTTAAGCTTTGACATAATTGATTACGGTATGGTAGCCAGGTCAGAAAATGACCTTGCTTCTGAAAGAGCTGGAATCCCAGGCACTGTTCACTGCATTTCAAAGGGTTATGTTCTTTGTTCCTAAGGGAAACCCCCTCAGGATGTGAGCCATTGCTGATTTGGGTTTCTGTGCCATGTCAAAAAGTCTTAATCCCAGATTTTTTTTTTTTTTAACTATAATTGTTTTATAGATTGTTGTCAGTTGCTTAGTTAGGCCACAGTACTGTATTGTGTTTTGTTTTTATTTTAGTGTAACTGATTCATTTTTTGGCCGCAAGCCTCTAACTAGAAACACAAATGTTTCTTTTTCCCTTTCCCTTCAAATGTGTTTTGTAGTAGTCACAAAGAGTGTAGTTATTAACATTTTCTACCTAATCAAACCTCTATTGGCTTTCAAACTAATGGGAAAAATGTATTCCTAATAGCTGGGTAATTACAAAAAAATTAAATGATTAGTAATTACTATTTAAGATATAAATAAGATTGAATAATTTTTAATAATAAATAGTAAAGGGCTTGAACTTGACCTACGTAGTGTGTTCTGTAGGTAAACATTCTAGATAATTGAAGATTTTTGTAGAATATATATATCAAGTAATTGATATATATTTCTTTCTTTTTTTTTTTTTTTTTTTTGAGACAGAGTCTCGCTCTGTTGCCAGGCTGGAGTGCAGTGGCACGATCTTGGCTCACTGCAACCTCCGCCTCCCGGGTTCAAGTGATTCTCCTGCCTCAGCCTCCCGAGTAGCTGGTGTGCCACCATGCCCAGCTAATTTTTGTATTTTTAGTAGAGACGGTGTTTCACCATGTTGGCCAGGATGGTCTCGATCTCTTGACCTCGTGATCCTCCCTCCTCGGCCTCCCGAAGTGCTGGGATTACAGGCATGAGCCACTGCGCCTGGCCTGATATACATTTCATTAGAAAAAGAATATAGAAGTAGAAATTCAAGTACATAAAGCATAGAAATTAAATTTAGAAAATAATAGCAAATTTTACTGAAATATATTTGAGTTTCTGTTATTCATGGTATTGCAGGAAAACACGAATAATTAAAAGCTACCAGTTACACGACAGTCTCAGTTCTGTCATTAGTTTACAACTTTCCCATCAAAACTTTTATCAAAGATAATAACAGTAAGTTTTCTTTAATTTTAAAAAATAAATAGTTTGGTTTGAGTTTTGTTCCTCTGCTCATTTTTGGTGATGAGCAGTGAACTCAGAAGAAGAAAAACAAGAAATCTTGAAGTCTGTGTAATCAGTTCACTAATAGAATTTATCAATTTAAATTTTTAAAAAGGGGGGCTCGTGATAGGTGCTTTAGAATGCTAATTTTTATTTAGAAGTTACTGGCATTTACTTTTTAAAATAAGTACCCCACCAGGTGTGGTGGCTCATGCGTGTAATCCCAGCTACCCAGGAGGCTGAGGCAGGAAGACTCCTTAAGGCCAGGTACTTGAGACCACGCTGGCCAACATAGTGAGACCCTGTCTCTAACATTTTTTTTTTTTTAACTTAACCAGGCATGGTGGTATTTGCCTGTAGTCCCAGCTAGGTGGGCGTAGAGGGGGGTTACTTGAGCCCAAGAATTCAAGGCTATAGTGAGCCATAATCGTGCCACTGCATTCCAGCCTGGGCAACAGAGTGAGACCCTGACTCTTAAAACACACACGGCCGGGCACGGTGGCTCATGCCTGTAATTCCAGCACTTTGGGAGGCCAAGGCGGGCAGATCATGAGGTCAGGAGATCAAGACCATTGTAGCCAACATGGTGAAACCTAAAAATACAAAATTTAGCTGGGCATGGGGGTGAACACCTGTAGTCAGAAACTAGCTAAAATGACTTAAAAGTATCTTAATCATCAGCAGCTACCAAATAAGCAAGCTTTTAACAACAATGATGTCTATAGTTTATAGAAAGAATGGACTTTAGATTAATTCATTTTAATTTGAGAAAGCTGTTTAGAAAACTAATAGGAAGTGTTATCTTGCTTTTGTAGCCCTTGGATAAACAGGAAGAGAACAGTAAAGACTGAATAGTTTTATGGGTCTTTATTTTTTAAAAGCCATATGTCTTTCTTTTTTTATATTTATTTGACGTACTTTTTTAACTCTTAAAAACCTCAGAATTCGTATAACTAAAATAGTTTTAAATTATAAATATGTTTACCTGTTTTGCTCAAAATAAGGATTGGCCAGGTACAGAAGCTCATGGCTGTAATCCCAGTGCCATGAGAGGCTGAGGTGGAGGGATCACTTGAAGCCAGGAGTTTGAGACCAGCCTGGGCAATGTAGCAAGACCTCATCTCTACAAAAAGTTTTTTAAAATTAGCTGGGCATAATGGTGCATGCCTGTAGTCCTAGCTATTTGGGAAGCTGAGGCAGGGGAATCACTTGAACCCGGGAGGTGGAGATTGCAGTGAGCCTCGATCGCGCCACTGCACTCCAGCCTGGCTACAGAGCAAGACTCCATCTAAAACAAACAAACAAAAAAGGAAAAACCACCACACCACACAGATTAGTACTCCATTTAATGTTTTAGGTAACTTACAAAATCATATTAATATGGCCAGTCATGGTGTATCATGCCTGTAATCCCAGCACTTTGGGAGACCGAGGCAGGTGGATCACTTGAGGTTAGGAATTCCAGATCAGCCTGGCCAACATGGTGAAATTCTGTCTCTACTAAAAATACAAAAAGCCGGGGATGGTGGCACAGAGGAGCTCCTCCAGCTACTCGGTAGACTGATGCAGGAGAATCCCTTGAACCCGGGAGGCAGAGGTTGCAGTGAGCCAAGATCACACCACTGCACTCCAGCCTGTGCGACAGAGTGAGACTCTGTCTCAAAACAAAACAAAAAAAATTTTAGCACTTTAACTTGATAAAGCTTCTATAATACAGCCTGTAGCCCAACATCTCGTTTACTTTTTTAAAAGTAACAGTGATCTAGCATGATTGAATTAGATATTGATTTTTCTAGGCAGGCATAAATTTAGTTATCTGTTTCTGTCTCGATTTTACTGGAAATTACTTTAAGTCATTAATAGATTTATTCTAACCTACTTTAACAAATTGGGACATTGTGATATAACTGCCTTACCTTGGTGTTATTGTTTTAATGTAGGTATTTATTGAATGGTTGTGAATGTGCAGAATAGAATGTTTTTATTTTGGAATTCTTGAGTAGGCCCAAGAAAATGGTTTTCTCTTTATGTAAGTAAATACATTATCAAGCTGTTCCTTTAGGAATATGGCATAAATCTGCCCTACATATATCATTTTTGAAAAATCAGGTTGTCATTTTAGATAAGATATAGTTGTGAAAAGGTCCACTTGAAGTTTTGTAATTACCTTGTATGTGAAGAGATGTATATTTCACAACAAAGTTTCCTTTGATTTCATTAAAGATCATTTACAAATATTGCCACAAAACCTTTCAAAAAACATAGGGCCATTGTGCCAAATTTTCTATCTGTTTCTATTAATATCATTGATAAAATAATTATTAGTTAATTTTAGATATATTCTACGCTTTCATAGTATTTAAAATTTAAATGTCCTTTCAAAAGGTAATAAAAGTAACAATTCACATCTTGAAGATTCAGTTAATTTTCTATTAGATAATTGTCATAACTATATTCTCAGCTTTTTGTGAATGTTGTCAATAAACTAGTATTGCTTTGTATCCAAGAAAATTCGAGTGATTTCTATTTTCTACTGCCTAGTTACATGACATTTTGGGATGTACTAGGAAAATCAGACTAATTTATGATTGCCTAGCACTTTTTTTTTTACTGCTGTTTTTAGACTTTTCAGGTTTAGTTGGGATTATCACTTTTGGTAATAGTCAACTTAAAATATTAGTAGTCAACTTAAAATAGGACTGTGAGAATGAGAGTGATACTGTTACAAATGATTTGGGTTTGAAAAGCCAGCAGATGATTTTTCTCTTAGATGCCATTTCTTCAGTTTGAGTAGTACTGTCTTTAGGTTGAAGGTGCTTATATACATTTCAACTCCAGCGTACAGTATTACATACCAAAATTTAAAAGCTGTGCACTTAGAGCAAGATTTAAGAACAAAGCAGAACAGTCTCTTGTTCTCTAAACTTGAAGTGTTTTTAATTTTTGGTTCAACCTAGGGTTAGTTTTGTTTGTTTTTATTTTTGTTTTTTGCTTCATTTTTTGTTGTCGTCGTTTTTCTGCCTGGCCTCAGTGGGCCCAAGAAAGAGTTCTTGTTAAATGTTTTCTGAGCACCAGATACCCGATTCCCTGTTCAGACTTAGCACTTCAGTGTTGATCTTAGTTTGCTATCAAATCTTACTGTTTCAACTTGCTGGGCTTTAGAAATCAAAACTCTTTAATTAGTTGCTTACTTTAATGACTGGCTAAGTCCTTATCTATGCTCATACCCTGTTCACCTCAAGGACCTTAGAATCCTAGCACCTTCTTTGTACAGGCAAGCTATTCTTTGCTCTGCTTGATTCAGTTCCTTGGTGCACTGCTTAAGCTCATCTTACTTTTGTGTTTCCCTTATAACAAAGGATAGAGGGGGATAAAAACAAAATCAAGCTGTAGGGTAATTTCCTGGTGAACCTTTTGTAGTCACTTTCATGTAAGAAAAGTGTTTCCCAAGCAACCAGCTTTATTCTAGCTGACTCACTTTATACTCCCTCCTTCCATGTCATTGCTCCTTTTTACCTCTTTAGGAGTCTGTTAGGAATTTTGCAACCTGACAAAAGGCTTCTGCAGAGCCAACCACCTTTTTTTCCTCAGGGCCTGAAGAAAAAGTGAGTCTTTTTACTGACAGGAAAAGAAAAAGAGACCTTGTTAGTCAATTTTTTTCTGTATGTTCAATTGTTCTGGTATATTCTTTTCATTGAGTATAATGAAAAGTCTGAAAATAATGGTAAGTGTGAGATTGCTCTCATATTTCCTTTTTGTACTTTAGGAGGTGGTTCTTTGAGTTCCTAGTTGTTTAGTTGAATATGAAGCAGGTGGCAAATGTAGGTTTAGTCTACACACTGATTCCTTCCTATTCGCAGAATGGTTTGTGTGTTTGTTTTTAGATAATCTTCAGGTAGGGAATAGAAAAACACCAAGCCCAAGAGGCAGAAGAATCTATCTATAGCTAATGAGTGAGAAACTAACTGTAGGATGGTTTATGGTCTCTGGTTCTTTGAAACCACAGAAATTTAAAGTTATTTTTAAAAAGCCAACTTGGCTGGGCACAATGGCTCATGCACGTAATCCGAGTCAGGCAGGGAGGCCAAGGTAGACAGATTTCTTGAGCCCAAGAGTTCAAGAACAGCCTGGGCACTGTGGCGAAACCCCGTCTCTTCAAAAAAAGAAATAATAATAAAAATTAGCCATATGTGGTGGTGCACACCTGTAGTCCCAGCTACTCTGGAGGCTGAGGTGGGAGGATCACTTGAGCCTGAGAGGCGAAGGTTGCAATGACCTGAGATCATGCCACACTGCGCTACAGTCTGGGCAACAGAGACCTTGTCTCAAAAAAAAAAAAAAAAAAAAAAAAAAAAAAAAAAAAAAAAAAAAAACTACGCCTAAGCACTTACACCATTATTTTAAGTCCTGATTACCTTAAGGCCATACCACATGAGGGCTGAAGATCTGAGTTTAAAATTGGAAAAGGTGTTCCTATAATTGCCTGGAGAAAAACCAGTAATTGCCCAGAGAAAAACCACTTGCAGAAGCTATGAAAAACCAAGTTAGATTCCTACTATAGTCGGCCATGTCAGTAGCTGATTTCAAAATATGAGTTTTGCAGTAAGCCAGGCAAGACAGTGCAAGTAGCTTCTGTTTGGGGAATCTAATCTATATGGGTTCTTAATACATACTTGTATTGATTGCCATTCAAATCTAGGAGTTATTAGTGCTTCAGTTGTGGGAAAATTGTGAGATTATGCATTGACAGAATTGAGAAGCAAATTCTACTTCGTGTTACAGAAGACTCATCAGATTTTAGATTGATATAGAAATAATATAACTGAAATATTTCTACTACCCTTTTTGTAAAGTGAGGAGACCGTTCTAAAGTGACTTTGTATATGTAATAACAATCCCTTTTTAATGACAAAATAATTTTAATTGATATTTATCTAGAAAGTTGGCTGTTGATGGTTATTTGACATGTACAGGTTGACCTCATTTTGAACATGTTGACTGAGAACAGTTTCAGTGATTATAAGTCAATTCACGTATCTAGAGATTTTGTCAATGTGTTACAGTAGCCATCTTGGTTTTGTGGGGCAATCTAAGCCAAAAATAATGAAGCTGTTTATACACCTTCCTGCTTTTTGCTGAGCATTTTTGATAAATGTACATAATACCATACATACAGTATTTGCATTTAAGCCTATTCAGTGCATGCACAGTCTGGAAGAGCTCTGACTGAATAGACACATGTGCAAATTTTTTCCCCATTCAGTGAACACTATTAAAAAATCAGATGAATATTTATACAATGGCATTGGCCATGCAATTCTTCCTGCTTTGTCCCTTTATCACACACTAATAGAATGTAGGATTAATTATCCACCTAATTCACTTGGGGGTGGGGTAGAGTTGCTGGATAAAGTACAAGACACTCAGTTCAATTCCAATTTCAGATAAACATACTAAAAATGTGTTCATTGTTTATCTGAAATTGGAATTGAACTGGGCATCCTATATTTTTAATTGCTAAATCTGGCAACCCTAGGTGGGGAAGAGGGAGGAGACTAGTAGATATAGGCACAGTTGTGAGATTTAAATACACCATGCGATGACAAGAGTAACCTTTACTGTCACGGGAATACTAAGGTTTTTTTTGGTGCAATGGTGTTTATTTTAGTGTCTAACACTTTTTTTTTTTTTTTTGGAAAATGCGTCAGTGCTCAAAGCTCAAAAATAGTAAAATGTGGCTCGCACCTATAATCCCAGCACTTTCGGAGGCAGAGAGGCAGACAGATCACCTGAAGTCAGGAGTTCAAGACCAGTCTGGTCAGCATGGCGAAACCCCATCTCTACTAAAAAATACAGAAGTTAGCCGGGCGTGGTGGCAGGCACCTGCAATCCCAGCTGCTTGGGAGGCTGAGGCATGAGAATCGCTTGAACCCAGGAGGTGGAGGTTGCAGTGAGCCAAGATCACACCATTGTACTCCAGCCTGGGCAATAAGAGTGAAACTCCATCTCAAAAAAAAAGGGAAAAAAGAAAAAAAATAGAAAAATGTAACAATATATTGTTTAGGGATACGTGCATGTATGATGAAACTATTTTTGAAAACAAAAAATTAAGGGAACAATAAGTGAAATCTGGGATAGTGGTTACCTCTAAGGGAGCAGCAGGCAGATGGAATAAAGCACATAGTAGCTGCACTGGTATTAATGCTAATTCTCAGTTAATGTGGTGAGTGACAAGATGTATTTTTTTATGCTTCATAATTACATGTACACATTGCACATATCAAATACAGAGTAACATTTTAAAAGATAAGTTAAAACAGAGACTTCAATAAGAAAATTAGCCTATGTGCAACATTTAACTGTATATACTTTCTAAAATAAATCCAAAATCCAAAAAGTAAGGTCAAAAGGCATTCTGAAATTTTACCAGTTGGCTAAAGATTATATCGAGCAATTAATAGATTCTAGAATGATTACTTGTCTGCTGTAATACATCTAACATAATTAAACTCTTTGGTTTGTGAAAATTTCATTTTTATTATTTGATGTCTACAGTGGTGAATCTTCAGTTTTTGTCTTTACTTGGAAAGATTACTGATTGTTCAGATATATTATACACCAAATTAAAGGAAAGAAAAACACCAGCTAGAGCATGCATTAAGTGATTAATTCAAATGAGCTAGGCATAAACTTTAGGATTCCTAGAACAAAAAATCAGAAATCTGTTTTTTTTAAATTAATTTTTAAAAGTTAGATTTCTAACTCCTCCTTTGTAAAAATTATTACAGCAGTCTACAATATCCATCAGTAAGCAGAAAAATTCATCTTTAGCAAGTGCCAGTTGAGAGCAATAAGCTGAAGTTAGTGTTTAGTGTAAATTTATTTAGTGTTTTAAAGAACTTCTATAGTCTTATATAATTTTGTCTTGTAGAAATAGCTGGAGGGTCTATTCCAGAAAGCCTATCCAAATATGTCCTCTTCCCCCACTTACATACACACTTAGGTGCCCCTCCTCTGTATTTCAAGGTTATCATGTGCTTGTGTCTCTCATTGCAATTGTTACCTTATATTGAAATTATCTGTTATATTTTCCTCAGCTTATCAGATTATGACCTTTCTGTGGGCAAGGGCTGGATCTTTCTCACCCTTTATATTTCAATGCCCGAAAGTGCCTGGCACATGATAGATAACCAATAAGGATTTGTTGACTGAAAGAAGGGACCTAAAGGCTCAACTAATACAACTCCTTCATTTTACAGGTGTGGAAACTGAGGTTTAAAGAGATTGTGACTTTAGAAATAGAAACAAGACCACAGAGATTGTCTGTTCCAGCCTTCTGCAATATCCCTATTGAGACATCATTGAGTTTCTGTTTTAATACTTTATCAAGGAGGCAGCTCATTGCTTTTTGTAAACTCAAGTTGGTACTGAGATTGTTAGGTTGAACAAAAGCCTATCTCTTTGTAATTTCTACCCTTAGTCCTAGTTCTGCTGCATGATGCTTCAAACATTTGAAAACAACTACTTTTCTTCCTTATCTTCTTCTGGTTAGCCATCCTTAGTTCTTTATATCATTCCACTCAGTTTCTAGATAGTTCTTTATATCATTCCACTCAGTTTCTAGAACATTCACCAAATCGATTTCTCTTTTGAATATGTTCTATTTCATCAGTGTTCCTTTTAAAATGAATCTCAAAAAGTATATGATGTTCCTAAGTGTGCTTTTATCAGTAAGAAGTAGAATAGAATTTACCATTCCCCTTGCTCTGGACATGATAGTTCTGATAATTCAGCCTAAAAACATAGTAGTTTTGGCAGCCATATCACAGTCTTTGTCTGAGCAATCAACCAAAATACCCAAGTGTTTTCACATGATTTGCTGTTAAGCCATGTGTCTCCCATCATGCATTTTACATTTATCCCTACTGCATTTCATACTGTTAAGATGTGACCCATTGTTCTAGCCCATTGAAATATTTTGGTTGCTGGTTGCAGTGGCTCATACCTGTAATCCCAGCACTTTGGGAGGCTGAGGCGGAAGGACTGCTTGAGCCTGGGAGGTCGAGGCTGCAGTGAACCATGATCGTGCCACTGCACTCCAGCCTGGGCAGCAGAGCAAGACCCTGTCTCCAAAAAAAAAGGGAGTATTTTGGGGTCCTGTCAGCCAGTATATTACCTGTCTCTCCCAACTTTGTGTTATCTGTAAATCTAGTAGATATGCCGTCAGTGTTCTCATCTAAGACATTAGTAACAACATCAGGTAGGGTAGAAAATTTAGTGCTTAAAACCAGATTTTTGTGTGTATACAATATTCCCTTTTATTCTAGGCTGGTAACCCTATCAAAAAAGGAAATTAGGTTAATCTTGCATGATTGGCTTCCGTGAATGCTTGCTGACTCTTAATGAGTATCTTTTCCCCTTGCATAGGGCTCTTAAACAATTAAACAGTGCTTAAGAAATTTGTTTGGAATTGACATCAAATCAATCTGTCTGTAGTTGGTGGCATCTAGGCATCTACCTGCTTTACAGAGTTGACTGTTAGTGTTTTCTTTACATCATCCCCTTCCATTCCCCTGATTCTTCAAAGATTTTAGATGGAAATTGAGCTCTGTAAATTCTCAGATACACTCGGACATAATTTGGGAGAGTAGAATGGAAGTCACCTATAATATTAATAGTTAGGTACTTTTATTTCCTTGAATGCTTTGGGATTCAGTTTCCTCATTCTACAATTTGTTTTTCCCTTTCTGGTTTGACTATCAGTAATCTTAATAGAATAAAAAAGTGGAGATAGCCTTTTACATTATAATAATGTATACTTATCAATATATAAGTAGACCTGCACTTTATATTTGTTGTGCTTGTTCTGAGTATAAATTAAAGAAAATCTTTGTCTCCAGTATTTTTTTAAATCTTAGCACATTCTGAGTGCCAGCCTTTCTGATAATGTTCTTACAGGTTTTTGCAATTTTTCTTGGATTTCTGCCCATTCCATCCTTCCAATCTCTCATGCATGTTTTAAAAAAATATATTTCTTCTGACATGTCACCATGGAGATGTAATCAACAAAATTCAGACATGAGAAATTCTACAGGATGAACAACCTACTTTCTTTAACACATGAATTGCAAGAAATAAGAGAGATTGAAGGGGAACCTGCTGATTTATTGAAAGAGACATATCAACTGATTGTAATATACGGATCTTATTTGATTGACATAAGCCAAATGTAAAAAAATTTGGGCAGTCTGGGAAGTCTGAATGTTATATAACAGCATGTTATATATAATATATATAATCTCTTAATATAATATATAATAAGGAATTGTTAAATTTTATAATAGTGTTGTGGTTATGTTTTAAAAAGAAATCTTTGTCCTTTTTAGATGCGTACTGAAATATTTATGGTTAAAAATGAAATGGTTTCTGGGATTTGCTTCAAAATAATCTGGCTGAGGGGTGGAAGAGGAGTACTGATATTGATCATTGTTGAACATGATCAACATGTACATTTGGGTTTATAATATTATTCTTTCAATTTTGTATATATTTGAAATAGCCATACGTAAATGTTGGAAAAACTCCCCCTAAATATTTATTGTCACATAGATTTGTACTGGCAGATTTGGGACTAAAACTCAGGTCTCCTGTTTCCGCTCTTTTGTTTTATTGTGTAGCTAAAATTATAGCTCTTGTACTTTCAGATTGATGTCATGTTGTCCTTTCAGTCTCTGGGACCCCCAGGCTTTCCCTGAGAAATTTGTGGTGGTACTTCTAGATAAATTAAGGCCTTACTAAAGGGCCATAGTTTCACTTGACTGGCTACCTACCTATGTGAAACCATAAGGGACATTAGACTTACTAGTGTAGAGAGGCTGCATGGGTTATTAGAAGCAGCAAAGAAACTTGGGTCCTAGTCTTCACTAGGTCTTAGCATAAGTTCTAAGATGGCAGGGACCATGTCTGTTTTGTTCACTACTTTATACCCAATACCTGGGACCATGCCTGGTACATGGAAACAATCAGTAAATGTTGAATTAATGGATTAATTTAACCCATGGCATCATTTCCCTCACATGTAAAATGAGACAGTTGGTCTAAATGATTCTTAAGTTTCCTTCAGATACCAAAAAAAAAAGTACTCTTGCCTTCTGACTGATTTTTTAAAAATCCTTTTAGGATTTTAAAAAGGATTACTGTGAATTTCTTTAACACTAGGTAACATCAGTAGGTAATGTGCTCACTTTGAATAACTGTGATAGAAAAACCACAGTTGTTATATTGTATCGAAATCTTTTTAAAAATAGACTGCTGTAATATATTTTCTGTCAAATTGGTATTTATTTAATCACCAGAACAGTGTTTTAAAGTCATGTACATTTTTTGAAATAGTGACTTTATATATATATAATATATCTAATTTTTTTTTTTTTTGAGATGGAGTCTTGCTCTGTTGCCCAGGCTGGAATGCAGTGGCGTGATCTCAGCTCATTGCAACCTCTGCCTCCTGGTTCAAGTGATTCTTCTGCCTCAACCTCCTGAGTATGCTGGGACTACAGGTGTGCACCACCACGCCTGGCTAATATTTTTTTTTTTTTTTTTTTTTTGGCAGAGATGGAATTTTGCCACATTGCCCAGGCTGGTCTCAAACTCCTGACCTCAGATGATCCGCCCGCCTCGGCCTCCCGAAGTGCTGGGATTACAGGCATGAGCCACCATGCCTGGCCAAAAAAATTTCTATAATTAAAATGCTAAATGAATAGGGACTGGAGAAAGCATGTGATAAACTATTTCATATTCAGACATGAGCTTTGTTAATATAAACTAAATGTTAGCTAGTGTATGAAAATAATTTTCTTTCTTTCTTTTTTTTTTTTTTTTTTTTGAGACAGAGTCTTGCTCTGTCGCCCAGGCTGGAGTGCAGTGGTGCGATCTCGGCTCACTGCAAGCTCTGCCTCCCAGGTTCACGCCATTCTCCTGCCTCAGCCTCCCGAGTAGCTGGGACTACGGGCACCCACCACCACGCGCGGCTAATTTTTTGTATTTTTAGTGGAGACGGGGTTTCACCATGTTAGCCAGGATGGTCTCGATCTGACCTCGTGATCCGCCCACCTCGGCCTCCCAAAGTGCTGGGATTACAGGCGTGAGCCACTGCGCCCAGCCGAAAATAACTTTCTAATAGAAAACAGGATATAATACATTAAAATGTTCTATTTATATTGAAAGTTGCTGAAGTACTAATCTTAAAATTATCTTTATATTCAAAACCTAAGTGGAAAACACACTAAATTTTAGTATTTGATCTGTAAGCCATGTGGGTTTTTTAGTAGAATATCAGTACTTATTTGAATCAGAATTTATTTTGAAGCTGTTTCAGTGCTGCTTTTTATGTTTAAATTCAGTTCCTGCATTGATAGACACTGTCTTCAATTTCAGAAACTATGTTGCAAAATCAAAAATTTGCTGTTTTTGACATTAGACAATGATTTTTTAGATTTAACCCCAAAAGCATAGGCAACAAAAGCAAAAATACACAAATGAGATTGTGTCAGACTAAAATTGGTCTGATAAAATTGCACAGCAAAGGAAACAACAGTGAAAAGACAACCTACAGATTGGGAGAAAATATTTGCAAAGCATATGATATGGTTTAGATGTTTTGTCCCCTCCAATTCTCATGTTGAAATGTGACCTTCAGTATTGGAGGTGGGCCTGGTGGGAGGTGTTTCAGTCATAGGGCAGATCCCTCATGAATGTCTTGGTGCTGTCCTCACAATGAATGGCTTCTTGGCCTGAGTTCACGCAAGATCTGGTTGTTTAAAAGTGTGTGGCATCTCCTCCTCCACTTTCTTCCTGTCTTGCTATGTGATGCACCCCTTTGCATACCACGATTGGAAGCTTCCTGAGGCCCTCACCAGGAGCAGATGCTGGTACCACTCTTCTTGTACAGCCTGCAAAACCATGAGTTAAAATAATAAACCTCTTTTTTTTTTTTTTTTTAGACGGAGTCTCGCTCTGTCGCCAGGCTGGAGTGCGGGGGTGCAATCTCGGCTCACTAAAACCTCCAACTTCCTGGTTCAAGGGATTCTCCTGCCTCAGCCTTCCCGAGTAGCTGGGATTACAGGCATGCAGCACCATACCCAGCTAATTTTTGTATTTTTAGTAGAGACGAGTTTTCACCATATTGGCCAGGATGGTCTCGATCTCCTGACCTCGTGATCCACCCGCCCCAGCCTCCCAAAGTGCTGGGATTACAGGCATGAGCCACTGTGCCCGGCCTAAACCTCTTTTTTTTTTTTTTTTTTTTTTAATAAATTACTCAGCCTTAGGTATTTATTTATAGCAATGCAAATGGACTAACACACCATACATCTGATAAGGGATTAATACCCACAGAATGTAAGGAATTCAGATAACTCAGTAGCCAGAAAACAACCCAATTTAAAAATGGGCAGAGGACCTGAACAGACATTTCTCAAAGGAAGACATACAGACAAATGGCCAACATAAGAACGGAATCGTGTTATATGTGGCAATATGGATAAACCTAGAAGACATTATGTTAAGTGAAATAAACCAGGCATAGGAAGATTGCTACTGTATAATCTCACTTATATATGGAATGTAAAAATGATGAACTCATAGAAGCAGAGAGTAGAATGGTGGTTGCCAGGGGTTGGGGGAGTAGGGAGCAGCTGGGGAATGGGAAAATATTGGTCAAAGGGTACAAAGTTTTAGTTAGACAGGAGGAATAAGTTCTGGAGAACTATTGCACAGCATGATGACTATAATAATTATGTTTCAAAATTGCTGAGAGAGTAAAATTTGAATGTTCTCACCACAAAAAAAGATCAGTATGTAAAGTGAAAAATATATTAATTTGCTTGATTTAAAGATTTACCATATTTGTAATTAGTATTAATATGTTGGAAGTTTGAGTTTTGTTTTGTGTCTGCTGTTAGGTGAGCAAGGAAGCCTAGCCCTTGAAAGTTATATTTTTGTTCAACTTTGTAAGAAGCATATTTGTTTTTTAAATATTTATTGATCAGATAGTAAATGCATCAGAAATATTTGATTTAAAGGTGCCCTATGATGAAAGCTTTGGAAAGGAAAAGTGAACTTTTGAAGCTCTCATTTTGGTTTGTCAGGTTTTCTTTAAAGTGGTACATACCACCAGTACTCAAATATGTCTACGTGTAACTTCAGAGTTTTCTGAAAAATTTTCCATGTATGTGTGGTTTAATAATGTTATTTTATGTAGATATTTGAACTTTCTCTGGGAAAAATTACCTTAATATGTAAAAAGGATAAATCTAATTTACCCCATTTAGTATCTACAGAATATTTTGAAGAAATATTTTTCTATTTCTCTTTTTTTTAGCTCCCTACTATCACTGGAGAAAAAAAATATTTTTCTAGTTAACTAGATGTAGCATTTCTGGGTATGTACATGTATGTCAGATTATATCCATGTTTTATATATTTCAACTTTAAGGGAAATTAGAGGATATAATATTTAGATCATTAATCATGGTACAAATTATATCTTCACTCTCAAACTAATGAAGGGTCTTAAGACAAAATTCCCTGAAATTATAGGAACTCTAAAATCCCTTGCTTAAGATATTTATGCTAGTTAATGAGAGAGCTAAGAGTAGAACTTAATTTTCTTGACATCTAGTTCCCCATTTCTGCCTCCCATCCCCAAACTTGAACATGAATAGTTGTTTTCTTTAGGCACATAAACACTGAAATAGTCTACTGTTATTGTCTCTACTTTGACATTAGAGACTTATTTACAGAGAATTATTGAGTTGTCTAAGGATACTGAAGATTAATAACACCTCACTTATCTGGTGGCCACCTCTGTGGTAATGACAGTTCTCAAGATACAGCTGAAAACAAGAAGTAAGCATTTTAAAAGCCTCTGAACAGTTCAATTAAAAAACAGTGCCACACAAAATAAGGTTATGTATATAAAGTCTCATGGGGAGACCCTTAGGATCCCTAGATTCTCCCTTCACCATACAATTTCATATTAAGGAAATCTGATTTCCCAGCTCAATGCAGATTAGAAGCACAAGTGAGAAGGATGTTGGGAAGAAAGCTTTTAAATGCAGGCGCATGGTTGACTGTAATAAGCAACTGTTTATCGGCTGGGTGCGGTGGCTCATGCCTGTAATCCCAGCACTTGGAGAGGCTGAGGAAGGCAGATCGTCTGAGGTCAGGAGTTTGAGACCAGCCTGACCAACATGGAGAAACCCCGTCTCTACTAAAAATACAAAATTAGCCAGGGTGGTGGCGCATGCCTGTAATCCCAGCTACCTGGAAGTCTGAGGCAGGAGAATAGCTTGAACCTGGGAGGTGGGGGTTGCAGTGAGCCTAGATCATGCCGCTGCACTCCAGCCTGGTCAACAAGAGCAAAACTCTGTCTCAAAAAACAAAACAACAACAACAAAAGAAGTTACCACTTAAAGTGAGGAAGGAAATATAAAACTATAAAACACAGACATTCCGGGCATGGTAACCTAGGGTCCTTGAAGGCAAATAAATCTGCACTTTAGTGTCCCTAAAGTGTATCAAAATATATAGTGTAGTATTTGAGTGTGATAATTAAGAAGGAAAATTGTATATCCTTTGTTTAAGAAGATATTTTCAGGGAAAGAGTACTGAAACTATAAGGTTTAGCCTACTCATGTACTTATTTACAAGCTGCTTTTGAGATTTTAAATTCAAAAATAGTTATATTATCAAAAATTTGGCACTCAAAAGCTTCATCTCTCTGGAAATTTTACATGTGGAACATTTCATTATTTCATTCCCTAACAGTGCCAAGGCAATTAGGTGTTAGTTGTAGTTGTTAAAGGCAGGTCAGGATTCAGAGCCTTTGACTTAATCAGTTTAGTTCAATTCAAGAAGCAGCGCTAATTGCCTTTACTTTGGTGCTCATACACAGCTCCAGTTACAGTGTTTTCATAATTATCTTCTTCTAAGTCCTTACCCAGAAAGGAGGCAATATTGTAAAGTGGTTGAGAGAATGGGCTCTGGAGTCAGGCTACCTAGGGTCAAATTCTGGCCCTACTGTTTACTAGCTGTACAATGTAAATGACCTAATCTGACTCAAGCCAGTTTTTTGTTCTGTAAAATAGAGAAAGTAATATAACCACCTAATAGGAGGACTGTGAGGACCAAAGAAGCTAAAACACGTCAAGTGTTACAGTTTTTGGCAAATGCTTAATAAATGATGGCCATTGTTTTATTATTATTATTTTTTCATTATACTTTAAGTTCTGGGATACATGTGCAGAACTTGCAGGTTTGTTACGTAGATATACATGTGCCATGGTGGTTTGCTGCATCCATCAATCCATCACCTACATTAGGTATTTCTCCTAATGCTATCCCTCCCCTTGCCCCCCACCCCCCGACAGGCCCCAGTGTGTGATGTTCCCCTCCCTATGCCCATATGTTCTCATTGTTCAGCTCCCACTTATGAGTGAGAATATGCGGTGCTTTATTATTTTTACAAGGCCCCTATTAGGGAAGTTTTGTGTGGTAATACTAATGTTTTTTATTGCTTCTTAGGGTGAAATGAATTGGTTTTTTTTCATCTTGGCACATGATACAAATCATTTTAGCCAACTTTACAAGTTATAAATATGCCTTCACTTTTTACTAGGCATTAATGTTTTATAAATGGATTTAGAAATTTGTCACAAAAGAATTCTACTCTCACAGACTACCCTGTTAAAGACAGTTTTAGGCTTAATAGACTTGAAATTGTAGTAGTTTGAAATGTTCCTACCTACCAAGGTCTTAACAACTTTGTAACATTTTAAATATACCTCAAACATGAGTGTCTTTTGTTACTAGTTTTTTATTTAGTGATGTCACCCAGTTGCAAGCAGGATCCCATTTTAATCACCAGCTCAATATGATATGGCTTTTTCATGTTCCCTGTTGTTAAATGTGCTAGAACTTGACAGGCTGTGGGGGACCTTTGCTGTATTCCAGAAATTGGTTTCAGGCTCCCCACTACTGACAGACTGCCAAAGTGCCTTTGAGAAACTTGGAGCATTTCAGAGCTGCTGAAGAGACTACACTATCATGTGTGCCCCATGTACTCACTCACTTCATCCTCATAGCAGTTCTATGAAATAAATGGTTTTACCCCCTTTTGCAGAGGATGAGATCGAGGCTTGGAGAAATGATTTGATCACACATAGGATAAATAGTAGAAACAATATTGAAGCAAGGTTCATCTGCTCAAAAGTCTATATTTTACTGTCTCCTTGTCTCTCAAAAGGAAATAATAAGTAACTCTGTATAGTTTGTACACAGTTATATGTAAAGCCCTACCAGAACCAATCCAGAGTATTTCCATGTGTGTCAGTAATTAACCAATAACTTTGATCCTTTGAATCAACAGCCAGAGAGTACTGTTTTTGAAACCAGTGACACACAAGAAATAAATGTGGCTTCCTGGTTTTTTTTTTTGTTTTTTTTTTTGTTTGTTTGTTTTTGACAGACAGCTAAAAAACCTGTTCAGATATCTCAAGGTGTGAAGGTTGCTGGAAAGGTCAAGTTTCTTCCCTTCTCTACCTCATATGGGGCTTAATTTTAAAATATCTTACCCTTCTTGCCTTTATGCCTTTGTTGCAGGTGATTGGCATTCTGAATTTGTACCACATGGAAATCTGTGCCCCTTAAAGGTTTTTCAGGCTAGGTGCAGTAGCTCACCCCTGTTATCCCAGCACTTTGGGAGGCTGAGGTGGGAGGATCGCTTGAAGCTAGGAATTCAAGACCAGCCTGGGCAACAAAGTGAGATCCCGTCTTAAAAAAAAAAAAAAAACGGTTTTTCATTTTTGCTTTTTAATTGTTGTTGTTGTTTTGATTGCACTTGTGTTATTTAAGACATCGATTTGTGTGGAATCTTCTTTCTTTTTTTGAGTATGGATTAGCTTCAGTCCTAACTAATCAACTCTAGATAAACAGGATTTTGATAAATTGCAGTGTAAGTTTGTCAGGGGACCCAAATAATTAGCAATATATGTTTTCATTTCTGAAAATTGTTCTTTGTTAACACATATTTATATTGACCAGACATTGTAATTAAATGGGTGCTATTTTATGACAACTACTTTTTTTGTTTTCTAAACAAATTTAACCCCCTCCCCCAAACTAGAATTGTATCTCATTTATCTTTGTATCTCTAGTCTTGTTACATAGTAGGTAACTCATAAATGTCAGCTTTGGGTGTCTGGTTTTGTTTTTTGTTTTGAGAGAAGGTCTCTCTCACCCAGGGTAGAGTGCAGTAGCACAATCATGGCTCATGGCTTCTGGGCTCAAGTGATCCTCCTACATCAGCCTCCCAAGTAGCTAAGAGTACAGGTGTGCAACCCCATGCCTGACTGGTTTATTTTTATTTTGTAGAGATGGGGTGTCACTATATTGCCCAGGCTGGTCTCAAACTCCTGAGATCAAGCGATTCTCCCGCCTTGGCCTCCCAAAGTGCTGGGATTACAGGTATGAGCCACTGCACCTAGCCTGTAAATGTTTGTTGAATAAAGGGATTAATTTTTTGTTACTCAAAAGTAATTTTTTTAACAAACTTAAGTTTTTATTAGAGGTCAAGGATTTCTCTACCAAATGTCATTACCCAATTTGGCATATAAAAACATGTTAGTAGGACTCATTGCTTCTCTTGCTTGTGCTACAAAATATGACTTTCAGGAAAAGTCACTTAATCTCTTGGAATCTCAGTTTCTTGATCTGTAAAAAGAGGCTGTGTGATTAGATCATCTTGAAGGTGCCTTTCAATTCAAATTTGCATCATGTAATCATTAGATTTTACCCAAAAAATTAGGAACGGCATATTAATTATTTAAAACTTTCTTATTGCATAACCCCAAGGTATAACTAAGTAGCCTTATGCTTTGAAGCAGATATCAGACTGTTCCTATTCAAAAAAATAATGTGGGGGAAGGGGTGAAATGGTGAAAAGTTACTTTTAAAAATTATTACATCCAGGCTGGGCATGGTGGCTCCCTCCTGTAATCTCAGCAATTTGGGAGGCTGAGGCGGGTGGATTGCTTGAGCCCAGGAGTTCGAGACCACTCTGAGCAATATGGCAAACCCCGTCTCTATACAAAAGTGGAGAAATCAGCTGGGCATGGTGGCACATGCCTGTAGTCCCAGTACTTGGGAGACTGAGGTGGGAGGATTGCTTGAGCCCAGGAGGTTGAGGCTGCAGTGAGCCGTGATGGTGTCAGTGCACTCAAGCCTGAGTAACAGAGTGAGACCCTGTCTCAAAAAAATATACATTACATCCAGAGTAGTCTGTTTAAGAACAGTCTTGCTCCAGTAGAAAAATGAGCAGAGAGCAGTACACAGTGGTTCGTTCCTGTAATCTCAGTACTTTGAGAGACTGAAATGAGAGGATTGCTTGAGCCCAGGAGTTCAAGACCAGCCTGGGCAACATAGTGAGACACGTCTCTACAAAAAAAAAAAAATACAAAATATTAGCTGGGTGTGGTGGCACATGCCTGTAGTCCCAGCTACTCAGAAAACTGAGGCTGGAGGATCGTTTGAGACCTGGAGGTCGAGGCTGCAATGAGCCAAGATCACACCACTGCACTCTAGTCTGGGCAACAGCGAGACTCTGTCTTTAAAAAAAAAGAAAAAGTAAAAACAGAACAAAAATGGGTATCTGTCTTCAAAAGCGATATAAATGTCTAATACATATGAAAATTTTCATCCACACTGGAAATCAAAGTACACATTAAAACACCAATGAGATATACTTTTGCCTGTCAACTTGGTAAGAAAAAGTTTAAAACAACATTCATTTTTGGCGAGGGTATTAAGAAATAGGCATTCATAGAGCAGTAGGAGTGTAAACAGGTACAGCTGTTATGGTTGGCAGTTTGAAAGTTTCTCAAATTTCTGGAAAGTTTGTATACTTCTGACCTCTAATCCCACTGCTAGATAAACTTATTTTAAGGAAATGTATTATGGAGGTGTACAAATTTTCGTTTATAAAGGTATTTGTTGTAGTGTTATGTCATATACAAGTATATATACATATGAAGACAAAAGATACTGAAATCTCTAGGTGATAAGATTATGTATGAATCACGGTAATTTTCTTCTCTTTTTTTTTTTTTTTTTTTTTTAAAGAGATGGGATCTTGCTCTCTCCCCCAAGCTGGAGTGCAGTGGCACAATCATGGCTCACTGCATTCTTGAACTCCTGGGCTACAGCAATCCTCGTGCCTTAGCCTCCCAGGTAGCTGGGTCTACAGGCAGTAGCCACCACACCTGGATAATTTTTAAATTATTTGTAGAGACAGGGTCTCATTCGGTTGACCAGACTGGTCTTCTCCACTTTTTTTTTTCTTTTTCTTTTTGAGATGGAGTCTCGCTCTGTCACCAGGACTGGGGTGCAGTGGCATGATCTCGGCTCACTGAAACCTCCACCTCCCGGTTCAAGTGATTCTCCTGCCTCAGCCTCCCAAGTAGCTGGGATTATAGGCACGTACCACCACGCCCGGCTAATTTTTGTATTTTTTGTGGAGGTGAGGTTTTGCCATATTCAGGCTGATCTTGAACTCCTGACCTCAGGTGATCCGCCCGGCTCAGCCTCCCAAAGTGCTGCGATTACAGGCATGAGCCACCGCGCCCAGCCTCTTCTCCACTTTTTGTTTTCCACATTTTCTGTATGCACATAAGACTTTTCAATCACAAAATATATACACACTTTTTAAATGTGGACTTGTCTGTAATAAGTGTGTAGAAGTATTTCTCTTCTCATCTCCTCTATTCAACACCTCCTTACTTTTATTTCTGAACAGGTCTCCAGGAAAAGTTGGGCTTTCAACATTCAAGGTAAGTTGTGCTTTCTGAAAGTTATGTTTTTAGAAATTGTATACTTTTTATTTGTGTTTTTATGTAATTCTTCATTTTCTTGCTTTTGCTTTTTTTTTACTTATTTTTTGTTCAGTAATATTGTCATTATGTCCTACTTGGTATAAATAGGTACTCTAGAAATACCTAACTAAATATTATGCTGTAAGGAAGGAACTGTGAGTATTTTTTAGATTTCTACTAATTTTTACTTGTTTTATGATGTCTAGAATAAAAGAACGTGTGAGAGTGTGTGTGTGTGTGTGTGTGTGTGTGTGTGTATGTGTGTTGAAAAAGTAATACTCGGCCAGGCATGGTGGTTCACACCTGTAATCTCAACACATTGGGAGGCTGAGGTGGGCAGATCAGTTGAGGTCAGGAGTTTGACACCAGCCTGGCCAACATGGTGAAACCCCATCTCTACTAAAAAAACAAATGCAAAAATTATCCAGGTGTGGTGGCGCAGACCTGTAGTCCCAGCTACTTGGGAGACTGAGGCAGGAGAATTGCTTGAACCCAGGAGATGGAGGCTGCAGTGAGCTGAGATCATGCCACTGCACTCCAGTCTGGGCGACAGAGCGAGACTCCACCTCACAAAAAAGCAAAACATTAATACTTGCGTGACAAAAAATGTACAGTAACTGAAATACATGTATACTTCTTGTGGGCCCATGTACCATCACTATACATAAAAATCAATCTCAGCTTATATTCAGGCAGAGGAGTTTGGTGTTGAGATATTATGCCACTCAGAGCCATTTTAAGTATAAGATATCATGAAACAGAATTATTTATATCAGATAGAGTATATATTTTTTATGTATATGTGTATTTGTATGTATGTGTAATCCCAAACATGCTGTAGATTTTTCAGTTCCAGTATACCGACCTTCTATTTATACACATTGGATACCAGTCTCTTTGATAAATTATGATATATTTATATGAAATATTCTACAGTAGTAGAAATGAATGAATTAGTTATATACAATGACATGGATGAATTTCAGCACTAGAGTGTTGAGTGGGGGGTAACTACTTATAGAAAAACATATATAGTAACTTTCCATTTATATTAAGTTCAAAAGCGTGCCAAACTAAAGAATATATTGTTTAGAGAATAGATTGTTTAGATATAAAAACATGGTAAAACTGTGAAAAATTACCAGGGAATGAGAAATACAGTATTTAGGGTATTGGTCATTCTCTGAGGGGGAGACATTGTAGTGGAAATGGAGAAGGATACACAAGAGACTTAAAAACTAATAATAATGTTCTTTTTCTTAAATTGAGTGCTTAAGAAAGGTTATATCATAACGCTTTTCTTATGTTAAATAAAAATTATTTTGTATTAATATTTAATAAAAACAGTCTTTAAAAGTAATAACATGTGTAGGGTTGAAATTTACTCAGGACAAAAGGTATATGGTTGAAAATGTAGCTTTCCCCACCTCTCAAACTTCATATCCAGAAGCAATTACTGTTTTTGCTTGTAGGTCTTAAAAGCCATTTAGCTCTAAGATATTTTTATATTATAACAAATAGATTTGGAGAATTTACTTTAACCCAGTAATTATAGATTGTCCTTAACTTGAATGAAATTAGATAACAAGTATACATATTTAGTAAATAAATATGAAGTTGGATATTCATTTTTTTAACTTTTTATTTTGAAATAATTATAGATTCACAGGAAGCTTTAAAGATAATGCAGAAAGGTCCTGTATATTCTTCACCATTTCGCCAGTGGTTATAGCTTAATTATAGTACAATTTTAAAATGAGGAATTTAACATTGGTGCAATGTGAGTGTATAGTTCTGCGCCAATTTATGATATGTGTATGTTTGTATAACCAACACAATGAAGATGCAGAACTATTTCATCATCACAAATGTCCATCAGTGACAGATTGGATTGAGAAAATGTGGCACATATACACCATGGAATACTATGCAGCCATCAAAAAGGATGAGTTTGTGTCCTTTGTAGGGACATGGATGCAGCTGGAAACCATCATTCTTAGCAATCTATCACAAGAACAGAAAACCAAACACCGCATGTTCTCACTCATAGGTGGGAACTGAACAATGAGATCACTTGGACTCAGGAAGGGGAACATCACACACAGGGGCCTGTCATGGGGTGGGGGAGGGGGGAGGGATTGCATTGGGAGTTATACCTGATGTAAATGACAAGTTGATGGGTGCAGCACACCAACATGGCGCAAGTATACATATGTAACAAACCTGCACGTTATGCACATGTACCCTAGAACTTAAAGTATAATAATAATAAATAAATTTAAAAAAAAAAAGAGAAAAGAAAAAAAAAAGAAAAGAAAAAAGAAACTTTTACCAAAAAAAAAAAAAAAAAAAAAAAATCTCCCTTGTACTACCCCTTTGTAACCACATCCACCACCTTCCCCATATCATCCCTAAATCTGTTTTCTGTCTCTATAATTTTGTCACTTGAGGAATGTTCCATAAATGGAATTGTATACTATGTAACCTTATGGGATTGGTTGAAAGGGTCACGATCCATCCAAGTTGTTGTCTGTATCAATGGTTTGTTTCTTTTTATTGCCGAGTAGTATTCTATGATAAACATGTACTGAGGCTATTGAGTGCATATTATGAATAACAATACATTTATTAATACCATAATATAAAAGAAGGCTTGATATAGTTCTGATTGTTGGTGATTTTACAGTCTGATGGAAGAGACATTTATACAAAAGGGCAATTTATGAGGTCTTGATGTTTGTAAAATAGAATAGATGTGTTAACTGCCACAAGGGGTTTGGAGGAACGAGAGGAAGATAGAGTTGACGGTGAGAGCACTGTTACCTGGAATAGCAGAGAAAAGTTTCAGGGAGGAAATAGAACTTTCGCTGAGCTTTGAAAATTGGGAGAGGTTTGCATAGGTAGATAGAGAAAAATTGGGAAAGCATTGTAGTTAGGAAATAGTAGGGACTAATTAATATGCAAAAGCATGGGATTTACTAGGAGCATTGAAAGACTAGTGTGACCAGTGTAAAAGTTTTAGCAGTAGAGTATTGGAAAAGTAAATTGAGGCCAGATTGTGATGAGCCTTGAATGTCAGTTTACCTGATTTGATCATAATACTATGTATACATGCACTGAAACATCACATTGTACCCTATAAATATGTATCATATAATGTGTCAATTAAAAATTAAATTATAATTTAGGAAAGAGGCCGGGCGCAGTGGCTCACACTTGTAATCCCAGCACTTTGGGAGGCTGAGACGGGCAGATCACCTGAGGTCAGGAGTTAGAGACCACCTGGCCAACATGGTGAAACTCCATCTTTACTAAAAATACAAAAATTAGCCACGCGTGGTGCCACACGCCTGTAATCCCAGCTACTTGGGAGACTGAGGCAGGAGAATCACTTGGACCTGAGAGGCTGAGGTTGCAGTGAGTCAAGATTGCGCCACTGTACTCCACCCTGGGTGATAGAGTGAGACTCTGTCTCAAGTTAAAAAAAAATTTAGAAAAGAACTCTGATCTTTACAATTTTGAAGCAGGATATTTTTGGGTTTCTTTCTTTTCTTTCTTTTTTCTTTCTGTTTTTTTTTTTTTTTTGATGGAGTCTCACTCTGTCACCCAGGCTGGAGTACAGTGATGGAGTCTTGGCTCACTGCAACCTCTGCCTCCTGGGTTCGATCAGTTCTCCTGCCTCAGCTTCCCGAGTAGCTGGGATTATAGGTGCCAGCCACCACGCCCAGCCAATTTTTGTATTTTTGGTAGAGACGGAATTTCGCCATGTTGGCCACACTGGTCTCAAATGACCTCAAGTGATCTGCCCATCTCGACATCCCAAAGTGCTGGGATTACAGGCGTGAGCCACTGGGCCTGACTAGGATATTTTTGGTTTTTGAAGGTCTCACTCTGTCACCCAGGCTAGAATGCAGTGGCACAATCACAGCTCACTATAACCTTGAACTCCTGGTCTCAATGACTCCTCCCACCTGAGATTCCCAAGTAGTTAGGACTACAGACTCAAACCCCACACCCAGCTATTTTATTTTATTTTTATTTTTTAGAGACAGGGTCCTGCTAGGTTGTCCAGACTGGTCTGAAACTCCTGGCCTCAAGCCATCCCCCTCCCTTGGCCTCCCAAAGCATTGGGATTACATGAATGAGTCACTGTGCCAGGCCTAAAGTGGGATATTTAAAAAGTCAATTTTTATATGTCTTACAGCTGTGCTGCCCAAGGTTTTTTGTTGTTGTTGTTTTGTTTGTTTTGTTTTGTTTGGCTGGGGAATTAAGAAAACTGGTGGAAGGGTAGAAGAAAGTTTGGAGGAAAAAGACTTCGGTGCAAAGAAAGCTGTCAAGAGGCAGTTAAAATGTCAAGACATGAGACTCCGACAAAGGAAACAGCATTGAAAGGAATGGATGTATGGATATGACAGTGATTTAAGGGTTACTTTTTAAAACAATTTTCTCAGCAAAAAAAGAGTGGAAGTCACATTTCTAAGTTTTTCTTTTTTAAAACAAATTTCACTTTAGTAGCTTCCCTTCCCTTACTACTAAAAATTACAAGTTACCTGAATTTTTCTATAATTAATGTTTTTAGCTTAATGTTCTTTAGTAGGTAATAAGATTTCTGTGAGTGTAGATCACTTTCATACAAATAGTTTGTTGGGTGTGCTTATTAAAATTAAAAAGCTGAAATCTTATAACCAAATACTGCAGGGGGGTTATAGACAGCTCTATAATATCCAACACAGATGGAGGTAACTGTGATGTGAATTGCTGAAAATTGAATAAGCTACCATACCTTTTAAGGAAGCAAATTTTTGATACTGTGATAGATAGGAGTTAGAGAAATTGCCTAATAGTGGGGAAGCTGGGATTTAGTAAGTACTGCATTTAATAATGGGTCAGAACATCACCAGAAGTAGGTAATGGACTGTCTCAAGTATAGCTAAGTTGGCGTTGGTTGTCTATGGACACATGCTTGGCTTGCATTCCTTTGTCCCAAAAGCCTGATCAAGGTGTTAGAAGGACCTGGACCTTATACATCACTGAGAGAGAATCATAGTTGACTATATATCCTAAGTCTGATTTTATTAAGAAGTCTTCTCTGGAGATCAGGCCCTCTGGTAGGTGCCATATCACTCCTTTAAACTTGTGACTTAAAACAGCAGAGTACCTTAGGAGTTACTATCTTTTAAAAGTTCAGACTCCAAGAGAGTTTTGTTAAAGCCAAATAAAATAGAAGTCTAATCACTGCTTGGCAGTTTTGGCTAGTGTAGGAATGTTAATCTTTTTAAGTAAATAATTGAAACAAATTAGGCCGAGTGCAGTGACACATAGGCCGAGTGCAGTGACTCACGCCTGTAATCCCAACACTTTGGGATGCTAAGGTGGGAGGATCGCTGCATTCTAGCCTGGGCAACTGCGAGACCCTGCCTCTAAAAATCAATCAGTTAATCAAATTGAGGTCCAAAGATTATTAATGTGTAATTTTATGTAGCTTAATTTAGGGAAAATATCCACAGAATTATGTCGTACAATGCTTCTGATTTTCCTACTGATAAACAGTTATTAGAAAATAATTGGATAAAAATAGTGGGACAGTTGAAGGTTATTTTGCATCAACTGTTACTTATTTTTTATTTTTTCCTGTGGACCCTGTTCTGCTGAGAGCATCAACTATTCTTAATGGTGATCAGCTTCCAAGTATTTCTTTTTTTTTTTTTTTTTTTTTTTTTTTTTTTTTGAGACAGAGTCTTGCTCTGTCCCAGGCTGGACCAAGTATTCTCTTAATAGTGATCAGCTTCCAAGTATTCTCTCTCCACCTTGTCAAGGTCGTCTTACCAGTTGGTCTTGGTTAGATTTTTTTTTTTTTCTTTTTCTTTCTTTTTTTTTTTTTGTTTTTTTTGTTTGTTTGTTTGTTTGTTTGTTTTTTTAGAGACAGGGTCTCGCTCTCTTGCCCAGGCTGGAATGCAGTGGCATTATCATAGCTCACTGCAGCCTCAGGCTTCTAGGCTCAAGTAATCCTCCCACAACAACCTCCAGAGTAGCTGGGACTGCAGGCACATACCACCATGCTTGGCTAATTTTTTTTTTTTTTAAAGGCGAAGTCTCACTATGTTGCCCAGGCTGGTCTTAAACTCCAGGTCTCAGCCCGTGCCTGGCCTTCTTTCACATAAAACCAGGATCCAATTAAAGCCTATGTAAACTTAAGA